>NC_065883.2:841721-1186721 GCF_932274485.2 Patella vulgata
CTGAATAACTCTTAAAAGGGTTTGAGTCAACAAGAAAATTGATGATTTAATAATATCTTACATGTTGATTTGTGTTGTCGAATGACAATCTATCGTCATGGCTAAAACAATTACACTTAAATTTACTCCTTAAATATGAATAAAATATAACATTCTCTTTAAAATATTTATTTAATATCTGTCACGAAAATATGTGCTTGTTGTGTTGAATCCATTTTTATAAATAATTCTGTTAGTTGATAAACACATGTGACATTCCATACACACAGGCTAGAAAACAAGCTACTTAATGTTCAAATACTATGACTTATATTCGTACAGGATCAATGAAGCACGTTAGTTAATATCATATATATAACACCAGGTATAAATACCAACAAATGGTTATACTTGAATTGACCAGTTAATCAGTATTCCTGGGTTCTTTGTTGGCTTTGTTGACATTGAGGCCATGTATTAATGGAAACACTTATATATTTATCATAGTATGTTTTATAAAATTGATAATATTGTTTGCTGGTCTACATGTTTTATAAAGTTGATATTTACCCAGTGTTGATAATAGATGAACGTTATTAGGGAATTTTTACGTGCGAGGAGAAGGTAAGGACATGAAATTCTTCAAATATTTTCTTTAATGATATGGATGATTTATAAATTTAGTGTAGATTCGAATAGTTGATAAAATTTACAAAGGTAATAGTTGAAGTTATTATAAAGAATTCCTGTGTGCTATTTGAAGGTGAAGGTAATTCTTAAATTATATCCTTTAATAATATGGATACACTAGTGATGTGCAGAGCGGGAGTGGGGGAGGGGGGACACAGGCATCCATTTCAAGGGGAAGTGGTCATCCAATCAAAGAGTTTAAACAAAGCTTCCATACTCTCTCTCTCTGATGACCTTACCCCCCACCCCCTCTCTCTCTCTCATAAATTTATCATAGTTTGTTCTTATTTGTGGAGTTCACCATATTTTATTGACTTGTATTATAAAACTGATAATAAAGTTAAAGGTGAATTGACAAGGTAATAAATATCAAGTTGTTTGTACCTGTTGTGTTTATATTAGACAACTTGTAATGGATAGAAAACACTTATAACTTTATTTTAAGATATTTTATTAAATTGATAACATTATTTACAGAGTGAACAACTCTAGCCCTTACAACCTATATGGAGGCAGACCACCATTAATTTCCCCATTGACTTCAATGTTAATTCTGGCCTCTTTGCCCACCTCCAACTTTTCCCCAAATTTTCGTTGGGCTGAATGCTTTCCACTACAGACAGAGGAACAAATGGTCATGTCTTTGCACTAAAATTTGTATGAGGTTGACCACCAAAATTTTGAGATACACAAACTTGAAGAAGCATACTAAAAACATGTAACTAGTTGCCGTACATATCGCCGTAGCTAACCTGATAACCCCCTTATCCTTCCGCCTCAAAATCATGAATATTTACCAAAACCTGGCAGAAAATGTTAATTCAAACCCTCTTCATCCATTCTAGACCAAAAAATCAACACAAATGGGCATGCAAAAGGGGAGAAAAGAGAGAGAGAGAGAATTGCTATAAATAGACGAACTACAATTCGTGGGTACCGAGATGATGAAATTTAATGGTGGTCTGCCTCCATATACAATACCTGATCGACACATCGGGAACCCCTTACAGTAAATATCAGTCACCTAAAATACAGTGAATGTAAACTTGATCTGAGGAGTTTCCAATAAGTAGAGTCGTTCAGCCATGTCACGTTTTATTCCTTAATTGTACTGGACTCCCAGTCAGGCGTCGTGTAGCGCCCTTCTGTGATCAGGTTGCTGTCGTTTCTTACACTAGGGTTTTTTCTGGTTTCTCTCACTGCTAATGGACCTGTACATACAAACGGATTAGTGAAATAAAATTGAACCATATGTTAGTCTTGAAATGACCTGGTTTGTATAGATTGGATGAGTGGAGGTTAAAGGAGCTAAGTCGCTAACATTTGGGACCTAGAAATTGACACAAATGGGTCGCAACGCATACAATAATGTAATATGAATGTATATAAATTGATTTATTCAATCGTTTCTGTTTTTACTGTAATGTCTAATCAGTTAGGTTTGGCAAAATACGCCAGTATTCTCAATCGAATTTAAATCTTTAGCGTCTGGTTATGCCAGTCTACGCCGATAGTATATATTGGGCATGCTCTCCAGATAAAAATATAGCGTCACCGTTTGAATGACTTGTGGAATATGCCTAGCCTCTTTTTTCTAGTCCCTTATTACAAATAGCGCTAAAACACGATTCATGTACCAATTGTAAAATGTTTATTTTGACTTAAATATTGGATATCAGAAGGCCATTTTTTCCCGGTAAGATCACAACATCAATGTTGATTTAAACCGACAAATAAATCGTGTTTTCAATGTCGAAGATTTTGGATGATATTGAGTTAGAGACTTAGCTACTTTAAACCTCTCTCTCTCTCTCTCTCTCTCTCTCCCTCTCTCCCTCTCTCTCTGCACTTTGGAGTTGGAATTCAAATTAGAGTAGGTTAAATTACCACCGTCCGGGCAAAATTCTCCTGCTCACATTGAACACATAACCATAGTAATGAACATGACCAAAATGTCTGAAGTATTGTTGACCAGAACGTTGTAAATTCCTCGGCTATACATGTATAGGGAAGTCATAAAAGTTAGAATGACATTAAATAATATTATATATATATGTTTATTTTTAGTCTACCACTATATGTAAATATTGTAATGTTTAATAACGATAGAAGTTGGAATGTATATCATGTCCACCATATTGGTTTATCTGCCATAAGGTGGCAGGTGGTTAGGTGCATAGTTCAATCCATGTGCTGGCGGAGAAATGTCTTAGAATTATTCAGTTTGTGGAGGAAAAATGTCTAGTCATTCGGATTGGATAAAAAATCAAGGTCCTATGTACATATTGATGGGCAATTAAATGAACCCTTGACATTTTGAATTTGAAATGAGAGTAGGGTTCTTTTATTTTTAATGGTGCTGGTTTGCCATGAAAAAAAGCGTCTGGTCATTCTGATGGATGGCAAAAAAATAAATAGAGTGGGGTGAATGGTGTGGTTTCAATTCCCCAGTTGTACATGACAAGGACTTAGGGTCACCTGTCCAACCTCATAGGTTTTTTCCGGGTTCTCTAGTTTCCCCCTACTGCTAAAGACCCCTGTACACAAGCGAATTATTGAAATAAAATTGAACCATATGTTAGTCCCGAAATGACCTAGTTTGTGTCGAGTGGACGTTAAACCCCATTTCTCTCTCATTAGCCCAGTCAGAGACTGAATAGTCTCTAGCATCTTTGTCTGACAAAACTTTCCTCATAGCCATAGGCGTACGAGCTGGTGGGGCTGGGGGGGCGGCCGCACCCCCATTTTGGGCACCAAATGCTGGGAAAATTTGCGCACACAATTGTACTTTGTAAAAGTTGTATAAAAAAAATATTGTGTTCTTGAATGTGTCCAATTTAACAGTGAATTTATTATTATTATGTAACATACTAAAAACCTAACTACATTTTTTGGGCACCAACCACCACTGCCCCCCCCCCCCCCAGTCAAAAATTTCCCCGTACGCCTATGCTCATAGCACACTGTCCCAGTAGCGCGGTGGCTGCAGACAACTAGGACGTTAAACCCACTTTAATTTTCTAAGTCTAGATATATTGAGATTTCAAAGTGTTAAAATTTCAATGTATTGTTTAAAATTCAGTAGCTGTGTAAAACAATTTTAACTGAGTGACCTATCGTGAAATGTCTTGACAAATATTAGTATAAATATATTAGTATGGTTTATGATAATTACATATAATGAGAAACGGTAATTATGCCGACTAGAGGATGTATTATAATAGGTTTTTGTATCGGAAGCTAAAGGTCAACGTCTGTCTAACCGATGACACGCTTTATTTTTGAAAATTCAAAGAGTGGTTTGTTTCTGTTAGTTTCTGCTGTTGATGAGTGATGGATGCTGTTTTGTCTAATGTGTATATATAAACTGTTTTATATAGAAGTTTTAGAGTATTTAGGATATTGAATAAAGTTTGATGTAGTTATTTAAAGAATGGTGAGAATCTCTCAGTTCCTGTCTGTTGATGTGTAATGAATGTTGTATTTATCTCTGATAATACATGGATATATAGCAGTTTAAAGATTGGAAGTTTTGGATATATAGAATGGAATGGTTGTTGGATTCTGCCTGTTGATGTCTAATGTTGTAAAGTTGTTTTATTGTATATGGATATATATATATATATATAGCAGTTTAAAGTTTTGGATATAATAGTATTGAATGAAGTAAGTAAATGTATAATTCATTTATAAAAATGAAAAGGGGTTTAACATCAATATGTCCAGCTGCCCCTTTACTGGGCTAATGAAGACCGGCATACACCATACACTGTGCTTAGAGGGAAATTTTGCCTGGGCAGCGGCACTACAGCCTAAACTTATATCATTGAATTCCAACTGTCAATGGATTGCCAATGTATACCCAGGACCTCTGTTTTTTGTCCCATCTGAATGACTAGACAGCTGTCCTTGTCAGGCCCTCCATCCTGCATCACTGACAAGTTGAAGCCACATTGGTTCATTTATGGAATGGGTATAGATATAGAGAGATGTTGCCAAATGTTGCGAAAATTTAATTTCATCTTTGCAACGGATTGAAAATCCCTCATTATCAAATTTGAGTTGGGAGGTTGAGTGGTCTTATGCATTTGCTTTAGATCATAAGGTCTGTCATTGATTCAAGTGACGTGATTTCGATACACAATGAGTAGGGTGGCCTGTTCCAACCTTGTGGGTTTTCTTTTTGTCCTCCAGTTTCCTCCCACTTCAATTGAATTTTTTAAATAAATTTACAATATGTTAGTCCTGAAATGACCTAGTTTGTGTGGAGTGGATGTTAAACCCCATTTCTCTCTCTCTCATTATAAATTATATTGTAACTTTTGAAAATTGTTTTATTTATTTCCTATTCCGTTTGGGTGATTCACATACATGAAGGAGTTAACTGAGTTGGAAACTTAAAGCGGCGTTATAATGGTAGATTAGATAAAGAACTGACAGTTCCTGCTATAATAATCAAAAAATAGATAATGTAACAGGAATATGATGAAAATTTCAGTCAAGATACTTCATGCTGAGCCGAGAAAACCTCATTTTAATAACACTAGCTGTAGCCTTGATTGTCATTGTTACCATTGTTACAATAATAAACAAAGTCTTGATTATCCATTTTTATAGTTAATTATCAACAGCCATTGAACCACAGATCAGATTCATTGCCTAAAGAAAGACCTGCAATAGGCAGATTTAGCTTGTTACATAATGCATGTTTAACAAAAACTGGCAACAATTCGAGGTCATTGAAACCTATTCTATTAGACTCGACATAAAGCTAAAAATATTCTACTGTCTTGATATCCTCAGTTTTATAATTTTACCAGGATAATTTGAAACCAAATGTTGTTTCACTAGAGAAAATATTCAACACAGTTTGTGTCAGTTTGTCTAATACTAGAGATTATAACACAAGATTAAAAATAACCACTGTTGTCGAGACATTTTTTTTCTGTTTGTTTAATATTTTGTGAAAATAATCTTCCCTAAATCCGTTTTAGAACATGTGTCCTAGCTTCCATTAGCTAATTGATTTGAAATCTGAGTCGCGTCTGGTCTAAAGGCAGAAAATATTAACAGGAACAGAGTGACACATGTAGAGGGAAACTATAGCAA
This sequence comes from Patella vulgata, assembly GCF_932274485.2. Classification (NCBI taxonomy): domain Eukaryota; kingdom Metazoa; phylum Mollusca; class Gastropoda; family Patellidae; genus Patella; species Patella vulgata. Next base: position 847,500 of record NC_065883.2, read on the forward strand.
GGCATGTGGTGGAGGATTTTAATAGAATACTTGTCAAAACGTGACATTATAAATACAACTACTAGTGATTCCAGTTCAGCTTAATATTGTGGGTCACGGTGGCTAAATGGGTAAGACGCTGGCTCGCTAGCCTGGATGTTGGGTGTTCGATCCCTGCGCATTGGTTGAGAAAATTCATCCAGATTTTCCGGCGTGGTTCCCCCTTGTCAATGATGCAGGACAGAGGGTCTGACAAGGACAGCTGTCTAGTCGTTTGGATGGGACGAAAAACCGAGGTCCTGTGTACACATTGGTGTGCATGTAATAGATCCCTTGACAGTTGGAATTCAATATAAGAGTAGGCCATAGTGCCGTTGTCCGGGCAAAATTTCCCTCATAGCACACTGTATGGCGTATGCCCGTCTTCATTAGCCTAGTTGGAGCAGAAAAGTAGGACGTTAAACCCCATTTCATTTCATTTCATTTTTTTAAAATGTCTTCCAGAGAGAAACATGTATAGCTAGGCATGTGGTGGATATTTTTATAATGTTATCAATATTAATATAGAATTTCACCATCTTGTGTTTTCATTGAGTTAACTATCCTTTTACATGCTTGTGTTACAACGACTCTTTCTAAATTTCATTTGCGGATTTTTGTTCCCACAAAATGAAAAAAAACCCCAATAATTACGCAGAGAAGTATATGTATTTAAACGCCCCTTTCCTCACAGGAACTACCAAAGATATAACAATATTTATTTTGCATGGATGAAAGACTAAAGATTTGACTTCTTTGGTGCCATTTGTTAAGATCATGGTGACATTGAGCAGGGATCAGTGGCCTGCAGGGTCTGTGTACGTACATCTCTGTTTTACAGTATTTTCCTGTTGTATGAAATAAGATAAGATGTTATTGTATCGAAACATGCATTTAGGACAGCGTACAATATGAACATGTACATATATTTATAACAATATGACAAATAATATTTACAAATAAGACAACAGTAATTTTAATCTAGCTTATAATATAGATTTGCTAGCAGGACAACAGTATATGCTGAGACTTTTAGAAAAAGTTTGGGTAATACTCCAAGATCAAGTACGTTACTTCTATGCAAAAAATACATGATTATCACTAACAAACCTTCTTATTTAGCTTTTAGAAAAAAAGACATTTTGGGAAATTTTGCCGAAAATCACTTCTATTTTGAAAATCATTCAAAATTCAATCACTGCATCATACACTCAATTTTCTAGATAAAGCAACCGAAATTGGTGAGAAGTTTTATTTTAAAGTCTTTTGTTATCTATGATTCAGGGTATCGTCAAAAGTCAACAAAAATGCTAAATCTGCCTATTGCAGGTTAGTTTTCTGGCTTCAAATGTTAATCATTATTTAGATATTCATATTTAATTATCTATTTTGGAACTAGTAAAAACGGCCGACTCTTAATCTTACATAATGTATGTTTAAATTTGTCTTAGTAATTTTATACAGGAAGTCTGGTGTTTGTTAATAAAAGATTAAATGTAAACTATCTGTAGTAGAGCAATGTAATATCAGTATTACAAACCATATACAAACTTCACACATAAACCACAAGTGGTATTAGGTGATCTAGAAAGATGTTAATAGTCTATAGAGTTGGATATACAAACTTTACACATACACTACAAGTGGTATGAGATGTTCTAGATATATGTAATAGTCTATAGTGTTGGATATACAAACTTTACACATACACTACAAGTGGCATGAGGTGTTCTAGATATTTGTAATAGTCTATAGAGTTAGATATACAAACTTCACACATAAAACACAAGTGGTATGAGATGTTCTAGAAAGATGTAATAGTCTATAGAGTTAGATATACAAACTTTACACATAAACAACAAGTGGTATGAGATGTTCTAGATATATGTAATAGTCTATAGAGTTAGATAAACAAACTTTACACATACACTACAAGTGGCATAAGGTGTTCTAGATATATGTAATAGTCTATAGTGTTAGATATACAAACATTACACATACACTACAAGTGGCATAAGGTGTTCTAGATATATGTAATAGTCTATAATGTTAGATATACAAACATCAACTACAAGTGGTATGAGATGTTCTAGATATATGTAATAGTCTATAGAGTTAGATATACAAACTTTACACATAAACTACAAGTGGTATGAGATGTTCTAGATATATGTAATAGTCTATAGTGTTAGATATACAAACTTTACATATACACTACAAGTGATATGAGATGTTCTAGATATATGTAATAGTCTAGAGTTAGATATACAAACATCACACATAAACAACAAGTGTTATGAGATGTTCTAGAAAGAAAGTACACAGTCGATTAAGGTTGCCTGGGTCCCTGGCTGTAATTTAACCCTAGTAGGTGGCCTTCCATTAAAATATTTACAATCTGGTAGCGTTTAATTTTTATGATAATTTGTCACCACCCTGTAATTTTTGGCCTGCCATATATTTCATGATAGACTTTAGCTTTATCTCAACCAGATCTAAATGTTAAACAACACATTTACCGGTTACCGTAACAATATAGTGGTGATAAAAGTTGGGATACTCCCAAATTCTAGTAGAAAGTATATTTATATGTTTAGCAATGATTGGCTAGATTACAAAGATTCCTTGTTACCATGGTATTTATTATCATCACTTGGGTTAAACACTTCAGTTTGCTTGTCTTTCTCTACAGTTTTCTCACTGGTTTAGTCGGTGAAGTTAGACAAATTATTACCTGAAAATACTTGAATAGGAGAAATATAACAACAAGATGTTGGCGTCAAGATTTGCATTTTAATGTTAATTTTGGCAGATTTTAGGGAGGAAAATATTTGAATACGTAACATTATGTGTTAGAGTTGCCAGGATTAGACATTGTTGATAAAGATTTGCGTTTCAAGTTTTACTTTTGCGTTTTGCGTTAGTATAAAGGTGTTAAAATTTGAAGTTATGTTGTAGAAATTCTGCGTTTGTGTGTTGATCTTTAGAAGGGTGCCTTTGTCATTGGTATTTGGAGTGAGTTTTAATGAATGGGAACTTTCCAGATGGTTTATAAGTGATATTGGGTGTTCCGAGTAAATCCTGTCATTGATAATTGATAAAGTTGCAGATCTCGATCGTGCGATTGTCGGACATTATCTAAGTTTTCGTGGTTTGATCCACGCTCAATGTACTCAAATTGATTGTTTAACCTTTAACACCAAAAATATTAACGTCAGATAACATCTCTGATCGGATTCAGTCAGATTAAAAAGAGGCCTATCAAAAGATTTTATCAAATACTTACAGATGGTGCTGGCTTGTTTATATCAATCTGACGATCAGTTTTAGTGACATTTTGCCCAGGCAGTGGAGCACGATCTACTCTGATGATCAGTTTTAGAGAATGGATTTGGAATCGTTGTTCTCCAATTGTTGACATTTTTATATCTGACCTGATGAAAACAAGTTTGGAATTTTGAATGACCAAGAACTGAAATAAAATAAAAATGGCGTTTTAAACAATTTCAACAGAACATCATTATTATTATTAATGTGTGGATTAAAATCATTTTATTCTCGATTTCTAACTTTTAATATTTTAACAAACGTATTAAGAAAAATCAATGGAATATTTGACTATATGCGGAAAATATTTCAGCACGGCGAATCGCGATTTATTTGTCATCACACGCTCGAAGGCGTCAAAATTGAATCTGGATTAATTCAAAAGCAGACGCTAGAAGGTGTGACGATTGAATCAGAACTAAACGATAAGCTGACGCTAGGTGTGACAATTGAATCGGAATTAATCGATAAACAGACGCTAGCAGTGGCTATTGAATCGGAATTAAGCGATAAGCAGACGCTAGGTGTGACGATAGATCGTAGTTTAGTTAATATTACTGATATTTCCGTTGATTCTGTTAACGGTAATACGATACCAGTAGAAATGGGAGTTCCTAAAAGTTCTGAGAAAGAAAAAACTATGGAGATGTGGTATATTTGCAGGTTTTTATCTCCGAAACACGAACAGTTAAAAGTGAATGAAGGAGGGATGGAGAAAGAGGAGGAAGCGGAGATAAGTTTGGAGAGAGAGATAGTAGAAGATGAAGAGGAAAACAGTGAAGTGTGTGAGGAGCTCAATAAAAACAGTGAAAACGGTAAGTTGAGTTTATTACTTTTAATTAATTCCAAAAGTCAGGTAGGGCCTAGTTCCCCTTTTATCTTTCGACGTGGTTTCCCTTGTCAGTGGTGTAGGACATAGGGTTTGACAGCTGTCTAGTCGTTCAAATGGTACCAAAAAAATGAGGTCCTGTGGAATTTGATACAAGAGTAGGTCATAGTGTCGTTGCATGGGCAAAATTTCCCTCATAGCACACTGTGTATGGCATATAGCCATCTTCATTATTCCAGTCGGAACAGGAGTTGAAGCCCATTTCATTTCCCCATTATTTTGTCTTTGAAGTGACCTTGGACCTGACATATTTCTCAACGCATCTCTATAAAACCTGATGTCTGGCAGTTTTGTTTTCCATACTATTGGGGACCTCCTACGGGATTCAATGTTTAATTATATCTGTCTGTCCATCCATATTTCTTGTAAGCTTTTAACAGGTCAGTGTTTTGAAACTTTTGTCTCTGAAGAAGGAACTCTATAGAAAGTCATTTTCTGAAGAGTTACTGCCCCTATAACCAGAACCTTTTAAGATTTTTTTTTAAAAACTTGTCAAGATTGTTCAGCCACTCAAATTGTCTCAAAATTCTGATTTGCTCATCAATTCTGTCCATAGTTGTTGCCCCTGACCCAGAAAACTTGAAAGTTGCTCTTCCAGTAGAAACTATGTTTTAATTTAAAGGAAGTCTTTTACAGTTTGCTCCCCAAAATGACCTAGTTTGTATTTGATGGACTTGAAACCAAATTTCTCTCTTGTTCTCGTTTAGGAGCCACGGTGGCACAGTGAGTAAGGCGCTGGCTCGCTAATACAAGGTCCCATGCTAGGACCCACGGTGGCTCAGTAAGTAAGGCGCTTGCTCGCTTAAAGGACGGAGAGCCTGGCAAGGAACAGTATCTAGTTGATTGTATGGGATGAAAAATTAAGGTCCTGTGTACACGTAGACATGCACGTTACAGAACTTTTGACAGGTTAAATTAGAAATAAGAGTAGGCCTCATAGTACACTGTATGGCGTTTGTTCATCTTCATTAGCCCAGGTCCGTCTTCATTATCCCAGTGGGAGCAGAGCAGTAGGATGTTAAACCTCATTTCATTTTATTAGGTGGGGCAGATCAACAGTAGGATTTTAAACACCCATTTCATTTCTCTCTCTCTCTCTCTCTCTCTCTCTCTCTCTCTCATTTACAGTCAGTCATGGTTATTATGTATCTAAATAAATAGCTGAATGGTTAGTGCATGCGCGTTGTATCATAAGGTCTGGCATGGTTTCGATTTCCAGTTGTATTTAAGTAGTAGGGTCACCTGTCCAACCCTGTGGGTTTTCTCTGGATCCTACAGTTTCCTCACACTGCTAAAGACCTCTATGCGCAAGTGAATTATTGAAGTAAAATGGTTGTAGTATTTGTAAATAAACACACCACATATTAATACAATATGGAGTTAATGATATTATGTTTGTAGAGTTATTGATATGTATTATATCATACATGTATAAACAACCACACCCTATCTTTAACATTCTATAAAACATATATTATATAATCCATCTGGTTTATATACATTGTATTCGATTTCCACACGGAGTCACAGTAACTCACTGAGTAAGACACTGGCTCACTAAACAGGAAGTCTTATGTTCTCTCCTCATGTTGGACAAGATAAGTTACTCAGGATCTTCAAGCCTGGGTTTACTCACTGTGTCAGTGGTGCAGGCTGAAGGGCCTGACTAGGAACAGTGTCTAGTCGTTCGGATGGGATGAAAATTAAAGTCTTGTGTACATCCTATTTGGATTTCTCTGGGTATTCCAATTTCCATTCACTGCTAAAGAACCCTACATGCAGTTGAATTAGTGAAATAAAATTGTAACATGTTAGTCCCGAAATGACCTAGAGTGTTGAGTACCCCTTTCTCTCTTTCCTCCACTCAACATGCATGAATGCACTAATAGATGTACATCCAGCCTCTTGTCAAGGAGGAGAAAGTATTTGACTGGTTTGAGATGCTATCTGAAATTGGAGAGTCTTGTAATTGATGGGTTGGTTTTCTCTCAAATAAATACCTGAAAGGATACAGTGTGACCTTCATTGGTATGTAAATACCATAGTTACCATGGATTCAAGAATCTCTGATTTAATCCGATTCGGTGCCAATTAAAGGCTTGGGTAACCTTTAATCTCTTATAGTGATGTCTGAGAATTATGAAAGTTTTACATTTTTAATCCCCAACATTCAAGAAAAAAAGTTATAGATCATACATGATCAGAAGAACAATTATTAAAAAAACATTTTATGTCTAGGAATTTAAAATACATTGATGTTCAGATGAACTAATGGCCTGATTTGTGTTGAATAGAGTTTAATCTCATTTACTACTAAATTCCTCTCATAGTACACTGTAAGGTGAATGTCTATCTTCATCACCACGGGGCAGCCCTGCATTGTTCTATCCCTGCATTGACTGAAATCATTTTCTAGTTTGGTTCCTGCTTGTCAGTGGTTCAGGACAGCGGCCGGGCATGAGACAACGTATATGCATGGTGTATGCCCGTCTTCATTAGCCCAGTCAGAGCAGAACAGTAGGACGTTAAACCTCATTTCATTCTCTCCTGCTACATTTATCCAAGGCATTCATATTCTGAAAATAGAGAAACAGTTGTAGAACATTTATATTTCTGAACTTTTGTTTCACCCAACTGGAATATATTATTTATCTTAAAACATTAAAGATATCTAAATAACAAAACTTAAAAAAAAAACATTTTCTGGTATCTCTTTCCAGTCTTGGATGCCATAAATTCCTGAATTATTCTGTATAAACATATATATATCTTTAGGCCTATGGCGGAGTATCTTAAGGTTTTCATATCAAGAAATATATAGACCTATATGTATGGAGTATGGCGGAGAGTATCTCAAGGTTGTGATATCAAGAAATATAAAAGCCTATATGTAAATGATGAGTCATCAGTTGTATAAAGTTAGAATGAATTCTCTATATTATATTATCTTAGTTTCACGTAACATCTGACATTTTTAAAGGTCAACAGCATGTGTTATATAATTCATCATACCAATTTTTTGACAAATTTCCAAAACGATAATATGCAATAAGATATTTGCGTTTGTAAGAAATAAATCATAAGTTATATATTGATAAATATTTATGAATCGTAACGTAAACATATATTAATATGATGAGGAATAAATGATTAATTTTTGATTAACGCAAATTTATCAATTTTCTCGTAATTACCAAAATGTTTGTTTTAGTATTCATGATATTTAGAATATTTGATTTGCTAAATAATAAATAGTTATAGAGGGAGAGAGAAACAGGGTTTAACATACATTCCACACAAACTATGTTATTTCTAGACTTTTTCCGACGTGGTTTCCCCTTGTCAGTGGTGCAGAACGGAGGGCCTGACAAGGACAGTTGTCTAGTCCTTCGGATGATACGAAAAACCGAGGTCCCGTGTATCTATTGGAATGCACGTAAAAGATCCCTTGGCAGTTGGAATTTGATATAAGAGTAGGCGATAGTGCCGCTGTCCGGGCAAAATTTCCCTCATAGCACACTGTATGGCAAAATTTCCCTCATAGCACACTGTATGGCGTATGCCCGTCTTCATTAGCCCAGTATAGGAGCAGAATAGTAGGACGTTAAACCCCATTTCAATTCATTTCATTTATTTCTGGACTAACTTATTGTTAAAGTTTATTTCAATAATTCACTTGCTTGTGTGTAGCGGTCTTTAGCAGTGGCAAGAAACCTTATATGCCGGTGAAAACCCACAAAGTTGGACAGACCTTCTTGTCACATACAAATTGGGAAAATTGAAATCATGCCACTTTATTAAATGACAGATCTTATGACCGGAAGCTCACCCGGCCCTCCCCCTGAATAGTTATATGATCATACTATTGACCAGAAGCGGAGCATGACGTTATCACTGTCATCTTGAAATGGTGGTATATCATATCAAAAATCGATATGCGTCACTCATTGCACATTTGTCCGAGGAACCAATTATGCCATGTTTCGAATTGCACGTACATGAATTGGTTGAGTCTTTTGAAGATGAGTAGCACTTGGGGAATAATTGCTAAGTCAACAGTGTTTATATACTGGTTGCATAAAATTTCTTGTGATCTATATGGATGATTGATTAAGTTAACCACCCAGTGTAAGAATGTAGAATAAGTAAAGAATTTATTGATTTTTTTAACTCAATAACTGACATATTTATACAGGTATTTATATACATATGTACAGGTCAGGGGTCAGGTTTATTAAAATGTTAGTCTGACATATTGTACAAGTCAGCAGTTTATATACAAGTTGTATTAAACAGTTAGGAATTCTATTATTGTTATATTTAATAAACAAGACATATCATAATAATTCACAGTTTGATGATACTGGTCCTGATAGAGAGGGTCATTACAGGACTGATGTATTGTTCAATTTTATTTCAATAATTCGTGTACACATTGGCGTGCACGTAAAAGATCCCTTGGCAGTTGGAATTCGATATAAGAGTAGGCTGTAGTGCCGCTGTCCGGGCAAAATTTCCCTCATAGCACACTGTATGGCGTATGCCCGTCTTCATTAGCCCAGGTTAGGAGCAGAACAGTAGGACGTTAAACCCCATTTCATTTCATTTTATTTCAATAATTCGCTTGCATGTAGGAATCTTAAGGAATGGGAAGAAACTGGATGAACTGGAGAGGGAGAGAGGGTCATTGCGGGAGTAACGTATGGTTCAATATTTTATTTCAATAATTTGCTGGCGTGTAGGAATTTTAAGGAATGGGAGGAAACTGGAGGACCTGGAGAAAACCCACGAGAATGTGGTTTAAACAAACTGATCTAATGGAATTAAAAACAAACTGAAACTTATATAAATTCATCCCAGTGTAATTTTACATAAATAGATAAATATCATCATCAATATCATCAATTCATCATCGTCATGATCATTGTTGTCTATTTGTTACTCACACACACTATGTTGTAAAATATCATCAGCAGCAGCAGCAGCATCATTATCAGGTACTTCAGACCATTTAACATTAATCATCATTGCTAGCTGACAGTAATTACAAGATTTTAAACCTCATTCTATTTTGAATATATTATGTGTTGTTTAATGGTAGAGAGCGAGACATTAAGTAATATATTGATATTATGCGATAGCGTGAGTGCTATATCTATATATTATAAAATAGAGACACTATCCCGCAGGTGCTTTTCAATGAAATTCGTCACGCTAGTCCAATATTTCATCTAGTATAAATAATGTACGCTTGGCACATTGCCTGCACCATTATTTGAAATAACAGTAAGCCAACATCAAAGGATGACGTCACATCTGTATTTTATATTATGTTATAGAATGATCTAGAGAAATGATGTGGTGTAGTTAGAGGACTGATTCTAGATCTGACAGATATCAGGATAAACCTACTGTAGAATACTAGATCTGACAGATATCAGGATAAACCTACTATAAAATACTAGATCTATATTTCTACTATGATTATATAAGATACTTGACTTGACAGATTATACCTAGATTAATATAATACTGTATTAACCTCTATTTCTACATAGAACAAAAAATATTCATATTCGTTATTTTTAGGCAAGGATTATATTTGTGTATAAGCTTGATAACGACTTGTGAAATAAACCATAGTAATTGTTATTCCATAAAAGTCTGTTTTTGATTATGTTCCAATTACTAAATGGCATTCAAAGAATAGAATAGATTATATAAGGGCGCCTGAGTTTTCTAGGAGTCCTCTGGTTTTCACTCACTCTCTCTCTCTCTCTCTCACTCTCTCTCTCTCTCTCTCTCTCTCTATATATATATATATAAGATAAATATCTGTTTATTATTACTGAGTCATTATGCACTGTCTTACTATATGCTAATTTCGAAATGTTAATGTGACGCGATAAACACCACTTCAACAAAATTATTTATTGTATAAATTTTTTTTTAAAAAAAATCACCTTATGGATCCAATTTGTTATTGAGTGTGTTTTTAACACCCTAGGTCACATAGAGTATTTATATATAACCTGTTCAATCACGTTCTCATCTAATATTAACTGATTTACTGATTTACCTGGGGTTTATCAGTTTATAAACAGAAACAACCTAAAGCTAGTCACCTTGTTATATCACCTGTACTGTTGATTACAGATAGTCTGTTTTACCTATAAATAGAGGCAGGTGTCATGTATGATGCAGGGTATACTTGCTGTTTCTAGAACAACTGATACCATTTTAATGAATAGTGATATAAGTAGTGGTAGATGTCAGGCACTTGGTAGGGTATGCTTATTCTTTCTAGATCACCTTATACCATTTCTCTAATTAAATAGATATAAGTTAGATCACCTATACTATTAATTACAGGTATATATTCTGTTTTCTCAGTTATTTTAGCTATAAATAGGGTCAGGTGTTGTACATGAGGCAGGGTATGCTTACTCTTTTAGAACATCTGATACCACTAGTGAAAGATGTCATGATATTGGCAGGATATGCTTATTCTTCCTAGAACATCCGATATCACTTCTTCACTTGATATAAGTGATGATATATGTCCGCTTTGTCAGTTGCATTGTTATACTAGAAGTGTAAATCTAAAATGGGGAAAAAATTACTTTAAAAAAAATTGCCAGGGTTAGCAGGACCAAATCTTTCGAGAAACCCTGGACTAAGTTGTAATTTAAAAATCTTATCAAAGGGGTCAAGTCTTCATTTTATAATAAATAAGGTGAACAGTGTTTAACCATGTTAACACTACTTCCAATAAATAGTGACATCTTCAACTAGGTGGGGTGATATATAGTAGCTTGGTCTTAATTCTCATCACTAATCTCAGGTAATCACTGGATTAACAGACTTAACTTGTGACAACAACAGATTGTTTTAGGAATGTGTTACACCAGAGAGAATATAAAAACTTCAGCCTGTGTTGCAGTGAAATAAACAACAAATTAAATACAACAGCCTGTTTTCAGCTGATCAGTTAGGAATTTATTACACCACTTGGTTTTAGTTAAATTAGCATAATCCACTTACTATAGTCCAGGTGACAATTACAATCAACTGGGGCTGATTCTAGGATCATTGAGGAATTTGTCACAGCTGATAGATTGAAAAAGACAACTTGTGTTTTAGACAGATTAGGCCAAACAATGTTATTTTATGGTCTTCAGAGTTGTGATGAATAAATAAGTCACTTTGAATCACATGAAAGATGGTTTATTTAAAATTGACAAATATTGAACTAAAAGCTATTGAACAGTTCATCCAAGTATTTTTGGTTTTTATTTTTTCATGAGGAATAAGAAGGAAAAGTTTTACAGGTTTTTCCGAAGAAACTAAAATCAAATTGGTGTTGCCTTAGAGGACTTGTTCAATGTTCTGATGGATTAAACTTAATAGAGGTGCTCTTGAAGAACAAACAATTGACTTGGTGTGGCCTTTAGTGGTTTGCACTTGCTTTGTGTTTTCGATGGATTAGACTTGTTCTGTCACGTTAATTAGTTATAACTATGATATCACCTTGCTGAATGCTGACATTAATCTCCACAACAACAAACTGAAATTATTTAGTTGACCTCGTCCACACCAGGTCAGTCTGATAGATTTTAATAATGGTTTAGTTCTATTACCTGGATTTCTTTCTGTGGAATATTAGATATTGGGTCATGAGAAGGGAATTATTGCCAATACAGGTGAGAAAATACCTGGATTTATCCCAATTAAAAGTTCTAGAGATTAAACCAAACCATTCTGGATAAAATTTGTAACAATGTGAATTAATTTTGATTAACTTTCTCACTCATGGTTGACCTGACTGCCTTTTAATTAGGGATTGTATGAACCGTGAATGCCAAGAATTCTAAAGATTAAAAGGGGAAATGAACCCAAGCAAGTCAGAATAGTTTGTCCACCTTTGATCCTACCAATTATTGATATAAAAATCTGATAGTCTAAAGGAGATAAATTGCTAATATTTGGGATCTAGAAATTGACACAAATGGGTCACAACTCCTATAATAATGAAATATGAATGTATATGAACTGATTTAAAAAATCGTTTCCGTTTTTACTCTAATTTCTAATCAGTTATTTTCGGCGAAATACGCCAGAAATCTCAATCGAATGGCAATCTGTAGTGTCTGGTTATTCCATGCTCTCCAGATAAGAATATCTCGACACCGTTTAACATGACTTGTGGAATCTGATAGTTTAAGCTTCGATATATTTTTGAATAATACCCTTAGTTTTTTATCTATCTATTCTGTGACGTTACTGAATTTGTCTGACCTATCACCCTTGGTGGATGTGGACGTAAAACTCCAGGAACCTACAAACGAACTATACTGTAAACAAACATTATTTTGATAGCCTGCTACTAAATTACGAATTAGTTTTCAAACGTATTTGAGAAAAGTTGTGGATTGCAAGAAACGTTTTTAATAAATTGACTGTTAAAGATGCCTTCTAGAGAATATCCTAGTGTTCATTTTGTGAAAATCGTGCCATTTCATCAAAAATGATGTAAATTCAAGACTAATAAAGGATCCCTGAACTAAAAAAAAGGGCGCAAACTAAGAACATTTAACTTCTTTAGTGGACCCTTTGTAGACCACCAATTATTTTATTTCATTGAAAATTTATGTATATGTTTTTATCTATAATTTTAACGCCTTTTGTATAATAAATGAATAAATGGCATTTTTTCACACCGATGGCATGGCGTTGTATATTTTAATAGATTTTTTAGATGAGGAATATAAAGCCCTGTTTCCTTCTGTAAAACATTTACATTTTTTATAAGAATAACATGTGATTAATTTGATTTTCATTGTAAACCCATATATGTCAAAACTTGTTAGTTGTTAACCCTTTCACTGCGTATACCCGGTAGTACCGGGTATTATAAAATGTCGGTAAAATGCCCGTACCCGGTATTACCGTGTACTCAGTAAAGCCCTCGCTAAAATTAGTACCGTAACTGCAAGTGCCATCTATTGTATTTTCTATACACTAGAACATATTTCACGTGTTTCAAAGCGGCAAACCGTAAAATGGCGGCGTGCATAGTGACAACGTAGACGATGCACTCTCGACGAAGTCGTGAATGACGTCTTGCTGACCAACACGTGGACAATTTCGAGGCGGGTGATACACATAATTCGTTTCCAGTTACTTGATAATGATAGTAGTCAGGACAGTGATTGGTATTATGAAGTGTGTGATTTGTTGCGCGACGTTCCGCCCATGGCTAGCTATGTCTCCCGTGCATGATGAACAAGCCCAATGTGAACACGATAGCCCTGTGTCTGCAGTAGATTCTGACAATAATTCTGATGTTGATAATAATGCTGGCCTGCTGGATCGTAAAAGACGTAGGTAATTCCTGATTCCCGAACGTGTAGATCTATTGACTGACTATATTGATAATGATATGGGACTTGGGGATGAAAGTGAAAGTAAAAACAAAGTATTGCAATCCGCACGTGGTCATGGCAGCGGGAGACGTGATGCGCGTGTTCGCGACGGCATTGCTCATGGTTGCTATTGATATTTTTGTTCATTTTATATATCTTTATCAAAATCCAGTGAAAAAAACAATATCTTTTAAGTATTTCATGGAGAAAAATTCGTTTTCGTGTTAGCTTTAGTGAGAAATGAGAAATCCAAAATGGCCGCCATGACGTCACGTGACTACATTATTATGCAAATTTCCAAAATTCTATTTTTTCCTCTTAGCCCAACCTCATGCCCATCCCAACAGACAAAAAGATTTTTCATAAAAGCTTCCATAAGTACTGCTTGGCATTCAGTCCCAACCTCCCTTTTTTCCTCAAAAAAAGGGTCTAGCACAGGCAGTGGATTTACGTCTAGCATTGAAAGGGTTAATGTTATTTTAGAAATCTGATATATAAGTTGATGTATATTTAAACCTTAATTTTATTTTTACAGACAATATGGAAGCCATTACAGAAAATGGATTGGCTGAACAACTTGCTTTGGTAAGTTCACATTTATTACATTCTTCTTATCCCTCAGGATTTATCAGAGTGGTCTCCCCTTGTCAATGGTACTGACAGCCTGGCAAGGACCAGCGTTTCGTTTGAATGTGACGAAAAACAGAAATTCTACATTCATTACCCAACATATTTACCATGTTATTCACAATCGTGAGACAGAATCCTATTGAATATCAGCAATGTCAGATAATAACTTCTGCCCTTTTTTAGTTTTTAGAAACTTGTGAACTTTTAAACATCGTAAATCAACTGATCTACTTTAGACTCAATGGTTTTTATTCCAGTTTTTGCTTTAAATTACAATTCCAACATTTCCTGATAGTTATTTATGGGTTATTGGCATTGGTTGTGTCATAGTTTTGGAGGTGGGAGGGGGAGGGTGTTTATAGTTCTTTGCCTGGCAAGCTATCTTTGAAATTATGACAAATCAACAAATTAAATGAAAACTATAATAAGAGACCATCGACATCCAATCAAAAGTTTTCTTATAATAATACAATGTTTTTAGACGATAATTGACATCTGTTCTGATAATAATATCATGTTTTTAAAGGAAATGGACATAGGTTCTGAAAGTAATGTCAGGAAATGGACATATGTTCTGATGATAATGTCCTCACATTGCTAATAAATCATAGAAATAAAAGCTACCATGAATTTGACTCCAAATGGCTGAAGTATTGAGTTTACAAGACATTGAACCCTACTTCATTTCATTTCATAGTAATCGAAACATGACCTTTGGATAGGATGATAAATGTTAATATCTGTTCACCAGTTTTCAAAATTTTTTAGAGGATGTAGATATATGTTCTGATAATGATATCATGTGTTTAGAGGAAATGGTTTGTGGTGAAACTCTGTAACAATAAACGACAATAGATTTAGCTAGAGTGTATCATGTTAAATTGACGTCATGTAGAACATCTTTACAACTTTTTAACCTGCTGTGATAAAACACACCCAGTATTTTATAGCATCGGTGCCAAGTTGCTTTGTGTTTACCAGATATTAAGCCAAACCAAAGTCATTTTTAGTTCTTTAATAATTATTTTCTGAGCGGTCTCTCACATATGAAGTCGTTTGACTGGCGAGAAAGGATTCCTTTTGACCAACTTAAAGAAGAACTACGGTGATAAATAGAAGGTACATGTAAGGACTTTCAAAAGGAGAAGAACAGAGGTGGGGATAGAGCGTTATTTTTATTAAAATTCATATTACTTGTTAATAGGAACGGACAGAGGTATTTTGATTGCTCGATTAGAGACCAGAGCCATGGTGTTTAGCAAGTAGGGCACTGGCTCGCTAGCCTGGAGGTCGCATTTTTGATCCCTGCATTGGGCCTAGAAAGTTCAGGACGGGAGGGCCTGACAAGGACAGTTGTCTAGTCATTCGGATGGGACAGAAAACTGAGAATCCGTGTATACATTGGCATGCACGTAAAAGATCCCTTGGCAACTGGAATTCGATATTTCCATTATAGCACACTATAGGGCGTATGCCCGTTTACATTAGCCCAGTCGGAGAGCAAAACAGTAGGATGTTAAACCCCATTTCATTTCGTATAGAGACCGTTCCAAAAGAAGAAGAAGCGAGTATTTTTTGTTCTTAAGTTATTTTTATATCCCCCAAGAAAGAATTAGAAAGTTTGAATACCAGTTTCCGAAAATCAAAAGTTCAAATTGGTTTGGTCAATAAGTTTTGTTCAATCAGGGATATTAATACAATTTAGAGATGATGGAAAATATTTCAGAATTGGAGGAGATTGTTGACCTCTTTCTTAAAGATACAATATGATTAGAAAAAGAGCTGGCAGTTCTCACTATAATAGTTAAAAACTAGATAATGTAAAGGAAATTTGCTGAAAATTTCAGTCAAATTGATCCAGCCTGAACAGAGAATTTAGCAATTGAATTTTGGGCCTAGCCATGATGGTAAGATATAATACATAGTCTCGATTATCCATTTCATGATTTTATCATGAATGAGCATAGAGCAGCAGATTGGATCCTAATCCAGTAAATATCGCAGGCTAGCGATGCCATCGAGAGTTGATTATGGTCTGGATAAGTTAATTAATGTCTAATTAATAATTTAGATAACCTTTCAGGCATGAAGAAAGACCTGTAATAGACAGATTTAGCTCTTGAATAATGTATGTTTAACTTTTGTAATTTGCGTCAATAAAATGAAATTCTGAAGCTGCCAGTAATTTATTTAGTATAAAAGATTAATTTTTTAGCCACCATGGAAATAGTTTCTTACCTTCAGATATATTTAGAATAGAAACATGTGGCTTATATCTCAGTTACCTGAAGCCATCTTGACTTCCGCTAATAGAGATAAGGAATAACGTCTGGATCAAGTAGTACTGGTCAAACTGTCGATAGATATATCACAATAAAAAAATTGTATGTGAAAAAAGTATTCTGTATAACAGAAGGTATCAAGGTGTTCTGAAACAACAGATATAGATTAAGTTAGAAAGACTTGAGATATTAGTGTTCCACCATCTTTAAAATATAGATAACAACTATAACGTCTACATCAAGTAGTACTGGTCAGACATTAAACAAAACTTGTGTGTGTTAAGATTTATAAATCTTTAAAATATAGATAACCACTGTAACGTCTACATCAAGTAGTACTGGTCAGACATTAAACAAAACTTGTGTGTGTTAAGATTTATAAATCTTTAAAATATAGATAACATCTGTAACGTCTACATCAAGTAGTACTGGTCAGACATTAAACAAAACTTGTGTGTGTTAAGATTTATAAATCTTTAAAATATAGATAACAACTGTAACGTCTACATCAAGTAGTACTGGTCAGACATTAAACAAAACTTGTGTGTGTTAAGATTTATAAATCTTTAAAATATAGATAACAACTGTAACGTCTACATCAAGTAGTACTGGTCAGACATTAAACAAAACTTGTGTGTGTAAAAATTCATAAATCTGGGAAAAGGTTTTGTGAACCAGAATGTGAGATGTTCCGTAACAACAGACATTGATTAAAATAGAAAGAGAGATTTTTGATATTGGAGTGCCACCATCTTAAAAATATAGATCAGATATACGAATGTTGATATATTATAATAAAAAGCTTGTGTATACGAATTTAGAAATCCAGAAAGTTTCTGGTGTTCCTGAATATAGATTAAATTACAAAATTTGTATGGCAGAATTTGGAATCTAGAATAACTCTTTGTCAAAAAAAGATAATTGTTGAGTTGTTGATTTGAGATATTTTTGTGAATTGGATAATATGTTTAAAGTCTAGATATAGATTACCATCGATGCTGCCAGGAGTTATTGAGGTAGGCCTAAATACATATTGTACATAAAAATGCTACAGATGCTGCCAACAGCATGATGTATATCACTACTCAGCTGATGTTTTGAGAAATGGTATCGGGTGTTCCAGAAATGGTTAGAATGTCCTGCAAAACACTAGTTAAACCCAGCTTGGAATATTTTACTGTGGAAATGAAATTAAATGGGGTTTTACGTTCAATTGTTTTACTCCGACTGGGCTAATGAATACAGTGTGCTATGAGGAAAATTTTGCCCGAACAGCGATGCTACAGCCTACTCTTACATCGAATTCCAACTGTCAAGGGATCTTTTACATGCAAGACAGTGTGTACACAGGACCTTGGGTTTATCATCCCATTGGAACAACTATACATTGTCCCTTGCCAGGGCCTATATCCTGCACCACTGACACGGTGGGACCACCCCAGAAAATCCCAAAGATGCAGAAATCAACACTGTAACCCAGGTATCATTTAATCTTGTGTATTTAGCACAATTTCTTTCACATTCGTTTAATATCAAATCACCCCAAATCATCTAATTTGTACTGGTATCCAGATTAAATCTGACTGATTAATTTTGACAATGAGTGTCCAATTTACAAGTATTTAATTTCCTGACCACTGTTTAAAAATTAATCATTATGGGTTGTTTATTTTTTAACGGTGATTGAGAAATTAAACTCTCGTGAATTGGACACTCATTATTAAAATTAAACAGAGCTTTAACTGGACACAGGTACAAATTAAACAAAGATTTAATATTAAACAAATGTGAAAGAAATAGTGCTCGCTAGCCTGGAGGTCGGTGTTCGAACCCTGCATTGGCCGAGAAAGTTCATCTAGATTTTCCCACATGGTTTCCCCTTGTCAGTGATGCAGGACGAAGGGCCTGACAAAGACAGCTGTCTAGTCGTTCGGATGGGACGAAAAACCGAGGTCTCGTGTTCACATTGGCATGCACGTAAAACATCCTTTGGCAGTTAGAATTCAATATAAGAGTAGGCCGTAGTGCCGCTGTCCGGGCAAAATTTCCCTCATAGCACATTGTATGGCGTATGCCCGTCTTCATTAGCCCAGTTTAGGAGCAGAACAGTAGGACGTTAAACCCTATTTCATTTCATTTCGCTACATACACAAGATTAAATGATACCCGGATTACAGTGTGAACATGGGACCTCCAGGTTACCGAGCAAGCATCTTACACACTTAGCCACTGTGGCTCCATTTTACTGTAGAACTAAGTACCATATGTTTAATATGTTTTCAAAAACACACTTTTATGGATAACAATTACTATGGTTTATTTCACTGCGACGTTTCAACAAGGTTTCACAAGTCGTTATCAATGGTAAAATGTTAAATTTGATATCAAATGATTTATGAACCACGAAGATAGAATTGTTATTCACCTACCAGTGACTTAAAGTTTTTTAGCTTTTGTCTTTGCCCCTTTAATTTTGTATCATATCTGGCTTTGGTTCTATTCTCTGCTGAAATGGAGGAGGGGGGATGGCCGAATGGTTAGCACATGCGCGCTGTATCATAAGGTCTGTCATTGAGTCAACTGGCGTGGT
This sequence comes from Patella vulgata, assembly GCF_932274485.2. Classification (NCBI taxonomy): domain Eukaryota; kingdom Metazoa; phylum Mollusca; class Gastropoda; family Patellidae; genus Patella; species Patella vulgata. The sequence goes on from NC_065883.2 coordinate 866,661, forward strand.
TTCGATTCCCCGGTTTTACATGACAAGGAGTTGGTTCGTCTGTCTAACCTCGTGGGTTTCTCCGTTTTTCCCCCACTGCTAAAGACCCCTACGTGCAAGTGAATTATTGAAATAAAATTGAACTATATGTTAGTCACGAAATGACCTAGTTTGTGTTGAGTGGATGTTAAACCCCATTTCTCTCTCTCTCTCTCAGTTGAAATGAGCAGGAGTTGAATGTTCTAGTTTTTTACACCGTCTTGGCTAATGAAGTCAGGCTGTTCTTGGCTACCTGAATCAGAAATGTTTGACCCGTCTGTTGTGAATTATAAACATATTTTTCATGTCTGAGTTATTGTAAAGATTTATTGGCTTTTAACAAAATAAATAAACAGACATGTAGGAAATCACGAGTTAATTGAACTAGAGGTTGACCATTGGTCAGTATTTCTGTCCACTAGTAAAACAGTGATCACTACCAGGTGGTCGGTCTGTTGGTTGAAAGATACCGTGATGTTAATTAGTTCTTTAAGTAGAGATATCTGATGGATGCCAGGTACGTGTGTACCTGGAGGGCCGGGAAAGAGCAGGGGGTCGGTGGTCTATACAGTAGAGAGCCTATACATTTAAAAGAGTAAATTTCTGTCAGAAATGGCCTCAGATGCAACGAAATCAAACTTTCAAAATTTCTTTGGGGGAGAACCCTATACATGTTCACCCCCTCGAGGGTCTGCGGTCAGTCATGCTGGAACAGGGACCCCCACAGCTCATTTTTCTGCACATGCCCCTGGATACAGTGCTAGGTTAGGGAGGTGAGGCCATTAAGGGCGCAGGACAAGTCCTCCTCTGGGAAAAGATTGAACAATTGAATTGTCACTGGTGATTTGTAGTGCATATCAGAACCCATCAACTCGAATTTACACCTTTCAGGTACACAGATTTATAAGAGAATCTTTTGACTGTTATTTAAGGGGGGCCGGGCTAGTGCTTCTACCTTGATCCACCACTGAATAGATCCTGGGATTCCCATCCTCTGGATCACTAAACCTGGGGTTGTGTCGTACTACTCTGAAACTGGCAATTAAGAGCACCTATTTCTTTGGATGGCGTTATTAGATGCCCACCCCTGCCTGAATTAGACATTTTATCCCTGTATTTTGAATTTTCAAATCTGTAAAAACCTCATTTATCTCTTTCTGATTTGAAACATTAAATGTTAATTTTCTCCATCAAGGTGGTAGGTTGTTTAAAGATAAATATAGGTATTAAATATAGAGGTGTTAGGTATATTAAAGATAGATAGATGTTTAAACTAGAAAGATTGACTGATAAAAATTGGAAACTTTGCCAACAAGTTTACCGTAAAAAAAAACAGGTTATTGGCTTCTATATTAATGATTCTACTTAAACTGAAAAGTCTTGGAGCATGAAGTGTTTCCTGCAAGACGATATCTTGGAGCATCAAGTTTTTTTTTGCAAGACCATATCTTGGAACATCAAGTGTTTCCTGCAAGACGATATGAAATATTCTATAGATAGTATTTAATGAATTTGGAATAAGAAAATTTAAGCGTCAAGTATTTTTGACAGGACTATTTTATTTACTGATCTGATATTATCTATATGGATAATATTGGATTAACATGGAATTAGAAAATTCTTGCTAATTGGAGGTTTTTGATCTTGCTTTAATAATTTGGATCTTACTTGGATGTTTTGGATCTCACTTGGACATTTTGGATCTTAGTTATTTTAAGTATTACTTGGACATATTGAATATTACTTAGACATATATTATATATTACTTGGATGTTTTGAATTGGGAACTAAGATTATTAATTTCTAATGGTTGAAGCCATCAGCACCCGGAAAAGGGTAGGTTTTTAGCTGAATTTTTACTTGTTAAGAATGTTTTTTTTACTTAAATTCATTAATGCTAAAAAAAACAGGTTATAATTTGGTTGATTGTTTTATGTTATAAAACCCCACATATTTGTGTTAATATGTTACATTATTACATACTATGTGCAGAAATGTAGATTTCTAATATAGCCTTGAAATGTCAAGGTTAGAAAAATGAATCGTATTTGATTTGTATTAGATATGTTGATTTTATAATGTAGTGCCATTATGTTACAAATGTTAAAATTCATACATGATAGAGGGGAGTGCTGTGACTTCTCGGCCCGACAAAACATTTGTCGTTATTTCTTGAAACTCCTACCATGTTAACACTATTTGAGCGATGGTCCTGGAACTTGGAGTCAAGTTGTCCATATTGTAGGACATGTGAAATGTTAATGATATAGGTACAATGTTGTTTTTTTTTAAATTTTCGACTTTGAATAGTGTACTTGGTTTTTTTGGGCCCACCTGATATATATATAGGAATGTAGAATGTGAGGAATGATTCTGTAAAGATAATATAGATTATAGAGCTAGTAGCTAGAAGAATGACGAATAATGGATACCGTATATTTGAGTTGATTTGTGTACTAGATATGTTGATTAAATAATGTAGCGTCATTAAGTTAGAAATGTCAAAATTCATACGCATCGTCTGATAGAATATGTAGATAGAATAGAGAATGATGGTCCATGATAGAATGTGTAGCTACTGTGCCAGGAATGGTTCTGTGAGAGGATGATATGTTTAGAGTTCTGTGAAGATACAATATGTAGTTTGGATAGAGAATAATGGAATTACTGTAACAGGCATGGATCTGTGGTGAAGATATGTTAAGAGTTATACTGTACCAGGAATGGTTCTGTACTGGTGGTGATATTTTGAGTGTTACTGTGCCAGGAATGGTTCTGTGATGATATGTTTGATGAATTAGAATCTATGTGGTTGTTAATGTTAGAAACAGGTGTAGAACACAATGTAAGTCAAATTCCACTCATATAGTTTTTAACACAACATTAGACCTATGATACCTGTTTAAATAGACACTGGCAGTTTGATACCTGGGATACCTGTTTAAAGAGAAACTGGCAGTTTGGATAACTACTTAGGTTGGTTGGTCACTAAATGAATTGAAATCGTGTGTTATGAGGGAAATTTTGCCTGGACTGCTTCGCTTCCAATTGCCTAGACAATGTTGAACTGTTGTCAGAAGCTTCACCCTGACAAGGTTACAGGGACCACGGAACTTTCTTGGCCAACACAGGGATGAAACCTGTGACCTCCTGGTTACCAGTTAACAAGTGGGAGCTGTATAAGAATCTGCAATTACTTAGTATAAGGTTAGACAATAAATATAGTTTATCATTGAGACACTAGTTGGTCATATACTTTCTCTAGATATCGGGTGGCCCAGACAAAAAACAAGCACACTATGCTTTTTACAACTCAAACTACATTCACACTATTTGAGTTGTGAACCTGTAATTTGCAGTGAAGTTGTTAAACATCCATACAACTCTGATGTTGCCTGTAAAGCAAGTACTGCATGAACACAGTTTACGCTTGCTGATAAGATAAGATGTTTATTGCATCAAAACGTCCATTAAGGCATGTTATACCTATTTATTTCTTGCATAATTTTAAATATGAAATATTATCTACTGATATACGTTGGTGGTTTTTTTTATTTAACATTACATCCTGTCTACAGCAACTAACCATTAAACAGTGTTTTTAGTTAATTATACTAAATGAACTTTGATTACCCGGGTATTGCTGTACTAGAACATGTGGTGCGAATTCCTGAAATACCATTGATAGAACTCCAAAACCACCATCGTAGAATTAGATACGGTGCTAAATGTTTTCAATTAATAAATAATTACTTTAATTATTGATGTAATGAAATAGGTTTATGCCTCCCCAGGGGTGTTCGGGTCAGAATCTTCATTTCACCTTGAGAAATCATAGTGTGTGTATGTGATGATTTCAAGCTCGAAGTGAAATATCTATGAGATTATTCTAGAATCATTCTGGTTTGATTCCTTCACGGATTTTATGGATTTGCCTGTTTTTTTGGATAGTATGGGGCGACACGGTGGCTCGGTGAGTAGAACACTGCTTCACGAAATGATCCTGCATTATGTTTGCTGTGAAAGTTCCTCAAAATTTTTTAACCTTGTTTAATTACCAGTGGTGGCCAGGAAAAGCGTTTAGTATAGAACTATTTATGGATTCGCTTTCAGAGTTTATGGTTGGATTTTAAAATGATAATTTGATCCAGGTGATCTCTTGCTTATAGTCAAGTGAATGATCGAGAAAAGTAGGATGTTAAACCCTGTTTCACTTCTCTATAAAATTACTAAATCAGCTAGGGATTCTAAAAATATCTTGGCTATTAAAATTTTATATTCACAAACTAAACATCAAGTTACGTGTGGTGGCAGTTGAAGTAATTCGCTGTTAATCAGACATCTTGAATTATCATTACATTAGAAATAAATGCTATGACAGACGGTATAATTTATTCTTAAACAAATATATCTGGCGCTGGATCCTAGAACACAAGTCAGGATGAAATTCATTTGTAAATAGAAACCTAATTTTATAGTTTAACCTCAATTAACTTCTGGGCTATGTTTAGTAGAAAAACCACCTGACTCCGGTGATTAACGGTGGGGTTCATCTGTTAAATGATGTCTGTTTATAAAGTTCTGTTTGTGCAGGGTAAAAAAATGAAGGGATTGTGATTTTTTATTGCTGATGTTCCTGGGTTTTGACATTCATTTTGACCCTTTTTTGGGCAACAGTGACTCGACATAAATATAGATTATGAAAAACATTTGGATTTGCATAATATATAATGTTCTTTTAGATCTAGAGACCAAAATTTAAATAATGTGATGTTTTAAACAAAGATGCATTTTGATCTTCGGTTTAAGGCGATCTACGAATGAATTACAGCAAGTAAATTATTGTCCTCAATAATTAATTGAGCATTGATAATTATAAATACATGTGTTAATAGGATTTTAATCATGACTAATACATAATTAAGGTACTGAAATGTTTGAGCAATGATATATTCCATTCTAATGTATATGATTAAAGTATGATTTTCAGAATTACATGTATGATTAGGATGATATTCACGCATGTAGTGTAAAAATAAATTTGTGTTTCTTTTGAAAAAAAAAAAGTGACTGGATGAAATATAACGCTGCCTGATCCTATTGTTGTTGGAGAAAGTGTGTAGGTATTTTGATGCCTGGTTTCCCGTTGGGGGTGACAATAAAGTGCAAAATACTATGAGATGGAAGTTTGTTGTATTCATGTAATATTCAAATCATTTACATGTTTTAGTCCCTTCGTATTATGTAATTACTAGCGGTTGATCCAGCATAGCACAGGTATAGCCATGAATCAGAAGTATATTCCTAAACCATATTTTACTCCCCGGTCCAAGCTACCCCTATACACCAGATTTCAGCAGCCAACCCTGAAAAAACATCAAACGACAGTCACAAATATTAGTATAGATACACATCTCAGTATAAGAAGGCCTTCATGTACAAAGGGTCTGACTTGTATGAGAAAGATAGCCCATCTTTTCTTAAACACAGACACCAATGTAAACTTCAAATGGACATAACTGAAGTTAGAATTGAAATAAATCATGGATGAACTTGTTTGTTGATAAAAACACATGTTTAATTGTGTATGATTTTGAACTTAATTTTTCAATCTTTATTTTGGGGATTTAAAGTTCTAAAAATACCAAGCTTGATGACATTTTCTTTAGGCACTCATGACAGAGAAAAGATACATACCTTTAATTGAACACCAAAATAGTTTGAGAAAAGACTCATATAGGATAGGACTATTCTTAGAATGTCATATCTATTTGTGTTCTGTTGATAACAACTGGTGAAATCTTGTTAAAAACGTTGTTAAAGTGTAATAAACTATGCTTGATAACGACCGGTGAAATCTTGTTAAAACGTTATTGAAGTGTAATAAACTACCGGTATAGTTTTAAATGTTTGTTCTATAACCAGAATCATTGTGTTTTAAAACATATAAAACATCCAGTCAGTCCATCATTAAACTCCTTTAAATCTAGATTTGAAACATACTTATTTGAGAAATATTTGCAAGAGTGATTGTGTTTTTTTGTAGCGCTATGAGCACGACTATATGTGGAATTAGCGTGATATAAATGGACTTACTATTTATTATAGATCTGTTTCTTGTGTATTATAACCCAAATCATTTTATACATGAGTTGGTTAGTTTTAAATCAGAAGATTCTAATTCTTGTCCCTTTATTTTATAACCTTGTTGGGACTATATACAATGAGTATGATCTTACTGTTTATATAGGGGTATACGGTATAATATATATATATATATAATATTTCCACTGTTTATATAAATACCAGGAGTAAGATCGTTCTTTATATAAACCAGATGCTACTTATAACCACTTTATATATATAAATATCTACTACCTGTAAAATAAATACCTGTAATTAAAGGCACTGATCATCCAGTAACAGATACGTACTAACATTTTATAGAAACAGAATACTATGGGAAGTTTTTATGCTGTTATTTAGAGGGGGGGGGGGGAGACCCTTTGCCCCCACCCCATCCCCCACCTGTATCATCAATGTTTTCTTTGAATATTATCACCTTAATCCACACTAAAATGTTATTAAATTCGTGAAAAATTAAAGATACATTATGTAAGATTTAAATAAAGAACTGTCTGTTCTTGCTATAATAGTTATAAAATAGATAATGCAAAATGAATATATTGAAAATTTTGTTCAAATTACTTAATTCTGAGTGGAGATATTAGCCTTTGAAGGTTTGACAAGATGTGTGCGTTGATTGTAACCACGCGACTGGTTGTTTAAGGTTTAGTCTCTCTTCATTAAATGGGCAAACCATTCTAATCTACTTGACATCGGAGCTATCCAATGACATCGAGACTTAATTATAGTCTTGTCATATTAATAAATGTTTGATTAATAGTTTAAATAACATTTAGGTCTAAAGAAAGATCTGCAGTAGAAATAAAATTGAACCATATGTTAGTCCCAAAATGATCTTGTTTGTGTCGAGTAGATGTTAAACCCCATTTTTCTCTCTCTCAACTTTTCTGTTTAAATTTCAAAACTTAAAAATGGAACTATAAACTTTTGAGAAGGATGTTTTGTTCTTAAATTATTCTTTCCCCAAATAAAAAACTCAACTTTGAGAACAAAAATTCAAATTGCTGAGTCCTCACAATATCTATATTAGTCTCGAAATAACCACAAAGTGAACCAATGATGAACATATGTCTATTGATACCATTGAAGTGAATTCCAGGAATTATTCTTTAATTAATACATAACACCTTGAAGTAATCGTAACATCAGTACCTTTCATGTACACACAGGTGTTAACAGACAGGTAAAAATGTGGAAATATTTTTCTTGTGTTTCATCCAAATGAGATAACTCTATGATGGTATATAATAATAATAATAATATCGTCATTTATAAAGCGCGTTAATACTGAAGAACAGTTTCTAAGGTGCTGTTGGTTTTTATATTCACTGATTATTTACAGATCTGGGTTTTGAAATAAGAATGTTTTGAGTTGAGATTTAAAATGGCCCACAGACGGTGATTGTTTTATTGACTGTGGTAGTCTATTCCATAGAAAAACTCTAGTGTAGGAAAATGTAAATGTTCCAATTTGGAAGTTAATAGTTATAGATTTTAGTAGGTGTTTCTTCTGAGAACAGAGATTTCTGCTGGTAGAATAAGACAGAGCTTATTATTTTTAGGGAGCGACGGTGGTGCAGTGGGTAAGACGTTGGCTCACTAACCTGGAGGTCCCATGTTTGATTCCAGTGTTGGCTAAGGAAGTTCATCCAGATTTTCCAGCGTGGTTCCGGCTTGTCAGCAAATCGTTTTGAGGTCCTGCATGCACACAATTTATCCCTGGACAGTTGGAATTCGAAAAAAGAGTAGGATATAGTACCGCTGTCTGGGCAAAATTTTACTCATAATAGCACACTGTATGGTGTATGCTCTTGATCATTAGCCCAGTTGGAGCAGAACAGTAGGACGTCAAACCCCATTTTATTTCATTTATAATATTTTGTAGGTACAAGAAATGGTATATGAGATAAAACAGGGGTTTGTGGAAGTAATGACAGAGTTATCACATTCTCAGACAACAGATAAAAATAATTGGCGCCAAGTTACCGAGACTCAAGATGGCCAACAGGAACAGATAAATAAATTACAGACTACTGTTAGTTCTATAAAGGTGAGTTTTATTTTATATCATTTTCTAAGTTTTTGTGCTTTATTTTATTTTTTTTTGTAAAAACATGGACAGTTTCCCTCATGGATAAAGCCTTTGACATATTTAGAAAAAGCATGGTCTTCATCCACTCGAACCATCAATAAGAAACTATGTACAAAGTTTTGTGTTTCTTGATCTAAGATATTTCTCATAAACAGTGATTGAAAGTTGAGTAAATTCTTAGCTTATGTCTGAGAAGGTTTTGAGTCATGTAGCATGATTTCCATTCGTAGCTTGTACATGACAAAAAATAGGGTCGTCTACTTGAACTTGTGAGTTTTCTCGGATTCTTCCAACGGCTGAAGACCCCTACATACAAATAAATTATTGAAATAAAATTAAACTATATATTAGTCCCAAAATGACCTAACTTGTGTCTCTCTCATGTTTGAGTTAAATGTAAACATCAGAGACGATTATGATTCAGTGAAATGTTCGCATTTGTTAATTTGATTGTTTTTTTCCTTGGCAGACGGATGTAGTTGGTCAGATAAAGAGTTTAACAAGTCGACAGGTTGATATGGAAGAGAAGATTAAATCATTAGAAACAGAACGAGATGGTTTATTAGATAGATTAGACACGTTACATCGACAGTATAATAATTTATTATATGAATTAGTTCGATGTGGTTCGCTACCAGATACTGTCAGGTATGTTTTAATATAATACATTCCTACTCAAATTCTTAAGAAACTTTTAGTGTTTTCATGAACAACAATTTTGATATTTTTAGATATTCCATTCAGATCCAACCAATAAAATTCATTTTGACAGAATTTTGAATTAATAACTTTTCTACTCCATCTGAGTGATATTAAAGTTGTTTGCCCAGGCAGCAGAACCATCTACATACTCTTATTTTGAATTCCATCCATCAAGGATTATTTTACGTGCATGTCACCGTGTATTTTTATGTAATTATTTTCCAGAAATCAAATGTTAAATGGTAATTTAGAATTCTCTAATCCACCGCCTTGGCCAGATAAAGATATGAATCATTCTTCACATTGTAAGTAAATGTATTACATTTATTGGTTTTATGCTAGACTATATACAGTAATTAATAACATTATTTCGGTATCTTTAATTCCTTGGGTGGTTGAATGGCCGCATGGCCTAACATGCACGCTTTAGATCATAAGTCTTTAAACGAGTCAAGTAGAGTGGTTTCTATACCAAGCTTATTTATACGTGATCAGGATCACCTGTCCAGTCATGTGGGTTTTCTCCAGGTCCTCCGACTGCCTACCACTGCTAAACATCCGCACACGCAAGCGAATCATTGACATAAAATTGTACCATAGAATAATCCCGAAATGGCCTAGCTTGGGTGTAATTGACACTAAACCCCATTTCCCTCTGTGTGTTTTGTTTTTGTTTTTTTTTCCAAGTTCCAACTTTATTATACCCTAGTATGGATTTTGATTGATCGGATGAATTATATAGATTAGTGATGGGATCAAGTCTACACAACTTCATCTTTTTACCTATTTTATTGGAATAGTCTGTTATTTTATAGTCCATTAGTCTTGTCGATTTTATGTTTGGAAATAGAGACATATTAGCTTGATTGTTATTCTAATATGTATAGGTCATTCAGTCTTCTGGAGAATAAAGGGGAATAACTCTTCAATCTTGTGTTTGGTTATGGATGCAGACCACCATTGATTTTGCTATTGACTTTAATGTTAATTAATGACAGACCTTTTGACAATTATTAATTCATTTTAATGTTTTTCTGTGCAGCTAAAGAGAGTTTGATGTTGAATGGTGATACAGACGTGACGTCGATTGCATGTAAAAGTCTTAATTTATCTCAAGCGTTAAAAGAAAAATGTATGAATTTAAATTTATCTGAATCTAGTGACGAAGATCATTCACATCCATGGCAACAGGTGAGTTAACATATCAATACTAATATTTTTGACTGTCTGTCTGTTCAGGGTTGTCCTGGGGCTGAAATTTAGTGTACAGGGGTAGCTCGGACCGGGGGAGTAACATAGACCTGGTTGTGATGGCCTACACCTTCTGGTTTTGGATTTATGCTACTTCTGATTCATGGCTATACCTGTGCAATGCCGGGTCAATCCCTAGTAATTACATAATACTAAGGGACTAAAACATTAAAACTGTATAAATGTTAAATTGTTTATTTACAAAACAAAATTTAAAGATGCATCACTGGAAATCAAAGCAATTAAAAATATGCTAAAAGAAAAAATTGAAATAAAAACATACTGCTTACAAAGGAGAGAAAATTCTGACAAATATGTAAGCTTCTAGGAGAAATAAAATAAATTACTAACAGAATAAAGCTGACTTAATTAACTAAATCCATTTACAACAAGACAGTGGAGTGTGGGTGCACATAATAATACAAAGTTTAGTTTTTCTGCAAAATTAACAATATTTATACTTATATCTTGTAAAGAGAATGATTCCTAGGCCCCAACCTAGGCATTCTCTCTAAAAAAATAAATACATTTTTTGCTGGGAAATAAAGCTTTTTAAAAAAAAGAAAAAAAACAGTATATTTTACTAGTGAAATATATTAGGCCTACTGCGATGAACTACCTTTTCCAGTTTTGGAGTTCTACTACTTTGGGTTCCGGGCCACAACTTGTGCAGCAACGCTAGTCATACTTTAATTACAGACCACAGTGGCTCAGTGATTAATGCACTGGCTTACTAACCAGGAGTTCCCGGATTCAATCCCAGTGTTGTGTGCGATAGTTTCTCATGATTTTCGAGTATGGTATTCCCTTGTCATGGTCTTACAAGAAATATTTTCAAATCTGATAGTTTGCCATTGGAATAACATTCCTACTGTCTTGAAATTGTCAATAATAAACCTGTGGTGACACTGTGTTTATTTTGGTATGATAAATATTTCTTGAATTGAATGGAACTGACTCTTTTCACGCATATATAGCACTATATTAATCTGATTAAAACACAGATCTTATTTCGTTTCGTTTTTTATAGTTCAAAATTTCGTTTTACTTGTCTTTACTACAGTAGGAACTGGAAGAGTTGTTATATAACCCACGTTTTGGTTCATGTGAGGTATTAGCCAATGAAATGGTCTGTTCCGGCAAGTTCTTGGAGTGCAGTGCACAGAACTGTGGGTATCCCACTAGAAACATCAATGCGGATTGGTTAATCAGATGTCATAGGGTTAAAGACCGCTCGTATGACCCCTAACGTAACCTCTGACTACAACCGGTCAGATCTTCATGTAGTGGAGGCTATTGAAAGTATAAAAATAGAAAACGTAATATAGATCTGTATTTTAATAAAATTGGCGTTATACAAATGTTTATATATTTTTTTTATTTCAGCAAATGGATATAAGATCAAACAGTAGCAAAGGTCGGGGTTATCATTCTCCACGTAAAATATCACAAGTTGATAATCCAGATACAGGTAGGTCTATAAACTAAATATCACAAGATGAATGGTGTGAAATATCATTTACTGCTGGTTGAACCGGGGTAGCACAGGTATAGCCATGAACCGAAAGTAGCATATCTCCAAAACCACCAGGTGTATGTTACTCCCCGGTCTCAGCTACCCCTCCCCCCCATACACCAAACCTGAACAGACAGACAGACATCAAACGACAGTCACAAATATTAGCATAGATTAAATGAAATCTATATCATGAAATAATTAAACATAATTAGTTTGCATTATGAAATGAAATGAAATGGGGTTTAACGTTCTACTGTTCTGCTATGACTGGGCTAATGAAAATGGGTATGTGCCATACAGTGTGCCAAGAGGGAAATTTTGCCCGGGCAGCAGCACTTTTACGTGCAAACCAATGTATACACCGGACCTCTGTTTTCCGTCTCATTCAAATGACTAGACAGCTGTCCTTGTCAGACCCTTTGTCCTGCACCACTGACAGGGGGAACCACATTCTCGGCCAATGCAGGGATCGAACAAGCGGTCTCCAGAGTAGCAAACCAAAATTGTTTAGATGAATCAAAACCCATCTATCCAGCCAAATATTTTATGTTATTTAAATCTTATTTGTATTAAAATTGAATAATTTATAATTCAGGACCAAGATTACAAGCCATTGAAGAATTAATCCAATCAGAGAAAGATTACTGTTCCCAGATCTGGGCCATTTTAGATAATTACCTGGCACCATTACAAGAACGTCATTATCTTAGTGCAAGGGAGATAAGTGTGTTAATACCCCCGTATGTCGGTCAGATCTACGATCATCATTGTCAGATATTATCTACGTTACAAGAGAGAGTATCATACTGGGGTTGGAATGTTTCTATAGGTGATATATTCTCTAGAATGACCGATAGTGAAGAGGTAGGACTCGTCAATATATCGTAATATGTATACAAAATCATAATATGGAACATGATTATTATTTTAATTAAAGTGACATTCCGTTGAGGCTTCTCTCAGTGTTATCAAGCAAATGCCGCTCAAAGAAGATATCACAATATGTAGATTTTGTTGACAGTATTAAAGATACCATAATAATCCAATAATCCCTTTCTCTAATACGACCAAGAACTCGACAATGACATCTGTCTAGTCATTATGATGGGACGGAAAACCGAGGTTCTGTATACACATTGGCCTGCACATAAAAGATCCTTTCGCAATTGGGATTCGATATAAGAGTATGCCATAACGCCGCTATCCGTGCTTTAAGGTGTATTCCTGTTTTCATTAGCTCATTTCCCTTTCCCTAATAATATTCTCCGAAAGATTAATGTGTAAACTTGACCTGACAAGGATTTAGATTTACTTGATTAAAACACAGATCCTGTTTTATTTCGTTTTTTTTATAGTTTAAAATTTTACTACACCATCCAGAATCTGGAAGAGTTGTTAAATAACCCACGTTCTAGTTAGCCAATCAAATGGTCTGTTGTGTCGAATTTATCAAATACCCCATATAATACAATAAATTCAATCAATTTATTCCTCCCACCCGCCCTGCCTGGTAGACCTATGGTTCTCCGTCAATCACTGTCTATTAAATATAATACATATTATATACCTGTGATATGGTTCTCCGTCAATCATTGTCTATTAAAGATAATAACGGATATTTTTATTTACAGGAGAATATAATGTCTATATATAGAGAATATGTCGCTGATATTCCTGCGTCTGTTGGCTGTTTGAGACGTCATATCATTCAATCAAGAAACTTTAAGGCATTTATTAAGGTGAGTAGACATCTGATTATGCTCTCATGTTGTCGAATGATTTATCATGTGCTTTAGATCATAAAGTCTGTCATTGAGTCAAGTGGCTTGGTTTCAATTCCCCGGTTGTACGTGACAAGGAGTAGGGTCGCCTGTCTAACCTCGAGGGTTTCCTCCGGGTCCTCCAGTTTCCTGCCACTGCTAAAGCCCCCTACGTGCAAGCGAATTATTGAAATCAAATTGAACCATATACTAGTCCCAAAATGACCTAGTTTGTGTTGAGTGGACGTTAAACCCCATTTCTCTCTTTCTCTCTCTGTCATTAAATCAAATGGGGTGGTTTTGTATTCGACAGTTGTGAATTACAAGAAGTAGGGTCACCTGTCCAACCTGGTTGTATGTGACAAGAAGTAGGGTCACCTGTCCAACCTGGTGGGTTTTCTCTGGGTTTTCTCGTTTGCTCCTGCAGCTAAAAATACCTTCAACAATAATTGTGTAGGGATTTTTCACCTTTTTTTTCTGTTATTTTTTTAGGCCCAGAAAGGTAGAAGTTGTGATAATAATGATATATTGTCGTTAATGATGGCGCCATTACAAAGAATACCTCGTTATACATTATTATTACAGGTAGGTAAGATACCTGAAAGGTTAAAGGAACCAAACCCCCTCCCCCTCAAAAAGGTGGTCCCAGGGGCCACTCTTTACATTTTAAATGTATAGGCTCTCTCTTTCATACTTCTCTTCTGTATAGCCTCTACATGAGCCCCCCTCCTCCAGCCTGTATAGCCTCTACATGAAGCCCCCCTCCTCCAGCCTGTATAGCCTCTACATGAAGCCCCCCTCCTCCAGCCTGTATAGCCTCTACATGAGCCCCCCTCCTCCAGCCTGTATAGCCTCTACATGAGCCCCCCTCCTCCAGCCTGTATAGCCTCTTCATGAGCCCCCCTCCTCCAGCCTGTATAGCCTCTACATGAGCCCCCCTCCTCCAGCCTGTATAGCCTCTACATGAGCCCCCCTCCTCCAGCCGGATTCCATAAATATTCTTAATTAAAAGTTACATAGTCAGCATGGATTAAGCTGTGAATAATGAGATATGGTCTGTAAAAATATACGATTAAGTTCAGCAATCTAAAGCTGTTTTATCTGGGAGATATTTTTGACCCCGGAACCGGTCCCCTACACCTACCGCTCCTCATAGACCTGTTCTTTTTGTTGTTCTTGGGGATAATGCTCTTTGAAAAAATCTGAAGACTTTTTGCCAGTTCATGTACAATCAACATGCAACTTGAGAACATGTTCCTTAGACAATTGGGAATTGATTGACAGACTTCGATTTTTGATAAAACGTCACATGTCCAAGATGGCTGTGATGATATGGTATTCAGTTTCTGGTCCAGTGATAATATTATACTCATTTCATGGTCCATAATATGTTTGTTGTTGTTTAAATAGTTAACAGTTTATTAAAAATATTTATTCATATAAAATAATATATTAAAAATATTTATTCATATAAGATAATCTATTAAAAATATTTATTGATATAAAATAATATATTAAAAATATTTATTTATATAAAATAATTTATTAAAAATATTTATTGATATAAAATAATATATTAAAAATATTTATTTATATAAAATAATTTATTAAAAATATTTATTGATATAAAATAATTTATTAAAAATATTTATTGATATAAAATAATTTATTAAGGTATTTATTGATATTATATAATGTATTTTACAGCAAGTATTAAAGCACACATCAACGAGTCATCCAGATCACTATAATCTTCAGTCATCACTTGTTAAATTACGAACGTTCGTGGACCAGTTTAACAGTGAGATGTCACATACTATGATGGCTCTCAACTCAGATCATCCACGGTAAGTTTAAATAACCACTACTTTCATTTTATTGTCTGTGTTATGTAGGGTCACCTGCCTAACCTCAGGGGTTTTCCCTGGGTCCTCCAGTTTCCATGTCACTATTAAAACAACTACGTGCAAGTGATATTGAAATAAGATTGAACCATATGTTAGTCCCGAAATGACCTAGTTTGTATCGAGTGGACATTAAACTCCATTTCCATTTATATCTCTCTCCCTGTATCAAAGAATTTAATTTTAAAACACAATAAATACAGTTCAGTTTATAATTTTTATGTGTAAAAACACTTAAATATAGATATGAAAATTGGAATAGTTCTAAAAATGATCATTCTGTGAAATAAGAAAGTCCTGGTTGGTTCTGCCTTTGTTGTGTAGTCTTCCTATTATGAGATATCAGAAGTTTCTCCAAATATTCAAATGTACTGAAATTGGTGAACCGAAAGACTGCAGACTGAAGGACTGTCATCTACATATGTATATCTTCAAGCTGTGTGGATGGGTGGTCTAGGGGTTTAACGAGTGCGCGTTGCATCATAAGGTCTGTCATTGACTCAAGTGGCGTGGTTTTGATTCCTCGCTACACCGGTTTCCTCCTAATGCTAAAGACCCCTACCGTGTGTTAGTCCCAAAATGACCGTGTGTGTGTGTGTCTGAGAGATAATGTTACTATACCCAAATTTCAGACGTTGGTTATCGTTTAAAGCCAAGCTCCAATCAGCTTTAATTTCAAGGTTTGGTTAATTCGTAACCCTTTTCATGGAACGGGTTTCTAGATTACATTTTTATTAGTTATCTCTTTGACCTTAATGGTAAATCACCCGAAACTACCAATCCTACTTTTCTGCACCAAGAGGTCTTATGCCATGGTGTGTGCCATAAGGGAAATTTTGCCCAGTCAGCGGCAATTTCAGCTACTCTTCATCAAATTTCAACTGTTATGGTTCTTTGCGTACACAAAACATCTTTTCTTAGTGTAGGTCTTGTATCAGTGACCAGGAGAAAACATGATTAAAAATCCTGAAAAACTCATCTAGGCCAAAATTGGGATCGAACCCCGGTCACTGTTGGTTACAATAAGGAAGCCAGCTACATACAGCCACCATGGTTCCTAAAAGTGAACTATATAAGGGACTCATTTGGTTTGAGACTGGAGCCACGGTGGCTCAGTGGGTAAGACATTGGCTCACTAACCTGGAGGTCCCAAGTTCAACCCCCACATTAACTGAGAAAGTTCATCAGAAGTTTCTACTGTGGTTCCTTCTTGACAGTGGTACAAGACAGAGGGCCTCGTGCACGTAAAAGATCCCTTGGCAGTTGGAATTCGATATAAGAGTAGGCGATATTGTCGCTGCCCGGGCAAAATTTCCCTCATAGCACACTGTATGGTGTATGCCCGTCTTCATTAGTCCAGTTTGGAGCAGAACAGTAGGACGTTAAACCCCATTTTATTTGGTTTAAGAAGGCCTATGGAGTAGTAGTTTAATGGAGCTTTTAAACAACTACAAAACCTTTGTTTAAAAATTTACAGTCACCTGCTAAAGGTTTATATTTTAATTATGCAAACCTGGGATATTTAGCCAAGGTGGCTGCTGGGGCTTTAAAATTAGAATTGGTTTATTACAAGATTTGTGTTACATTTTTAGTTTATTACCAGTAATTAATATAAATCTCCCATGTTTAGCCATGTTGGTTTCCTGTTCGCTTTATATTCATTTGATAATTATCCAGTGGTTATAGTTAAAATATTGTCCTTTAATCTGGTGATGGAATGTTTTTAGATAGTTAAATATATAAATATTTAGAGACTGATAGAGTAACTTTTGAAAATATGGGTGTACTGCAGGGGCAGTTCCAGATGCGGGGGGTGGGGGGCCGGGGCGCAGATAGAGTAACTTTTGAAAATATGGGTGTACTGCAGGGGCATTTCCAGCAGTGGGGGTGGGGGGGTCAAACTACATAAAACAATTTGTAAAACAACACTTTTTATGAGAAAAGTTTCATGGTCGTTTTATTTATCCTTTATTATCAGATGGGATGGGCATTTAAAACCTGAGATAATGATATAGACATATGTGATATCTCATGAATTAATACTCTACATTCATCAAAAAACATCCACACCCACTATTCTCCCCATTATTTTAGGAGCCATATTTGTGCAAAACTCTATTTTTGGCTCTGGTCAAGTTATTTGTGTTCAGGCGTTTTCAAAAAAATAAAGTAAGAAGAGAAACAAAAAAGAACATCTTTAGTATTTCGTATTAAAAGATGAAAAGTTGTGTGGCTAGTTAGTGGAAGTGAGACAATTATGGGGCTAAATATTGTTTCTTATTTGGAGAGCAGCATTATGAAATTGGTGAATTGATTTGAATAAATTTTCAGTGGGTTGAAGAGAAGATAATAAGAAAGAGTTGTCTACATGTATAATTTATGTAAATTTTCATAGCCTGTAACCAATTTGATACCATGGTTTTATATAGACATTTATTAACATGACAAGCCCATAATCAACTCTCTTCATTTAAACCAGAACACCCGCGAGATTCAAATATTTAACAATAAAATGGATAAGTCTTGATTGTCAAGTACAGTTGCTATGATAATAAATGATCTACGCTGTATCTTGAAACAGTCATAACTAAACTCAGAATAAAGTAATTTGAATGAAATTTTCAATATATTCATTTTTCATTATCTATTTTTGAACTATTGTAGCAAGATCGACCAGCTCTTTATCTAAATCTTACATAATGTATCTTTAATTAATGTGTCAACTATTTATTTTGGGTTTTAGGCATGGTTTTATACACCCACATAATGTATCTTTAAGTATGCTGAGTCTCGTTTGATAATATTATTGTTTTATTTTGTAGACGTAGTGGTCAATCATTCTGGTCAAGTGCGACTGGTAGTATTTGTGCCGAGTCTCGTTTGATGATATTGTTGTTTTATTTTGTAGACGTAGTGTAGTTGTGCTGAGTCTCGTTTGATAATATAGTTGTTATATTTTGTAGACGTAGTGGTCAATCGTTCCGGTCAAGTGCCAGTGGTAGTAGTTGTGAAGCTGGACATCTACCAAGTACAAGAGATAGTGGTATACACTCTAACGGTGAAAATAATCACCGATCAGCTCGATTACCTGATAATCTAGATAGAGGGTACGTACATTTACTTTCACGGACTAAAATCTTGGTGCTTAATGCTGAAAATACCAAACCATGGTGCGCAATGCTGGAACTGAAATCATGGCCGGATGCTGAAAATATCAAATCTTGATGCCTGATACTGAAAATATGAAATCTTGATACTTGATGGTGAAAATATCAAATTTCAGTGCCTGATGATGGAAATATCATTTCTTGATACCCAATACTGAAAATATCAAATTTATCTTAGTGCCCAATGCTAAAAATTTAAAATCTTGGTATCTGGTGTTGAAAATATGAAATCTCAGTGCTGAATGCTGAAAACATAGAATCTGGTTGACTGAAAATGTTGTATGTCGTACCTGATGTTTAAAATAATTTTTTTTTGGCCCAAGCATTATTCAACAGATCATGAGTCAGTCATCTATGCAAGTCAAGAGTTTGAAACTTTGATCATGGCAAGGAATAATGTTGCCTTGTAGTCGTAGATTCTGAGCACGCTTGCGAAAATAATGAAATGCCATTTTAATCCTGAACGATCAAGGGCCATGGTTAGCTCATTAAGGTGGAAAGTTCTGGGGTTCGATCCAGGTTTTGGCTAAGAAAGTTCCCCGGGATTTTCAAGCATGGTTTCCCCTCAATGGTGCAAGATAGATCACTTGGCAAGAAACAGCGTCTAGTTGTTCTGATGGATGATAAAACTGATGCCCTGTGTGAAAGAATTCTTGATAGTTGGAGTGGGTAGAAAAGTCCCTGTTTAGGGAAAATTTCCCTCATAGAACCTTGTATGGTGAATGCCCATCTTTATATTCCGAGATAGTACAGAACAGTAGGATGTTAAACCTTATTTCCTATCCAAAATGATCAGGGGGGTTGGATGGCCGAATGGTTGTGTGCGCGCGGTATCATAAGGTCTGTCATTGAGTCAACTAGCGTGGTTTCGATTCCCAGGTTGTACGTGACAAGGAGTAGGGTCGCCTGTCCAACCTCGTGGGTTTTCTCCAGGTCCTCTGATTTCCTCCCACTGCTAAAGACCCCTGTGCACAAACGAATTATTGAAATAAAATTGAACCATATGTTAGTCCCGAAATAACCTAATTTCTCTCTCTCTCTATTTGTTAAGGCCAGCTCAATTTTTGTCAAGGTCCTGACATGACCTGGTTTGTGTCCAGCCTCTCTCTCTCTCTCTCTCTCTCTCTCTCCTTCCACTCTCTCTCTCTCTCCGCCAAAATGATCAGGTTATGTTGAGTTAACATTAAATGACTTTTATTTCTTTTATTCCAGGAATTTTCTACCTGATTGGATCGAACAGTCAACTGGTTATTTGGATCAAGATTCAAGTCGTACAAGAGATGGATATCGCGATCTACATCGTATGAAACTAGCCGCGCGAAGTCAGCCCGATTTATCCTCGTATAATAAATCATACAACCGTCATAATCACTTGATCGAAAGCTCTCGTCAACGTAATGTCGACAGCTTGTCAAGTTTACATCATGCAGATAATAAATTTAAAAGGCCCCGATCGCGGAAATTGGATTCTAGTGATGGATTATTAATCAGCAAACGACCGGTTTCCGTCTCGCATTCACATGTTAACGGCATTAGAGACTATAATTATGTGAATTCTCCGCGGGGTCGGCCATCTTCTGCAATAGATTTTATGATGCCTGCAGCAGACACACCACGTCAGCGATCAAATCGTGATCATTTGTTAAACAGACCGCACACGTCACTCGGGCCATTGACTCGAAACAATAATTTCCAAATCCAAAATGGCCGCAATTATCAAGATAACTATCCAGGGGAGATAAACGGGGAATATCCAGAACCCCGCAATTCTACAAATTTAAGGATGCGGGAATCGTCTTCACAAGCCCACATGATGAATCAAGTTGATGCGGAGCGTTATAACAACATGCCCAGTACTAATGGTGATTTAACAGATGGGCCTTATTATAACGGAAATACTCCACGCTATCAGGAGAAGGTGGACGAATATCCCAACCTACACGGCGTATCTCAGTACCACGCTGATATCGAAGATGAAGATGATACGGCTGTTTCACCCAATGAAAACTTAGATAACAATGATCAGATAAATTACCATCAACCACGACCAGACGTAGAATATCGTCAAAATCCCGAGTTTAATCTACAGCCTCATTACGAACAAAATAGTTATAACAATAGTGATCGCGCGCATTCGGATATCAGCCATGAAGATATTGATCATTCCGTGACGCGAAGTTTACGTCTGGATGATATTAACGCCGATCCTGTTATGAACAGCACGGAACATGAACACGAACATGAAACTGAGGGAGAACATTTATCTTCCCATAATCCTCCTCCTGCTCATCATGTCTCCCATAGTAACATAAGTGACCTTGAAAACTGTGATATCCGTAATGAATTTAAAATGAAGTCTGATAAATTGGCTGAAAATCTCCGTGTTCGAGATCTGTCCATCGATCAAAAATCGCAGTCCATTTGTGTGACAGATGACTTTGCAAATTTACAAAAGAATCTCGAAAGCAAGAAAAAGAAAAAACAAACAAAACGCTACACGTCATTAGAACATATTCCAATGGCTGCCGATGATGACAGTCATGCCAGGCGGAGACATACGATTAAATCATCTCTCAAAAATCTCTTCTCGAAAAAAAAGTAAGTATTGACGCTACAGGTTTTTTTTTTGTTTCTATTGAGAATAAAATAAATTGAATAATATTTGTAGCTTGTCATTGTATAACAAATAATTAAATATCCGCTCTCATATCTTGGTCGTATTTTTATAAATTATCCTATTATTAAATATTACCACAGGATGACTGTTTCCCAATCTAGGGATTCAAGAAGTCAAATAGGCCCACATTCGGGAAAAGTAGTTCCGTAGAAAACACTCAGTAAAATTGAATATGATATTGTTGGTGTTCGGACAATGAATTTTAGTAGAAGAGTGACATTAATAGGAATGGTGATCATCTTGCTATGGGTTGATGATCCATGTTTTTAATAACTATTCAGATGGCCCATGTTAGGATTCTGGTAGCATGTCCCCTAAATGCTTACACCCGTAATCAGAAATAAGACTGAACAGTAAATACAGATGTGGGGGGAAAGGGGGGGGGGTCATAGATCTGAATAATGTCCCAGTGGTCACATGAGGGGAAAACAAAATAAATACGGTTTCAGACTGAAATGAAATAATTATAGGAAATATACCAACAATTGTGAATCTAGATATTCAAAAATGAATAGATTAATAGGAATTCTACTTGAAGTGTTATAAACGTTTTGTTTATTTTATATAATTCAATGGAATACTGTTACTGTTTATTACTGGGTGATAGTTGTTGTTGATGTTTATCATTGCCCATTTGTATTTATTTATCAATCATGTGCGCTGAATCATAAGGTCTGTCATTGAGTCAACTGGTATGGTTTTGATTTTTTGGTTGTACGTGACAAGGAGTAGGGTCGCCTGTCCAACCTCATGGTTTTTCTCCGGGTCCTCCGGTTTCCTCCCACTGCTAAAGACCAGTAATTGTATTCAATAGAATTGTGTATACTTCAGTTCTATTAAATATTATAAAGATTTTATGTATGTAATGTTTTATGAAGACATGAAGCATGATTAGTTTTGTTTTATTATTTACCCAGGCATGGTCCCGACAGTTAATATATAATAATATTATCGTGTATGTATATACCACAGTTAGTCCTTGTCTGTTAATTAACTGTCACCATTGCACTCCGTATTATTCACTGTTTCTCTGTTTCTCCTGCTCACTAAATTAACAATGCTTCTAGTTTACAAAGCTTTAACTTTAATCATTTAATAATTATAATGTTCTCAGATGTAAAAAATCTATAAAAAGCCCAAACCATGTTTTATCAGAAATATCAATTTTTAAATAGAAATACTCATGTTTTAAACTTAATAAAATCATCGTTGATCAATCGTGTTGTCCCGTGTCTTTGTTAGCCCAGGTGGAGCGGAACAGTAAGACATTAAACCTCATAGAATTTGCGTTGTTGAGATGTGAAATTATTCCCAGCTTAAGCTGTACTATAATGTACTCAAATTAACATTTAACCAAGACAACAAAATCAACATATCAATGATAGATAATCTACCTGCTTGGAATTGATCACATTAAAATGATGAGGCCCATCAAAAGAGCTCAGCCCAGATCATGTGGCACAAGCTTAAATGACAATTAAAGACTTTAATATTTCAAAGTATTAATCAATAGTGAATATTCAGATGACTCAACCTTGACTTTTGGTAATCAATCTATATTTAATTGTCTCAGAATACATAAGCACTTTCTGCCTTGGGCACAGATGGTATTAAATTGATGGTGTTATTGATATCTGAGACAAAGTAAGCACTATCTGCCTTGTGCACTGATATAAAATGGTATTTAGAAAACTTTATTTTTACCTAATAGTTCTGAAGATGACCTGTTGATATATGATCGGATGCCACCACCCAGGCAAGATGTAAATCAAAGTACAATACACAATAAATAGATAAACCTTTTCTTATTCAAGTAGATGTCTTTATTTCCTTGCTTTCTGCTAGATAAAATGGAGAGACCCATGTTTTACTAAACGTTTCCAAAAATAGAAATTATAAACGGAAATGTCCAGAATATTTTTTGTATGACCTTGTTTTATACAAGTTGGTTCAGTTCTGTGGAAAGAATCTTTGTATTATTTTATCATACTTTTTGTATTGTCCTTTAAAAATATGCAAAAATATATTTGAAAACAGAGCTTAATAAATCATTGGTCCTCCATTTTAGATTATATTGTGTTGGCATTTGGACTTAGTACATTGTAATTTTTGCTGTGTCTGTTTTTTTGTTGTGCTGTTTTCCTGCACACTGGCATAATATTTTATAGCTAAAAAAAAGATTAAAGTGATATTATCTTTAGAGAATCTTTACTTTTAATAGATTGCATGTTTATATTTATGATGCAAGATATTTATTCAGAGGTATTTAGGTCCCTATGATTATACAAATTTAGGGGGTTCGATGTGATGCAATGGTTTTGGAAAGACATTTTGGCCACAGAGGTATTGCACGGACATTTATAACAAAGAGGTTAATACCGCAGAGGTTAAATAGGTCAGGGTCAGGGTTTCAAATTTAGAACTTAAAACTTCTATGACCAAAATGTCCTATATCGTACATTCGGCCAAGGTTCCTTACTAGACGTCATCATTTGGTTGTTTTGATTATTGTATATAATAATTTGATATTTTCAATATTTAGCATATCAGTCAAAATGAAAAAAACATGTACTTTTAAACAAAATGTCGTCTTATGTAACAGAAAAAAAAAATCTTAAAATATGTTAGATTAATTTATGCAAATATGTAAATTAGATTTAATGTGTGCTGATATGGTTTAATTTATGCAAATATGTAAATAGGTTCTATGAATTAATTAAATATTCCTTCTATTTTAGAGGCTGTATCAGGATGGATGACCTTGAAGCAGAATTTGCGAAGGAACAAAGAAGGAAACAGATAATGATGAAGGTTAACAAATTTCCTCAAAATGGAGTCCGAAAACAATTGACAGATAATGGCCGTTTGGCAGCCATTAGAAATATTCGTCCACAATTTTTTACTTCATTTTTTCAGCAACGGGAACAAGCTAATGGTTGTGTTAATGCGTAAAAAAAATTATAAAAAAATCTTTTGATTCTTCCTTAAGAATTGATTTTAAAATCAGATGAACTCTTTGATTTGGGTGGTCTAGTGGTTTAAAGGGTGTGCATGAAATCAGAAGGTCTGTTATTGAGTCAAGTGACATGGTTTCGATTGCCCCGTTGTACGTGACAAGGAGTAGGGTCGCTTGTCCAACCTTGTGGGTTTTCTCCGGGTTCTTTGATTCCTCCCACTGCTAAAGACCCCTACATACATGCAAATTATTGAAATAAAATTGAACCTTATGTTAGTCCCGAAATGACCTAGTTTGTGTCGAGTGGACTTAAACAAATGAACCCAATTCAAAACTTTTTATTAAAACCTAAATCAAGGAGTTCTAGTTCCATTCAGTTACAACTCAATGAATCAATTTTAAGTTTTCGTAAATAAGGATTGGGCCACGAGTTCACAGACTTAAGTAAAGAATTTACTCTAAATTGTTTGCCGCTTTTATTTAACTAAAATATAGCTGTTTATAAAACTTTTGTTGTTTTAATGTATCAAATACATCAATAAGAAACTATGTGTAAAGTTTTGTGTTTCTGGATAAAAGATATTTCTCATAGACAGTGATTGAAAGTTGGGTAAATTCTTAACTTAACTAAGCATCCTTTGTGAACTTGAGGCAAGGCGTTTCGTACTTTCTTTGGAAAAGTTGGAAGAACTTGTGAGTTGGTTGCGGTTCTGAAAAATTCCAAATTTTGTAACAACTAAGAAATATTTAAAAATAAAATTGGTTCGGCCTCTTTAAATATTGAAAGACTTCGCTGCAGGTAAATCGAGATTAATTGTGGATTACACAATTATATAATATCTGTTTCTGTATCTATGACCCGCAAAAATTAATATAGAATGTGTCGCGTTATATTGTATGTGGATTGACATCTCTACCAATATATGTAATATTTCAATACAATAATGTTATATTTTGTCAAGTATAGTGTACCATACAGCTAGTTTTCTATGTCATTGAACAGACAATAAATTATACATAATAAATATGATATGATCTAGATTTGATTGTATGGATTGACATCTTTACCAAAATATGTAATATTACAATACAACAATACAATATTTTGTCAGGTATAATGTACCATACAGCTTAATGTACAATTTTGTTAGCTAGTTTTCTGTGTCACTGTCCTTGAACAAGTAAATAAATAATACATAATAAACTTGAAGGGACAGCTCTACGAACTATTTCTAATCTCAAATATTGAAATGATTTAGGGATAATTTAGAGGATATAGTAAAAACATGACACCAGAGATTTATTAAATATGCGATAAGAGATACAGATCTAGGAAAATAAATTATTATAGTTTTTTATCGAAGATTGTGTATTTTTCGGACATCTAATTTAACCCATGCTAAAATGTATCCAAATTAATAATAATAATAATAATGAATTTGTATAGCGCCTCTCATCTAGAACTGTTCTACTCGATGGCGCTGAGCTGCACTGTCACGTTTGGTATTCACAGTTAAATAAGTGAGTCTTCAAGGGTGATTTAAAGGACTCTAAAGTT
The DNA here is from genome assembly GCF_932274485.2 of Patella vulgata. Classification (NCBI taxonomy): domain Eukaryota; kingdom Metazoa; phylum Mollusca; class Gastropoda; family Patellidae; genus Patella; species Patella vulgata. Next base: position 892,412 of record NC_065883.2, read on the forward strand.
CTGGATTCAGATTTAAATGAGGCTCATCAATACATTTTACCCAAAACTTATAGGCGGCACAAAGGGTGGTTGAACGGTTAACGCATATGTGTGTTGTATCATAAGGTCTGTCATTGAGTCAAATGGTGTGGTTTCGATTCCCAGGTTGTACGTGACAAGGAGGAGGGTCGCTTGTCCAACATCGTGGGGTTTCTTCGGGTCCTCTGGTTTCCTCCCACTGCTAAAGACCCCACGCAAGTAAATTATTGAAATAAAATTTAAAAATTATCCCCCAGGTGGCACTGGCTTGTTATATATACCACCTGCAGATAGACGATACCAAATATTGCAACCCTTTTACCTTTTATGATCCAGCTTTCACAATGAACATAGTTTGAAAAGTATTTAAAATCCCTCATTTGATGATCAGCAGAAAGAAATTATAAGTCGAATTATCTTTAAATAAAATGTCCCTTTAAATATCAGAATGCTATTTAAGTCAGTAGGTCATTAGTTTGTTTACTAATTATGAAAATGAAAGTAGGGGATTTTGATCTATAAATATAATGCTACCGGTACTGGCATTACTGACTATGAAAATGAAAGTAGGAAATTTCTGTTCTATAAATAAAGTGAAAAAACATTTTCTGTCAGGTTTTGCTGAATATTCATGATTTTGAGGCGGAAGGATACAAGAGTTGAGAGGTCGGTTAGGTTGAAATGTAGGGCAGAAAATTGCATGTTTATTGGTCTTTACTTCCAGTATGTGTATCTCAAGTTTTCCATGGTGAACCTCATATACGTGCTTTTGAGCAAGGGGTTGCCACATGTTTCTCCATCTGTGGGAGAAAGCGCTCTATCCAACGAAAATTTGGAAAAAGTTAGAGCCGATCTAAAAGACGAGAATTAACATTAAAGTCAATGTGTCAATCATTGGCGATCTGTGGTCAGCTACACTGGAATCATTCTAATGACCTATTATAGTAATGGGGCCAAATAAAATTTTAGCAACTGTATAAATTGTATTAAAAATATATTGTAAATTGTACAAGCATTATTATTTGTAAATTGTATTAGTATTGTATTTGTAAATTCTTATTTGTTTGTAAATATTTGAAGATATAATTTAGATTTGTATAAAATAAAATAATTTATTTGAGATCAAATAAAATTTGATATTATTTATCCACATTGTGTGTATAAAGTGTCTGACACTGAGTGGTATAATTGATATTAAAGTATCCACATTGTGGTGTATGTATATCCACATTGTGTGTATAAAGCGCCTGATACTGGATGGTATACATGTAATAGAGACTATACATGTAATTGATATTAAGTATCCATATTGTGTGTATAAAGTGTCCAATACTAGGTTGTAGGTCTACAATTGATATTAATTCCACATAATGTGTATAAAAGTGCCTGATACTTTGCGGTATAAAAGTGTCGGATTCCGGGAGCTATAATTAATATTAATTATAATCATTGTGTGTATAAAAGGGCCCCGATACACAATATTATAAATATTATTTTTATACAACCTACAGCAATTGTGGCTACCTGATGTAGGTTCGCAGGCACCTTAAGATGTTAATATTCTTACAGATTCTGGGGACTGTTTAATCTTGAACTTTTGACCTTTTTAATGTATTGGTAAGATTGCCAGAATATACACTACAAAGTTCCATTTATAGTTTAGTTTTTCAGAATTTTATCACACCCCATGGGAGATACCAAGCCCCCAGACCCCATCCCACTGTCCTTGATCAACAGACCTCCATTCGACATGACCCTAGGGTTCAATTTTGGTGTAAACTCTTCCAGTAAATAATTATTGTAAAACCTAATCATAGATTTCAACAAAAATCAAAAAAATATATCTTTCGTTAATGAATAGGTTTATCATTCAATAATTCAAGAAAATATTCTGGAATTTGGCCAACTCCGACAAGGAATTTGCCCTGTCCCCACCTCATGAAATTTGAAAGTTTGTATTTCCTCGAAAAAAGAACCTCAGAGTTTCAGATCTAGTTGTACAGGACCAGGATAAAGCTTTACAAGAGTTTTTCACCACGATTAACAAGTTCTATTTACTAAAATATAACGGCGACAGATCCTTTAAACCACAGTTAATGGCCTCCTTAGTCTTTGATCATGTCCCTAAATCTGACAAACTTGCCGTTCCTATATCACCAATCATTGTATGGTCTACGTCTTGTTTCTAACGGCCCTGTCATATTGGTTGTGAATCTTACTGGTCAGTCCATTTACATGTCAAAAATAAGAATTATAAAGAATTTTACCACAAGACACCCGCAGGTGAAATTTATAGTGTTTATGTGTAAAACGCTTAAAGATATATATCAAAATTTGCAAAATTCAAAAATTTGTTAAGTTCTTTGAGAAACATATCTTGCTTGTCCAAAGTAAACTGAATAGATCAATAACTGACCAACAACAATAGCATTGAAGTAGTATCGGTCAGGTTTACTCCAAAACCTGGTGAAGTATTGAAGTTAAATTCTTATAAGGTCTCATTCATGCCAGTTATTAAAGTGGAAGCCTTAAAAGGTTACATTCATGCCAATCTTTGAAGTGAAAGCCTTATAAGGTATTGTGCCAATTTTTGAAGTTAAAGCCTTATAAGGTCTCATTCATTAATAACTAGAAGTTTATAATATTTGTAATGTTAATATAGAGAGCTGGCTCTTGTATACAGTGATATCATTTATATATTTAAACAATAAACTTAATAATTATATAGTCTTGTCATGTTTCAAATATTCCCTGTGTTCAGTCTGTATCATAAGCTCTGTCATAGAGTCAACTGGCGTTGTACAGGACAAGGAGTAGGGTCGCCTGTCCAACCTTGTGGGTTTTCTCTGGGTCCTCAGGTTTCCTCCCACTGCTAAAGACCCCTACGCGCAAGCGAATTATTGAAATAAAATTGAACCATTTTGATATGACGATCAGATGATCATTCATGCCCTCTTTTGAACCAGGAACAGCTCCCATATACTTGGTAGTTTTCAATAAAGACAAAACAAAACCTAATCCGTAGGATGACACAAGAACCCTGTTCTCCTGTATATATACCATTAGGAGCACGCTAAAGATCCCTCAACAAATGGATATTGAAACAAGAGTAGGCTGTAGTGATGCAGTCCATGAAAACTTTCCTTCGTAGCATACTGCAAGGTGTATGCACGTCTCCATTAACCTGGGTTGTTGGTCTGTCATCTATGCAAAAGGTGCATCCGATCCCGATTTCTCACTTACTGACAAGGGTGATCATGGCCATATTAAGGTTTTGTTGGCCCTAAGCTAAAAATTTCAGTGTGCCTATTACACAGACATCCATCCATCAAATAGAAAATATCAGTGACATATGTACATTATACAGGTGTTGCATTGGTTTGGATTTATTAAACCAAGTGAAAGTTGAAATATACATTATGGGAGATTAGATAACGAGTTGGCAGTTCTCACTATAATAGTTAAAGATAGGTTGCCAGGCAACTAAATATACGCCCACAGCAGCTAAATCGTCCGAGCGGTCGACAAGAGTTGTTGTATATTTGTTCTTTTGTAGGTAATTAGGGGGCATTTAATAGACAATTTCACACAGATGACATTATAATTTTCGTCGTTTGAGGGTTCATAAGATTCTAAAAACTAAAACAAGGGTTGTAACTCTGGAAGTAATCTACAGAAATTGTTGAAATTCGACAGACTTTTTCGTTTTACTAATTCAAATAATACATATCAATTTCATACAGATCAGATGATAACTTTTGTCGTTCGAACGTTCACAAGGTTCAACAAAGTAAAACAAGGGCCATAACTCTAGAAGTAATTGACATAAATTGCTGACATTCAATAGGCTTCTTCATTTCACTAATTTAAATGATGCATATGAATTTCATACAGACTGGGTGATAAATTTTGTCGTTCAAGCGTTCACAAGATCCAACAATGTGAAACAAGGGCCATAACTCTAGATGTAATTAACGGAAATTTGCTGAAACTCAATAGGCTTGTTCGTTTTACTAATTTAAACGATACCTATAAATTTCATACAGATCGGATAATAACTTTTGTCGTTAAAGCATTCACAAGGTACAACAAAGTGAAACAAGGGTCATAACTCCAGACGAAATTAACGGAAGTTATTGAAATTAAATAGGCAACTTCATCTCACTAATGCAAACAACATATATCAATTTCAAAACAATCAGATGATAAATGTAGTGTGTAGAGTGTTCACAAGAAATTGTGGACGATGGACGGACGGACTGGGGCGACGGCAATATACGACCACATTTCCATGTGGACGTATAAAAACTAGATAATGTAAAAGGAATTTGCTGAAAATTTCAGTCAAATTGATCAACTATGAACCGAGAATTAAGCGATTGAAATTTCAGCCTAGCTTTGATCATCATTAACAAAGTAGTCGGTACGATAAAAAAAAAACAATCTCGATTATCCATTTCATGATTAAATCATAAATGAAAGTTGAGCAGCAAATCGGATCATAATGCAATAAATATTGCGGCAAGCGATGGCATCAGAGTTGATTATGGTTTGGATAAAATAATTAATGTCTAATTAATAATTTAGATAACATTTCAGGCCTACAAAAGACCTGCAATAGGCAGATTTAGCTCTTGCATAGTATATGTTTAAGGAAACAAAGAGAATGATTATGTGGGACCCTAGGCCATGGCCTGTGTCTGAATCCGGTGATGTGGAACTCCTGGCCAACGTTCGGATGGAACCTAGGACATCCTGGCAGTGCCTCGGAGCCATCAATGACTTAGGTATCGTATAAGCGACAAAGCATAACGCCCCGAAACAATTTCTGACTCTTGGGGGTGGTGGACCTTTAAATGTTATTAGTTTTTCTGTTGACCCACAAGGATCTGTCTTGGTACACATCTCACCTTGGGTCGCACTATGTCTAAATCAGGCACTGCATTTGAACCACGTGACATCAAGAACAAAAACGGACAATTCAAAGATAAAAATTTATTATAAACAGACAAATCATTAATCGTGTCCTGTATTTATAAATTTGTGTTCAAAAAGCAGTGGAAACACTAGCGAATCGTCTGGCCAAATCAGCCAAATGAATGGATACACAAGTCGATTGCATCTCCATTGATTCAGGTGATTCATTCGGCCGAAAGACAATGGACACACTAGGTGAATAATAGGACACGAATAATATGGAATACAACATTACTGAGTGATATTTTTATTGGCTAGGATTTTCTTGTCTTTATCAAGTGAATGAGACAACTATTTCGTAACATTATTACGATTTGATGAATTATTATTCCCACTTAAATGAAGAGACGCCATAATCGTATTCCATAGAATTATGTCCCTTGTATTTCCAGTTCAATTGAATAATGCCTCTAGAATTAAACATTTATAGCTCTCATTACAGTTTGTAATATATGAAGAGCCCAATGGAAGAACGATCTAAGTCATTTTTTCAACGGACCCCAGTTAATGGGGCCATCTGGTAGCAAATTGTACAAGCTTTCTGTGGAATAATCAATTTCAGGTAAACACGATCGGAGTCACATCGAACCAAGGCCCTTCTGAAATGGCCTCCCTAAAATACGTCCCATCGTCCCATCGTACCCTTAATTTGCCTGAAAAGTTGAAGTCAGTTGTTGTACTGGTAATTATAATTCGTGTTAAACTTCATTTTGAAGATGTAATTAAACCCACTCGTTGTTCTGGTCGCGTCAAGCATTCTCGTCCAAAAGTCTGTTTTACCTTTTATGCGAAAAGACAAAAATGTGACATAGATCATTCTTCCCCTGGACTACTCATATACCATTCAGTGCTAAGATAAAGGAGGCCTCATGTCAAGGTATATAATATTTTCATTGTTAGTTATAAATTTATGAATATATATATTGAGATTCAACGAATATGATAAAATTACAGCAAAATAAACTGACATGGAAGCATAAATACCTGATAATGCCCAAACAGGGAGGTAGAATCAGTACGCCTAGATAGGAATAATAATCAACACAACATGCCAATCAAATAAACAAATATTTAAAATTAAATAAACTAAACTAATTAATTCTCTTATTGACAAGCTGCTGATTGTCTATTGAACGATCCTAGCAAACTACAAGATTGTTAAAGTTTAAACTTTAAAGATACATTATGTAAGATTTAGATAAAGAGCTGAGAGCCCTACCTATAATAATTTTAAAAAAGATAATGTAAAGAAATATGCTGAGAATTTCAGTGAAATTACTTCACTCTGAGCCTAGATATTAGCGATACAATTATAGCCTAGCCTCTATTTAAACTGTTTCAATGGCATTTAGTAATTGAACTAGAATATACAGGTCACAATTCTATATATTGTCCTGTCATATTTTCATTTTTTATCATAGCTTGATAATGACTAGAGAAGCCTAGTGGAAACGTCGCTCAGTAAAAAGCAGTAATTGTATTCCATAGAATTGTGACCTGTATAGCCTCTATTTGTCGTTATGATAATAAACAAAGCCTTAATTATCCATTTTTACGGTAACCACATCCATCCCAAATTGTATTTGAATCTACTAAATACCACAAGCATCCGATGGCATCGAGAGTTGATTATCTTCTTGGTAAGTTAATTAATGCCTAATAGGCAGATTTAGCTCTTGTATAATGTATCTTTAAAAATGAATAACAGTCCCCAAATGTTTTAATTCTATTCATTATTTACAAAGATATGATGAAATGAAAATTTTTGCAATAAACATGTCAGCACCACAAATATTCTATAAAATATTTTGATGGGCCTCTATTTTAATACAATTGAATCAAAGCAAGGAGATTATCTACCATTAAAATTTTGGTTTTGTTTTCTAAATAAATGTTTAAATAAATCGTAGATTAGGTCCTGATAAATTTAGATATTGCCTGAATAATGCTAACAATGATTAGCAGCTTGAACAGAAATAAAATTGATATATTTTAATAAAGTGATATGACGGAGGGACGGACGAACTCTGCTTTCAACGATTCGCAGGGGACAATAAAAATAAACTTGTGTTATAAATACATATAATTTAGTAACTGACAATAAATATGAAATATTTTAATGAAGTACGTTGAAGTCATATTGACAGCCATCTTTATCCATCCTGGTTACAACATGACCTGTAGGTCTTTAGTCACAGCCAATCATAATCAAGATACTGTACATGACGTCACATAAACCATTCAACTGAAACATAACAACAGAAACTAGGTCATTTCAGGACTAACATATGGTACAATTTTATTTCAATAATTTGTTTGAGAACAGGAGGATCTTTAGCAGTGGAAGGACCCGGAGAAAATCCACAATGTTGGACAAGTGACCCTACTCCTTGTCACGTACAAGCAGGGAATCAAAACCAGACCACTTGACTCAATGACATGTTCTAAAGAGAGAAATGGGGTTTAAGGTCCACTTGACAAAACCACGCCAGTTGACTCAATGACAGACCTTATGATACAATGTGCACATGCTATACTCCCAACATGATGTAAAGTGCATACGTGAAACCATTTGCCCCCCTCCCCACCCCCAATCACCAATAGAATTTAAAGCCCAACATACTAGGATAAAGGTTAATTATATAGTTTAAGCAATATTTAGGTCATTATGAGACTAACATATGATGTACAGGTAATAATATTAAAAAGGTATTACTGCAATTCACAGGTAGATGTTTTTTTACAATTTAAAATGAAATGAAATGAAATGGGGTTTAATGTCCAACTGTTCTGCTCCAACTGGGATAATGCAGCCGGGCATACGCCATACAGTGTGCTATGAGGGAAATTTTGCCCGGACAGCGGCACTACGGTCTACTCTTATATCGAATTCCAACTGTCAAGGGATCTTTTACGTGCATGCCAATGTGTACATTGGACCTCGGTTTTTCATCCCATCCAAACGAACAGCTGTTCTTGTCAGGCCCTCCTTCCTGCATCACTGACAAGGAGGAATCATTTCGGAAAAAATCTGGATGAACTTTCTTGACTAATGCAAGAGATCAAACACCCGACCTAAATACTAGCGAGCCAGAGCCACTGTGTTCCCCTTTACAATTTGATGTGTTTCAACTATACAGTTACATACTCCTTGTCACGTACAAGAAGGGAATCGAAACCACACCACTTGACTCAATGACAGACCTTATGATCAAATACGCACCCCATACTCATACATACACTCAATCCACCTCATAAATAAAGCTATGATAAATTACATTGTACATATTGTCTTTAAGCTACTTTCATGGGAATATAAAACTGCTCCGACTGGGCTAATGAAGACGGGGAACCTATAATGTCTGAAGATGGAAGAAGAAGTTTCTGTTAAACTTACATATTTCAATAATTAATTGTCTCCCACGATAATTCTTGCTTATAAAGCTGCTCGTACACCTTCAATTATTTTCTTCATCTTCTTATCACTATCAACATATCCATCCCCATTCTACAAATATATAGAAATATTGTTTATTTATTCTACCAACATTGTTTAATTATTTATTTTCATTAAATGAAATGGGGTTTCCATAGCCGTCGGTCTTGACTGGCCGACAGGGGAAACACATGGGTATAACGTTTGTTCTGAACCAAATAGGCTAGTGAAGCTATGTATGAGTGAAATTTTGCCGAACAATGCCTTCTGCTTATTCTTGATCCATTTTCAACTGTCAAGAACCTTTTACATGCACACCCACGAGGATCTCGGGGATCTCGAGGATCTCGGGGATCTCAGTTTTCTTACCATTCAAATAACTAAACAGAATTACTTGCCTGACCCGCCATTCGGCACCACTGACACCAGACTGGAAAATCCCTGAGGAACTTTCTCGATGAATGTTTCTGGGTTATTGAGTGAGAATGTTTCTGGGTTATTGAGTGAGAATGTTCCTGGGTTGCTGAGTGAGAATGTTCCCAGGTTACTGAGTGAGAATGTTCCCAGGTTACTGAGTGAGAATGTTCCTGGGTTGTTGAGTGAGAATGTTCCCAGGTTACTGAGTGAGAATGTTCCTGGGTTGTTGAGTGAGAATGTTCCCAGGTTACTGAGTGAGAATGTTCCCAGGTTACTGAGTGAGAATGTTCCCAGGTTATTGAGTGAGAATGTTCCCAGGTTACTGAGTGAGAATGTTCCCGGGTTGCTGAGTGAGAATGTTTCTGGGTTACTGAGTCAGAATGTTCCTGGGTTACTGAGTGAGAATGTTCCTGGGTTGCTGAGTGAGAATGTTCCCAGTTTACTGAGTGAGAATGTTTCCAGTTTACTGAGTGAGAATGTTTCCAGTTTACTGAGTGAGAATGTTGCTGGGTTGCTGAGTGAGAATGTTCCCAGGTTACTGAGTGAGAATGTTCCTGGGTTGCTGAGTGAGAATGTTCCCAGTTTACTAAGTGAGAATGTTCCTGGGTTGCTGAGTCAGAATGTTCCTGGGTTACTGAGTGAGAATGTTCCCAGGTTACTCAGTGAGAATGTTCCAGGTTTACTGAGTGAGAATGTTCCCGGGTTGCTGAGTGAGAATGTTTCTGGGTTACTGAGTCAGAATGTTACTGGGTTACTAAGTGAGAATGTTCCCGGTTTACTGAGTGAGCAAGCGCCAGACTCATCAAGCCAACAGTGGCTACCATATAACACTGGAATCTGTAACTATAGCAACTTACCTTCTTGGAGTGAAGTAATTTGCCCCCAACAATCTGAACCTCTAACCAGCCGGTACTCTGTGGAGTACCTTCGCCAGTCTATTAAAAAAAGAGAAAAGAAGTTTACCTTAAAACCGCCAATTGTCATTCGTGGGATTGTCAAGTTGAATCTTTAAAGGGAATATCAGTTCAAATATGGTTCTTTAAAGTGCACCTCTTCGTTAAAACCTATGTTCATCATTTTTTAAAAGTCAATATCAGTACCAAAATGGTTACGTTCTGTTCAGTATTTACAAAAGTATGAAGAATTGAAGATATTGCAACATTAGGCATCCTCTAAGACAGCGCCACCTATAATATTTTGATGGGCCTCTTTTTAATCTGATTGGATCCTATCTAGGAGATTATCCACCAATGACATTTTGGTTTGTGATAAAGTCTTAAAAAATTAGAGATTGTCCCAAAACCGCAAATGACGATCAGTTATTTTAATAAAAACATAACTTAGAAGTCAGGCCATGTTTTAAGGTCATGTATTATTGACAGTCATTTAGACTTTTATAAAATTCAGGGTTATATTCTTCCAAAATGCACCTTTCTTTCATGGATGTTTTGGTTATTTTTAGCTGTACCTTTACTTCTTCAACTCGCTAAGTGCAATGGCGAAGCCAATAAGCCATGACAGAGAGAGAGAAAGAGAGAGAGAAATGGGGTTTAACATCCACATGACAAAAACTAGGTCATTTCGGGACTAACATGGTTTAATTTTTTATTTCAATAATTCGCTTGTGCATACGGGTCTTTAGCAGTGGGAGAAAACCGCAGTACCTGGAGAAAATCCATGGGGTTGGACAGACGACCCTACTCCTGGTGACCCTACTCCTGGTGACCCTACTCCTTGTCACGTACAATCGGGGATTCGAAACCACAGCAGTTGTCTCAATGACAGGCCTTATGATACAGCGCGGACATGTAAACCATTTGGCCATCCAATCCCCCAAGCCATGACAAATGGTCCTAATCTCGCTGTCACGACTCACTTCACTACGATTGATCACCATCAATAGGAGCCTGGGCCCTTATTCACGAAAACTTAAACTAAGATAAAATCGAAACTTTAAGAAATACTGCAATTCGATTGGCTGACCAGTAAAATCAATTTTCATATATCCAATAAAGTTGCAGTATTTCTTAAAATTTCCATTTTATCTTAGTTTAAGTTTTCGTGAATAAGGGCCCAGGCCTAAGCGTCTACAGCATGGTACAGTCCTGGACCTGTATGTTGTATTAAATGATAAAAAAACTCACAGCAAGGGAAATAAGTTACTTACGATTTCTAATTGTCCTGGGAATTCTTTTTCCAGTGCCGTTTTAATGGCCCTGTACTGTAAAAAAAAAAATCTTTAAATTGTGTCAAAATAGAGTAAACAAGCCAACAGTTTATAGGCTGATGTCCCCTGCCTCAATCCCAAAATATAGAAAACAAGCCAACAGTGAGTAACCCAAAATATAAGACACTCTTTATCATTGTTTATACATCTATAATGTAGCAATCAAACTTCTTATTAAGGGCCATTGTGGGAGATTAAAAACTAGAAAATGTAAAGGGAATATGCTCAACTTTGAACCAAGATATTAGTGATTGAATTTTAGGCCTCGCCTTGATCATCATTACTAAGTCGGTACGACACAACAATATAGTCACGATTATCCATTTTTGGATTTAATAATCAATGAAAGTTGAGCAGCAGATCAGATTCAAATCCAATGAAAATCTGACACATAAGATGGCTTCGAGAGTTGATTATGTTCTGTATAAGTTAATTAATAATCTAATTAATAAATTAAATAACATTTAAGACCTAAAGAAAGACCTGCAATAGGCAGATTTAGCTCTTGCATAATGTATGTTTAATATTCAACTTAACCTGAGCAGGAAATGATCTTTATCAAACTTAGTGAAGCTTTTGATGTGTGGTGATCTGAAACGCACGTTCATAGCCCGATCCAGGTCCTCAGTTTTGATGTAATGAAACAATACACCAATATTAATCTCTGTCACTCATTTAGAATCAAAGTTATTGTTTTCCAATTAAAACATAAACAAATCAAATTGCTTATCTCTGCTCACCTTAATCAGAAAACACTCATCTTCGAACTCCATCAAGGCACTGACCTAATAAACACCTACACCAGGTTTGAACATTCTACCTCAATTAGAAGGAGAGACAGACAGACAAACAATTTCAATAATCCCCGCCACTCTATTAGTTCATCAATCTCTTCAATAACATTTTCTACCTAATTTCTAATTAACAAATACAACATCCACTCAATAAAAACTAGGTAGGGGATTTCGGGACTAACATATGGTTTTATTTTATTTCAATGATTCTCGTGTGCATTAGCAGTGGGAGGAAATCAGAGGACCTAGAGGAAACCAACGAGGTTGGACAGGCAACCCTACTCCTTGTCACATACATGTACAAGCAGGGAATTGAAACCACGCCACTCGACTCAATGACAGACCTAATGATCTAAAGCCCATGTAATAAACCATTCAACCATCTCCACAACTTCTAATAAATAAATACACCAAACATGGGTTCACTAATCACTCTGGGAGCCACGGTGGCTAAGTGGGTAAGACGCTGGCTCGCTAGCCTGGATGTCGGGTGTTCGACCCCTGCATTGGCAGAGAAAGTTCATCAGGATTTTCTGACGTGGTTTCCCCTTGTCAGTGGTGCAGAACGGAGGGCCTGACAAGGACAGCTGTCAAGTCCTTCGGAGGAGACGAAAAACCGAGGTCCCGTGTATACATTGGAATGCACGTAAAAGATCCCTTGGCAGTTGGAATTCGAGTAGGCGGTAGTGCCGCTGCCCGGGCAAAATTTCCCTCATAGCACACTGTATGGCTAGCCCGTCTTCATTAGCCCAGTTTAGGAGCAGAACAGTAGGACATTAAACCCCATTACATTTCTACTAATCACTGACAAAAGCATTTCTTTTGTCAATAGCGACCAAAATATTACAAACAAAAAATACATGTTATAAAACTGGTGAAAAAAATAATCTGATTATAACTATTTTAATAGTACTGTTAAAAAAAATTGATTCTTTATTTAGATGAAATGTCATGTATTTATTTATCAGAAGTTATAAGTAGGCCTTGTGCCGCATAGATAAAATGTTATTTAATAAGACTGATGAACTAGTTAATAATATATTTTTTTGTGTAATCACCAACAAGATCAGTTTTTTTTTTCAATATCATCCAGAGTAAATGACCAACAAGGAAAGGTATTTTATAGACGTGCATATTTTATAAATCGTTTCCAAAATTAAAATTGACAAAAAACTCTCTTGTCAATGATTAGAAGGATTAGTTTTGTCGAAATCTTAGTAATCCATTTTTTATGAAGTTATTTTAATTTTGGATATCCATAATTCAGTCGATTTTTATGAAATAATTTTAATTTTGAATATGATGTACATATCTATATATCAAGTGAGAATTTAATTTGTCATGAAAGATTAAATAATTACCTTGGGGGCGTAGCCTCATGCTCCACTGGAATGCAAAAAAAATATTGAAAAATAATGAATTTTATTGAAGTTTTATGTAAATAAGTTTTATCTGATCATATTACTACAGATAAAATAATGTGGTCTATTATAATATTGACTTGGTTCATGCTTCCTCGCTTGTGATGCTGGGATTAAAATAATATTTAAATATCTGTCGTTCAATATTTAACACAATCTGTTACACAATTATATCAATAATATGATTATCAAGTAACTGGAAGTGGTACCAGGTGTTCATAGAGAGCTGTAATTATAGGTCTATATATAATTATATACCCTTGTTTCCCAACCTGGGGTTTACGAATACAAACAGGTCCACAGGAAAATAATCTAATATGGATTGATCTATATGGAGAGACAGCAAAGTGAACTTCAGTATGAAATTGTTGGTACTGGTATATTATCTCATTTTTTAGCTACAAGAACATGGCTATAAAAACATTGAGATATACTAGGTGACACACAAGAGAGAGGGAGAGAAATGGGGTTTAATATCCACTTGACACAAACCAAACTAGGTCATTTTGGGACTAACATAACTAACATATGGTTCAATTTCATTTCAACAATTTGCTTGCACGATAGGGATCTTTAGCAGTGGGAGGAAACCAGAGGACCTGGAGAAAACCCATGAGGTTGGACAGGCGACCCTACTCCTTGTCACGTACAACTAGGGAATCGAAACCACGCCAGTTGACTCAATGACACAGGGCACACACGCTAAACATTCGGCCATCCACCCACCCCCCCCACCTCTCCCAGGGTCGAGAGATGAGATTTCTTATCTAGACTACAGTATGAGGGAAATTTTGTCCAGACAGCATCCCAATGGTTCCTTTAAGTGCACACTAATTTGTACGCCAACAAGGGCCCTCAGTTTTTCGTCCCATCCGAACGACTAGATTACTGTTCTTGACAGATTTATGAGAAAAGTGGTGGCACTTAAATCTTGTAATTCTGACTAAACAGAGTAACCTTGGCGATTTATAAAATATCCCATGGTTGGAAACAGCACGGTCACCGGTATATAAAACTTCAAATATCAGCTATAAAATTTGCGAAAGCCAAAGTAGACAAGAGAGATCGATAAGGTGTAGTAAAAAAACTAATACCAACCAGTAGACAACGTGTATCTTTAACACCATTCTATTAACTTGTTATTATCCACGATTTGACAATCTTCAAACTTCTCTACAACTCTTGTTGACAAATGACAATACTTTAAAATCAGTCGATTTATAAACGTGATGACGACCTGACTAGGTCAACCAAACCCGCTTACTCACTGTGTAAAACAAACACAACGTACTTCTATGGGAGGAATGAAACTATAGTCTGTTTCACATTTTATACCCGCATCTATAGTGCATCTGTTGTTTAACCAGTTTTAGATAATTTATTTGTTTGTATTTTGTATTATAGAATATGGATTGGGAGGTACAGGGGCGCCGGAACCCGGGTAGCAGGGTATACAAATGGTACCCTGCCCTTTTCAGGGGTATACATTTTTTCATTATCACGTATTTTAAAGGGTTTTATGTTGGAATTTGGACTGCTAGAGGCGCTCTAAACAGCGTTTCCGGAATTGACAAATTTCAAAATTTTCTACAGGCCGGGAAGAGAGATCCCCCCTCCTCGCCCCCCCCCCCTATCTTTTGGTACCCTGGCCCTCGTGCCGTTCTGCACTCTGGAGAGTTTTTACTTACTATATTCTGTGTTGGACTGCAACATCAGTAACTGTATTCCATAGAATTGTCACCTGTATATTCCAGTTGAATTACTAAATGCCAATGAAACAATTTATCAGATGTGGCAGTCAAACTCATTGAACAAATACGAAGAACAGAAGGAAAATATGTACATATATGTAGGCTAACCTGCGATAGGGATGCCGGTATAGTACATGTAATTAGAAGGGGTATCCCTGGATAGCCAGCATTAACTAAGTATTGTTGTGTCTTGTTATATTTTCACATCTTATTACTGCTTGATAATGACTAGAGAAGCCTAGTCGAAACGTCGCTCAGTAAAAAGCAGTAATTGTATTCCATAGAAGTTTGACCTGGGCTAATGAAGACGGGCATACCCCATAAAGTGTGCTATGAGGGAAATTTTGTCTGAACAGTGGCACTATGGCCTACTCTTACATCGAATTCCAACTATCAAGGGATCTTTTATCTTCTCGCAAAATTGTACACAGGACCACGGTTTTACGTCCCATTAAACCCCTTTTCATGTCATTTCCTAGTGCGCTTAAATAGTGCGGGCATGTTAATCTCAAAAGTGGAGTGACCCCAAACAAATTGCAAAAGAAACCAATGCAATTTGGTTCAATCATACTTACTCAAATTCGCCCGATGTCTGCCTAGGCGTAATTAATATAATTCAATATGGCGGTCTCCAGGAGATTTCTGAGAGTTATATTTTCAACTAATGCGTTTAGGTGGCCCATGAGACAACACATAGATTTTTTAAAATTAAAATCTTCAATACAAAGTGGTAATAGAGGCGAAATGTTCTGGAAATAACAAATTTAACCAAACCAATTTTTTAAAAATTCTTTCACATCGTACCAGCCATTTTTTTTTCAAAATGACCGACGAATTTGGTAATAAAATGTCATTGTCCCCGAATATAACCAGTCACTATCTCGTAAGATACGACTTTTATTATGTATTTTATATGGTTTTCAATGTCTCTGTGATTTGAAAATGAATTTTGAAAATCCAACATGGTAGAAATTCAAAATGGATACGACTTGTAACATAGCTTGGTCGCCGGGGAGACATTCCTCACGCGGCCAATCACTTTGAATTGCACAAGACGTCAGAATTTTGGGACCAAACCCGAATTTTTGGACCAAACCCAAACCCAACCCAAACCCTAACCCTAGCACGCGGTGATGTCAGTGTCGCTAAAAATAAACCATCATCTCGTTTATCAACGCGAGATTTCGTCAATTCACCATGGCCGGTGTTGTGAGGAATGTCCCCCTTGTGCAAAATTTTTGTAACATACCTTTCACGTGGTTTTAGGTGTCATTTGGTTGAATTCTTATCTCAAAACATTAATTTCCAAATCCAAAATGGGAGCTAAAATGAAGTCGAAAATGGCGGATTTTTAATTAATCGTCATTTTCGTCCGTTGTATAGAGCTTGTAATATGTCTTATATAAGGTTTTTGAGGTTACTGGGTTCAATTCTGACTCCTAAATCTAACTTTGAATAGCCCAGATGACATAAATTTAAAACGGCAATCAAATTAGAATCCATAATGGCGATTTTATCCATGTGGATATTGCTTTCTATTTTGGGTTCAGAATTAAATTTAAGAATTCAAAACATCTCTTTAGCGTTCCTTTTTAAGTGCAATTTTCTTCATTTGGTATGTCTTTGCACCATCTTCACCGGGGTTAAAATTTGTTTCGATACATCTAGTTGTTCAGAAATGGTTATGCAATGCCTGTTTACAGCCCTTGTGGTATCAATTCCAGGGATGGACTGAACGAGGAGTATGGTAGTTTCAAGGATGTCTAAACTGGTTAATGTTATTGCAAAGTTTAGGGCCCCCTTTTAGTCTTGATTTTATGTAGTTGTTGATGAATTAAGAATGCCCCACTTTAAATATATGTATAAGCTCGAAACACCATGGTATTCCATAGAAAGTACTATTTGCATACAGTTTTTCGATAACATTTCTTCATGTAAAATACTCGACTAATTCACTAATTGCTAATTTGTAACACGTTTAACACCTTATCTTCTTTCTACGTGAATTAACAATAAATTGTTCATTGGGTAAAACGGAAACATTTTGTATACCTGTAAAATAATAAACCATTTGTTAATTTATATGATAAGTTATCTATATAATAAGTTTAGATCTGCCATGTAATGCGGAAATTTGCAGCACGTTTTAACGCCATATCTTTCTACACGACCTAACAATAAATTGTTCATTGAATAAAACGGAAACATTTGTTTTATATAACTGTAAAATAATATACGACTTAACATTTTATACGGCGTATATTTTACTGATAATTAAAGTAATCAAGTAATGCAGGAATTTGAAACACCTTTTAACAATTACCTATCCTTTCCCCTCCCTAGGAATGCACTGGAATGCAGTATGGTAGTTTCAGGGCTCCCTAATAGTTAATGTTCTTCCGTAGTCATGATTGTACGTCGTTTTTGATGAATTGTTAAAATATATGCATAAGCTAAAAGCACCAGGATATACTCTAGAAACCACCATTTATAGTCAGTTTTTTTCCAAAGAAATTTCTAGTCTGGTTGTAGAGAACCCCCTTCGTTGCCCTCACGGAGAAAAGATCAGCCTGTCCTTGGTATCATATATGCATTGTCTAGTGTCCATTGCTTGGGAGGGGGGGGGGGTAACGTGCGCACTTTAGATCATGTCGGGGGGATGGATGACAGAATCGTTAGCGTGTGCGCGTTGTATCTTAAGGTCTGTCATTGAGTCAACTGACGGGGTTTCGAGTCCCCGGTTGTACATGACAAGGAGTAGAGTCGCCTGTCCAACCTTGTGGGTTTTTTCCGGTTTCCTCCCACTGCTAAAGACTCTTATGCACGAGCGAATTATTGAAATAAAATTGAACCATGTGTTAGTCCCGAAATGACCTAGTTTGTGTTGAGTTGACGTTAAACCCATTCCTCTCTCTCTCTCTCTCTCCCTCTCTCTCTCTCTCTCTCGCATACGAACCCTACCACTCACCTGTAATCTAATTGTAGATTCGTAATCTACACAAAAGGTTCTTAACGACTACCAAATTTGAGCTGTATATCAAAAGAAAACCTATAAACTGGGGTTTATTACCGTCCTAGTTTTCTATACTGACCGAGTCAATAAAAACGGATGATGTAACAGCTAATAACTTATTGTATTGGTATTTTTAAATAGCCATTAGGGTGTTTCATATTTGAACTTTTTTTCGCGATTGAACTCTACCATGTGCCATGCGTTTCCAATTGGGTCCAAACTCATCACCAGCGAATATTATAATTTTCCTACCAAAAACGCCATTTTGAATTTTTCACCAAAAATGACTCAATGTGAAGTTTTTGAAAAAGTCGGAAAAAATACTTCCCAGTACAGTAGAAAGATAAAACGTGGCACAATGCATCGAAAAGGCACAGAGATGTTCTGCGATTTATTTCAGAATTTTAGCATCAAATTTCAGGAGGTTTGCAATTTGGCATTTTTTAGAAATTTTTTTTTTTCTGTAGAATTTGTTAAGACCTTGATGATTAAACTCCTTCAAAATGTCATAAACAAACTTATCTACGCAAGTGGAGATTAATAAAGAACTAAATTAGTTATACGGGTTGTCCTCGATGAATATTTGATCATACAAGAGAGACAGAAACCATTCAAATAATCACAAAAGTCATTTAATAATCCAGACGAGCCAAAGTGTGTTTCATATAGTCAGGAAATTTGGTGTGATGCATTTCGACTGGCTGTAGCAAGGCCTGTAACTGTTCTTCATCGCCAGTCTTGTCAATGAAGTCTTGAATCGTCTTGATTCCCCGTTCTGGATCATATTTCACAGGAGTGTTTTCCACAAAGCTTAGAAATTTTCTAAATTCAAAACATTTTCCTATTCGCTACATGGTACCTGCATCTATTCCTGTGATTCGGTGAGGCCAAGAGGATTAAAGACAAGCCATGAGTCGTTAGATATAAGCTCAGAACAATCTGTTTATTGTCTATTTCTTTAATTTTGGCTCTTCCTGGTTTGAGCTGAGGTCTAGGTGTTAAAAACAGTTTTATAGCCATGGGTTCGCAGACTTTACCAGACAGTCCTTTGTCACATAAGCAAAAAACTACAAGTTTTCAACACCTAGGCCTCAGCTCAATCCAGGATAACCCAAAATTCAAGAAATAGACAATGAAACAGATTTTTCTGAGCTTATATCTAACGTCTCATGACTTGTTTTAATCCTCTTGGCCTCACCGAACCACAGGAATGGATGCAGGGAGAACTTTCCAGAAATATACAATGACACAGATTATACCGAACTTATATCTAACGACTCGTGGTTTGTCTTTAATCCTCTTGGCCTCACCGAATCACAGGAATAGATGCAGGTACCATGTAGTGAATAGGAATTTTTTTTAAATTTAGAAAATTTCTAAGCTTTGTGGAAAACACTCCTGTGACAAATGATCTTGCATTTTACGGCTGAGAACGAGAGAGCCCCCCCCCCCCCCACCCATATAAACTTCGTAGTTAATAGTTCGGCATGTGATATATGAAGTCATCTGATAATTTATGGAACAACGTGTCATGGGTAAGTAAAGTTATAGTATATCAGGAAATCTATTATTACATACATGATAACAGAGGTGATTTATTCAGTGCCTTTTGTCAACATCCTTGTGTTTTAATGGAGAAAGCAAATGTCAAATACAGGATCTAACCACAGAATGGAAAACCAACAACATTTCCTAACAAAATACCGATATGGCCGATCCTACAAAGTGATTAACACAATATAGGTATTTAAATATACCTTTATAAATATATACAAACTGTGGGATTCATTGATATGATATACATGTACCTTTATATAAGTATATACAAACTGTGGGATTCATTGATATAATATATGGACTATTTACCTATCAAACAGTTTGTATCAAATCCCTTTCAAAACATTTTAATCTCAAACAACTACCACACGCCGGGGGAATCTATTTTAAGCATCCTTGTGTCGTGACTCGATTATAGAGTAGGCCGTCGAGCCGCTGTCCATGCAAAATTTCCCTAAAAACTGACTATGTCGTATGTTTTCATTAGTCCAGTCGGCGCAGACGGATAAGAGGTTAAACCCAATTTGATAGAAATAACTATCGTTATAAATACTTTCGCGGGAATGAATCTTTAAAGATAGATTATGGGAGAGATTAGATAAAGAGCTGGCAGTTCTCACCATAATAGTTAAAAACTAGATAATGTAAAGGGAATTTACTGAAAATTTCAGTCAAATTCATCCACCCTGAATCGAGTATTTATCGATTGAATTTTGGGCCTAGCCCCGATCATCATTACTAAAGTCGGTACTATAAAAACATAGTCTCGATTATCCATTTTTTGATTTAACCATAAGCAGCAGACCGGGTTCTAATCCAGTAAATATCGCAGCCTAGCGATTATTATGGTCTGTATAAGTTAATTAATGTCTAATTAATAATTTAGATAACATTTTAGGCCTAAAGAAAGACCTGCAATAGGCAGATTTAGCTCTTGCATAATGTATGTTTAAACAATATTAAATCATAGAATATTTTCTACGAAGAGTACACTATATTGAAATGACTATACATTGAGAATCGAAACTTGTAGGCTACTATATGGACTGAAATCTTGAATTCCTAATCCTCGGCAGACATAGGCTGTGAAGTAACTTTCATTGTCAATGACTTATAGCGACATCACATCTAGCCCGGTATATTGAAATAAACTATAAAATATGAATCGAAACATCAATGTAGGTTGATCACATACCGGTGGGTTTAGCTGGGAGATGACGCCTGGAGGCGCGGTCTCAAATTAGTAGTGCGGCAAATTGTATCACGCGGTCCTATGCTTCCTTTAATGGCTGTGATGAACAGAACTATCACCATGACACAGCGATATTAAAAGTAAAGTACATTAAAGTAAATTTTATTGCATAAAAACACTAGAAATGGTTCCACTACTGATGTCTTCCGTCTTGCTCCGTGGTTTCGATTCCCCGGTTGTACGTGACAAGGAGTAGGGTCGCCTGTCCAACCCCATGTTTTTTCCGGGTCCCCCCACGAATTATTTATCAAATTCAAATCAACATTGGTCTTGTGGTCTTACAGGGAAAAGATGGGCTTCTGATATCCAATATTCAAGACAAAATAAACATTTTACCATGGTGTTTACCATAATGCGTTTCAGCGCCATTTGGAACAAGGGACTCAAAGAACAGGGCTAGACATATTCCACAAGTCACGTCAAATGGTGACGCTATATTCTTATCTGGAGAGCATGCGCAATAAATACCATCGGTGTAGACTGAAAAAAACAGACGCTAAAGATTGCCATTCACATGAGACTTCTGGCGTGTTTCGCCGAACATAACTGATTAGATATTACAGTAAAAACAGAAACGATTGAATGTAAATCAGTTTATATACATTCATATTACATTATTATATGCGTTGCGACCCATTTTTGTCAATTTCTGGGTCCCAAATATTAGCGATTTAGCTCCTTTAAAATACCGAGTATTAATTCATTATATCAGGTAAAACTAAAAAAAAATAAATCCTGGCCAGAGGATATCTGGCATTACATCTGACTACCATGATATCAAACAAACTAAAGACGAACATTTCACAAGATAAAAAATTTATTATAAACTCATTATGCATATATTTATATTTTAATGGTCATGTTTGTCTGGAATATATATGGGTACATTTATGTATTAAAATATTGGTGTATGACGTAAATAAATTTGCAATTACACGAGATTCAATATATATATTACATAATTACAATGTATGCAGTAAAACTAAGAACAAATTTCATGATAATGCCAATGAAGAGGTAGAATCAATATTCTCAGATTGGGGTAATCATAAGAACTCTAAAAAAATAAAATATAAAATAAACTTCTATTATAAATACATATATTGTATAATTAGTAACAGACAATAAATATGAAATATTTTAATGAAGTACGTTGATGTCATATTGACAGCCATCTTTGTCCATCCTGGTTACAACATGACCCATAGGTCTTTAGTCACAGCCAATCATAATCAAGATACTGTTCATGACGTCACATAAACCATTCAACTGAAATAGAAGGAATGAAATAGAATTTAAACTGAGAGAGAGAGAGAGAGAGAGAGAGAGAGAGAGAGGTTGTAGCTTGGTAAAAATATAATTTACGATTCCGATATTAAGACTTTATAAACATCGTAAATTTCATTTCTGCAGTCTCGTCAATGATAGGCTTATGATTTTCAAAGAGGCATTATTAACACGTTGCCGTTTAAAAACATATAATTTACAATTTGAATACTATATTGAGTTTCTTGGTGGAACTGATAATGAGAAATTTAAACTTACATATTTCAATAATTAATTGTCTCCCACGATAAATCTTGTTTATAAGGCTGCTCTTACACCATCCATTATGTTCTTCAGCTTCTTATCACTATCAACATATCCATCCCCATTCTACAAACATATATACAAATATTGTTTATTTATTTTACAAACATACTAAACTTAAGTCGTGTGTCTACAATTAGTTCCGCTTGAGAACAGACACGAAGCTAGTTGACCGACATTTGAAATTTACAGCGTAGCTTATGTCGCCCTACGACGCGACGAAACTGACGGCAACTAACCGCGACTGAGAGCTTATGTCGCTACGACGAGAT
Organism: Patella vulgata; assembly: GCF_932274485.2. Lineage (NCBI taxonomy): Eukaryota > Metazoa > Mollusca > Gastropoda > Patellidae > Patella > Patella vulgata. The sequence continues at coordinate 915,137 of NC_065883.2, forward strand.
TTATCCAAGCGACGATTTTAGTCGAAAGCTAAGTATTCTTAGATAATTCTGAGAATTATTTATTCCGCCTAAATTTAATATCATTGAAAAAGTTTCTTTAGTCTTTGTGTGTATGTCAGATATGAAACGGAGTAGAAACATATTACAAAATAGTATACAAATGTTTGCATATGGCGGCCATTTAACGTCCTACTGTTCTACTCCGACTGGGATAATGAAGACGGGCATACGCCAAACAGTGCTTGGACAGTGGCGTTATGGCGTACTCTTATATCGACATATCAAATTCCAACTGCCGAGAGAGTTCTTTTACGTGCACGCCAATGTGTCTTGTCAGGCAACTCCCCCACATCACTGACAAGGGAGAACCACACCGGAAAATCCAAAGAACTAACTAGGCCAAAACCGGGATCGAACACTTGAGCCAACGTCTTACTCACCGAGCCATAGAGGCCGCTTTCACTAATATAGCTATTGAAGGCGACGGACATATGGCATGCAGTGTGCTATGGCGGGACACTTCCTTCAACTGTAAGACCTCTAGCATATTCACACTCTCGGGTTTGCAGACATTTCTCATTGCTATGCCCTCCATCCTGCACTAATGATAAGATGGAAACCAGGTGGGGAAACCCTGAGGTCTACTTTCTCAACCAACACGGGGGCAAACTCAACATGACACCATAATATAACAATGGAATCTGTAACTATAGCAACGTACCTTCTTGGAGTGAAGTAGTTTGCCGCCAACAATCTGAACCTCTAACCAGCCGGTAGCTTGTGGAGTACCTTCGCCAGTCTATAACAAAATGAACAAATTAGGTGCTTTACAGTTAACAAATGTGGGCGTAATATATTAACTAAGAACCGACAACAACGTCATCGAAGCCATCTTGGAATTATAACGTCATATCGATGCTCAATTGTCCAAAGAACAGGCCTGGCAAGTTTCATGTCGATTGTACACAAACTGGCGGAGCCTGGTGCCTTTTTGAGGAACGGTGCCCCAAGTAGAAGTTTAAAGGCTATTAATGGTTACTCACTGTACTAGGCCTATAACCTTAGGAAAAGGTGATAACTTTTGCAATATTTACGAAACCATATGAAACCATAAGAGTCTATCCGCCTAGTTTCTGGTTAACTTCCTCTGTGATATCGCAGAAAAGATTCAGGGAGAGAGAGAGAGAGAGAGAGAGAGGGGGAGAGAGAGAGAGGGAGAGAGGGAGAGAGAGAGAGAGGGAGAGAGAGAGTGGGAGAGATAGAGAGATAGAGAGAGAGAGAGAGAGAGAGAGTGGGAGAGAGAGAGAGAGAGAGAGAGAGAGAGAGAGGGATTTATAAATACTTCAATTACAAAATTAATTTTGTCCCCGAGGAGTAAATTCACATTTTAGGATCTACTTACGATTTCTAATTGTTCGGGGAATTCCTCTTCCAGGTCCTCTTTAAGGGCCCTGTACTGAAATAAAAGAAAACAGAGAAATTTATGAAACACGTAGCCTGCTAGCGTAGTTTGATCAAAGAACATCCCATTCGTTACGCCATCGTCGCCATCTTTGAATGTTAATGTCATATCAAACATCGATCTAACGCACATGCGTCAAATCATTTCACCGCCCAATATTACCTGTACAGAGGGACAGATATACGAACTCGTGTTATTAGTATCATACTAAAAGATCATTTTAAACGATTTTTGAAATTTATCATGAAAGATTAAATAATTACCTTGGCGGCGTACCCTCATGCACCGCTGGAAAAAAATATTGGAAGATAATTACTGGTACTATTCATAAAATAACATGATATGGTTGACTGACTTACATAACATGGATTATTATAAACATGATATGGTTGACTGACCTACATTTTAACAGTATGACGTTAAACCCCATTTCATTTCATTTCATTTCATTTCACTGACTTACATAACATGGACTATTATAGTGTTGATATGGTTGACTGACTTACATAACATGGACTATTATAATATTGATTCGGTTGACTGATTAAAGGAGGCATTATGCGAGGGTTATTAAAGTATGGCCGTCCCCGAATGTTATATAAATTATTATTAATACATTTATTCCCATGACAAGCCTATAATCAATTCTCTAGATCATCGGGTGGCCTAGATATGGAGTGGATTAGACCATTAGACCCCCCCCCCCCCACACACACACACATACCATCCTCAGAATAAAAGGGACACCTGGATTCGACACTAGTCATGTGTCACTTTTATTTTTTATTTATTTATAAAATGTAAATATTCCTCACAAAATTGAAATGGAAAATAATCAGAATGTCAAGGAGAATTTTGAGGGAATGGTACAAAATTTATAAACATAAGCCCTGTGAAATTTTCAAAAACTCCTGGGCAGTAACATTGATGTCAGAAGATTTAAGTTTTACCGAAATAAAATGATTAGCATTGAAAAACAATGACTTGTCTGGGGGAGACGGGGTGGGGGTACCGTATACTCTGCATCGAGCCCGAACTATGCGTTGCCTTACAAATTACAATGCATAATATTTTTAAAACCATTTAATTACACGTATAGACCAGATAGATTGTATTAGATTTCAACAACATTAAATGCTTCAGGTGTCCTCTTATGTGACACTGCGATGATACAATATTGATAAATAGAAATGAAATTGGGTTTAACGTCCTACAGTTCTGTTCCGACTGGGCTAATGAAGACGGTGATAAATAGATGCATGGTTTTTATATTTATGTTTATTTTTTTAAAAACTAATTAAAGTCTAAACGTTTTTTCTGTAGCTAAAATTATATATAGAAACGTGCAAATGTCCCCCTATGTACAGCTTCAAGCGTGTTTAATAAAACAACAAAATTACAAAAGTTAAAAATTAATACCAACCAGTAGACAACGTGTATCTTTAGTTTCATTTTATCAGCTTGCTTTTATTCACGATCCGACAATCTTCAAACTTCAGTTCAAGACTTGGTGATGTATACGTTACTATGGCAATAACTCGAAATAAGTCGATTTATATATTATATACGCTCAGAGAAGCCGGGTAGGTCACGTGAACTATAGTCTAGTATAGTCAAAGTTGTATAAATAACTTGAATGGGAATAAAGAATCTATAGTGTGTTTCAAGTTTATACACGGTCTGTGTCTGGTTCGTGCTAAATGATAAGGCCAGCTCAATTTGTCGTTATAGGTCACGAGATGTGAACAGGGCTAGCGCTAAGCCTAACTCTGGACCTAGCCCTATTGCTTACCTTAACCCAAACCTACAATCTCGCCAACAATCACGTGCCCTAACCTTATTTACATCTCATGCAGCGACCTTGACAAAAATTGAGCTGGCCTTAACAAATAGATTTAGCCTTGTGACTGAAACCCTTGTGCTATTTTTCACTGAATAATAAAAATAAGACGAGTTGTTATCACATACTGTCTTTAATAATAATATGAACATAATAATAATATGAACATTTGTATAGCGTCAACTCCACACTTAAAGTATGCTCTATGCGCTTTTTACACACAATTTTAAATTAGATATAACGTTGAAATAGGTATGTTTTAAGTCTGGATTTGAAACACTCAATAGAAGGAGCACTTTTGATGAACACTGGAAGATCGTTCCATTTTGATGGAGCAAGAAAACTAAAAGCTCTTGCCCCAAATGTTTTCATTCTCCACCTTGGGATCACCAACTATATTTGGTCACATGAGCTTAAACTCCGGGAAGGCTTGTAACTTTGAATTAGTTGCTAGGTTATTAACACATTGATAGGTCAGCGAAAAAATCTTGAAATCAATCCTTTCCGACCTTGACAAAAATTGAGCTGGCCTTAACAAATAGATTTAGCCGTCTATGTAGTAAGTATAGAAGAACCGCCCACAAACAAACAAAAAGCTGGAAGAAAAGCCCACGGACAACACGCCTCACACCTGATTGTCGCCAGTTGTCGCGTTTATAAAATGGCCGCAACAGTTTTCACACGAATTATTTGTCAATTCAAATCAACATTGATGTTGTGATCTTACAGGGAAAAGATGGGCTTCTGATATCCAATATTCAAGAAAAAATAAACATTTTACCATAATTCGTTTTAGCGCCATTTGGAACAAGCGACCCAAAGAACGAGGCTAGACATATATCACAAGTCATGTCAAATGGTGACGCTATATTCTTATCTGGAGAGCATGCGCAATAAGTACCATCGTTGTAGACTGGAATAACCAGACGGTAAAGATTGACATTCAATTGAGACTTCTGGCGCATTTCGCAGAACATAACTGATTAGAAATTACAGTAAAAACAGAAACGATTGAATGTAAATCAGTTTATATACATTCACATTACATTATTATATGCGTTGCGACCCATTTGTGTCAATTTTTAGGTCTGAAGTATTAGCGATTTAGCTCCTACCGTAGTATGTCCTATGCCAAATTTTTCACACATCAAACTGTATGGCGTATATGCCCGTCTTCATTAGCCGGGTTGGAGCCGAAAAGTAGGACGTTAAACCGCATTTTATTACTGTAATAGTTATAATAATAATAACTTTATTTGAGAAGGGTAAAGGATTAGGCTACAAAAGCCTTTCTACCATCCTGCCCTTCATGAAAATATATAATACAAAAGATGATAGCATAACAGAAAAGAAAAAAAGAAAAAGGTGCACAATGGGTAAAAAATAAATAAGATAACAATTGTGTATAGCTGTCTAGTCGTTCGGATGGGACGAAAAACCGAGGTCCCGTGTACACATTGGCGTGCACGTAAAAGATCCCTTGGCAGTTGGAATTCGATATAAGAGTAGGCCGTAGCGCCGCTGCCCGGGCAAAATTTCCCTCATAGCACACTGTATGGCGTATGCCCGTCTTCATTAGCCCAGGTTAGGAGCAGAACAGTAGGACGTTAAACCCCATTTCATTTCATTTCATTTACAATTGTGTATATTTTTATTTTATTTTAGTGGCCGCCATTAATACAAGTCATTATCAATCTTTTCATAGATAATGCGAAAGCAAGATGGCTGACCTTTAAGTGCAGGTGCAGGTGCAGTTCAAGTCTACGTGTGACAGCGTGTCTTGCGGCAGGTGTGTTCTAGAATTTTAGGGAATCCATTTTTACGTATGTTGGAAGATTTATACTTCCGTGTAAAATTTCCATCGTTTTTTATATTAAAATTATTCAACATCCTTGTATTTTAACGGAGAAAGCACGCTGTCTCATATACCCAGAGGAAAACTAATAAAATTCCCCAACTAAATCTCGATGTGGCCGATTCTACAAAATGATTAATTCAAACTGTTACTGTTCTACTCATTAAAAAAAACAACAAAATACACATCACCTCGTGCATATCTTGTATAGATGTAGTTAAATATACATTATGCAAGAGCTAAATCTGTCTATTGCAGGTCTTTCTTTAGGCCTGAATTTTTTTCTAAATTATTAATTAGACATTAATTAACTTATCCGGGCCATAATTATATCTCGATGGCATCAGGTTTTTCCAATATTAAATAGATTAGAACGATTCAGCCATATTTAGATTTGATTTAAAAATGGAGGAGCGAGACTTAGCTTCGAACAACCAGTACGGTGGTTAAAATTATTGCACACGTCTTGTCAAAACTTCAAAGGCTAATATCTTCGCTCGCAATAGAGTAATTTGAATGAAATTTTCAAATTATTTATTTTACATTATCTATTTTCGAACTATTATAGCAAGAATGGCTCGTTCTTTATCTAAATCTTACATAATGTATCTTTAAACATTATGAGGGGGTGGGGGGGGTGCTGAGGCTAAGTGCATGTCCTTTTTAAAGATGCATCATGTAAGATAAAGAGTTTGTCGTTCTTGCTATAATTAACAGTTACCTTAAAGATACATTATGTAAGATTTAGATAAAGAGCTGGCCATTCTTGCTATAACGGTTCATAGAAAGTCAAATTACTTTATTCTGAGCGAAGTTTTGACAAGATAAGCCTCGATTTTCAAGTACCATTGCTAAGATAATAAACATCCATTTTTATTTTAAATTATTAAATCGCGCAGTTCATAGAGATTTTACAACGTGGTTTCCCCTAATAGTCAGTATAAAAAATTGCCGCGTGATTTTACAAAACAGCCACCACCTCCGGAAAAACAAAACAGCCAAAGTGCATTTTATTGAAATAGACTATACACTGTGAATCGAAACTTCGAGTAAGGTTTATCATTCCCTAATTTAAATTCAATGTGCACTGACGGTTGACATCTTGAATTCCTAGCCAACAGTCGTGATTTAGGACTTTTATGACTACGTAGTCATAGCGACGCCCCGTCTATCCATCTCTAATCAAATACTAATCGTATGCACTATATTCTTCGCGTAGATACTTACTATGGGTGATGCGGTCCAATTGATCGCGTTGTAAATTCATTTATCATCATGACAAAGCAATATTGTTGAAAGGCTAGAATATATATGGAGAGAAATGGAGTTTAACTTCCACTCGACACAAACCCGGTCATCTCGGGACTAACATATGGTTTAATTTTATTTCAATAATTCGCTTGCGCTTAGGGGTGTATTTGGGGGCTGCAGTCGGGCAAAACATTTTTTTTTTCGGGCGATCATCAAATTTCTCGGGCTATAATGATGAAAAGAATAAAATTTTAGTGGATATAAAAAAAATGAAAATGAGCAAATTATGCCATTCCGTAAAATGAAGTGTTCTAAATCCGGGACTTTTATTGACCATTGGGGGGGGGGGGTGCAATTCCCAACCGGAATTTTGAGGTTAGTGCTAAATGATAAGGCCAGCTCAATTTTTCGTCATAGGTCACGAGATGTAAACAGGACTAGCGCTAATCCCAACCCTAAACCTAACCCTGGACCTAGCCCCATTGCTTACCCTAACCCTAATCAACATTCTCGCCAACAATCACTTGCCCTAACCCAGTGCCGGACTGGGCCCACCTGTTCACCTGGGCCTTAGACTATAAAGAAAAAAGAAAAAAGAGAAAGAAAAAAGAAAAGACCTGAGGATTACTTTGGCTCCTTGAAGCTAAAGAAATAATTTGTTACTTCTTAGAGAACAATTAATTATCAGTTATCATCACAGTAGTAAACAAATATCATCTAAAGCTCGTGAGGTTCAGGAGCTTATGATAATATTCGTTTACTTCTGTGAGTGCGAAGATTCTCGCTATATTCTGTGATGTGCGTCAACAGAACTGTCAAATACGTGTACTGTATGTATATTATAATTCGCATTATTTTCATCACGGAGAATAAAAGGTTGTTTTTGTTTTGACACTCAAGAGAATTCTCAAATTCATCTAATGATAGTGCTCTTAGGTCATTCTGTTATCTCATTGTATCAGGAAATCAAAAATTAGCCTTCTTCTGCTTTGGTCTGAAATGCTTGGAAAATGGATTTGCGGAGATAATTTTTAAAATTTTCCTAGGGGGAGACCCCCCCCCCCCGGACATTCGCGCGCCTTCGGCGCGTACTTGTGTGGGCCTTGGTTAATGACCTGACAAGTGGGCCCTAACCTTATTTACATCTAAGACAACTTCTCTACGTTATAACCATCGGTGGAAGAGGCGGACGCATAATATTTCGATAAGGGGTGTCAATACATGGGCATGATTTGTAAAACATGTCTGAACACGAGTATAACAATTAAATTCATCAGCTACATTCGCACCTCAAGCAACATAAAGCTCAAATTTAAACGATCCATACAAACATAATACTAATTTAAACTGCTACTGTCCGCACCACTATTAAATGACCATGGAAGCAAATTTTGTGACGCTTTCTAAAAGAAAAGTCGCATGTCATGGAAGGGTTTCGCTGCCAATATTAAATGCTGCAACACTGTCTTTACTATTGATTACGTGTAAAAAGTACAATGTACAAAGTCTTAATACCAGTAATGATGAAGTCAAAATACCTCTAAGGCAAGAGTTAAATGTAAAACGTCAAATTTTAAAGGACAATATTGGTGTCAGTCGTTATCACATATGTGATAGAACTTACTAAACACGCTCCAAATATAATTTTAACACAGAGATCATTGCTACGATAGCTGAGTAATACAGGTTTCCTGAATCGGAAATGACGAACGCCAAAGGAAAACACGAGTCATACCTCTATATAACTGACTGATGTGACGAGTGATAACAGATACACGGTCGAATTTCTGCTCACTAATAATTCCTTCCAATTCCAAAAGTTGTTGTGTGAGACTGTGAGAGGATATCTGACAATTCATAAAAAGAATTGACTGCCGCTAGATAAGAGAACACGAAAGAAAAACAAAAAAAGTCCGTGCATTAGCATGTTTTTATAAGGTATAGAATGAATATAAACAAGGGAATGTACGGACTATTTCTGTTCTCTTATCTAATGACATTCAATTACTTTATTGAATTGTCAGGTATCCTCTTACAGTCCTATATAACAACTTTTGGTCTTGGAAGGAATTATTAGTGAGCAGAAATTCGGCCGTGTATCTGTTATCACTCGTCACATCAGTCAGTTATATAGAGGTATGACTCTATAGAGGTATGACTCGTGTTTTCCTTTGGCGTTCGTGACTTCCGATTCAGGAAACCTGTATTACTCAGCTATCGTAGCAATGATCTCTGTGTTAAAATTATATTTGGAATGTGTTTAACCAGCTCTATCACATATGTGATAATGACTGGCACCAATATTGTCCTTTAAGTGTCTAATGACAAATGTTTTGTTAGAAAATGCCTTTTTTGACGTGTCTACGTTTTACATTCTTTCTCATTGCATTTTACATTTGCGCTCTGTCACCTCCAATTTGCCCTTCACGCTTTCTATATAGCATCTTTCGCACAGCATCAACTTTCATCATGTTACATATTAGTGAAAAGCACGTTCATTTCGAAATACGTAAATAGTTTTCTTGTGCAATCGTATTTTCATAACCCTAACCCATACAGTGTGCTATGAGGGCACCATGGTCTACTCTTATATCGAATTCGAACTGCCAAGGGATATTTTACGTGCACGCCAATGTATACACGAGACCTGGATTTTTCGCCCATCTGAACAACTAGATCCTCTGTCCTTGACCATTGACATGGGGAAACCACGTCCGAAAATCCGATGAACTTTAACGGCCAAAGCAGGGATCGAACACGCGACCACCCGACTAGCAAGCCAGGGTTTTATCCACTTAGCCACCATGGCTCCCACTTTAAACGAGACGGTTGGACATTTAGAAAATGTCCGGACGTAGAATAACGTTCTTTCGGGATCGTCTTTGAAATCGTTGTGTTGTACAATTACGATTTTTTTTCCGGAGGTGGTGTCTGTCTTGTAAAATCACAAAGCAAGTTTTATACGGAGTGAGTTTATGTTTATATGAGAAGGTCACTGGATAATCTTTCCTTTAGTGGGTAGAGGTCTGTCCGTTGCGCATATTTTTAAAAAAATACAGATACATATATTTTGTCTCATACCTTGACGGAATTTACAGGTGGCTTTAATATTTAGATCTCACTCTGTCTTTCATACAATCTGATGAAAATACAGGGGCCTGTTTCACGAAATTTTAACAAAGATAAAATCCAAATTTTAGTAATTTGATTGGATAATATTAAATAGATTTTAGTGCTTAGCAAATCAAAATTGAAGTATCTACTAAAATTTGGATTTTATCTTTAGTTATGATTTCAAGAAACAGGGCCCCGATCTTTATTTCGTTTCGGTTTTTTTATACTTTCGATGGCCTACACTAAATGAAGGTCTGATTAGCTGTACTGGGAGGTCGCGTCAGGGGTCATACTAACCCTTACCCTACCGACTTAGCCACCGTGGTTCCCACACCAATTATCAACCTGTGTGTATTGTAAGATATTTCTATCCTCACCAGTAGATGTGACATATTGACCAATATCCATATCTCTCTACACGATTACAATCTTATTGTAGTCTTTCATCGGGTCATAGTTGGCTGTGATAAGATAAGCTGTAAGAAAAATCAAAATGGTGAGTTTACTAAATTACCATAAATATGAACGAAGACGCCATTATTCCGTCATATTGCTCTATTTGTAATGTTTTATGTTGCCTGCTGATTCAGGATAATTTCAGTTGTACGCTAGAGAGCCACGGTACCTTAGAGAGTAGGGTGTTGGCTCACTTACCTGGAGCTCCCGTGTTCGATTTTTGTTTCGACCGAGAATTAAGTTCATCGGGACTTACCAGCGTGGTCCTCTCTTGCAAGGGACAACGTATAGTCGTTCGGATGGTACGAAAAACTGAGGTCCCATGTATACATTTGTATGCACGTAAAAGAACCCTTGACAGTTGAAATTCAATATAAAAGTAGGCTGTAGTGCGGCTTCCCGTGCAAAATTTCTCGTCTTCATTAACGGTTAGTGCTGAACAGTAAGACATTAAACCTCATTTCATTTCATTTCATTTATAACAAAAAATATTTTTTTGACAAAATAATTTCAAAATCATTCCGATTATGGTTGTAACAGTGTCCATCTTAGAATAATCCAGCAAGGGTTGGGATTTCATCCCTGAATAACCCAATAAGGGCTGCTAATTGGCGGGAATTTCATCCCAGAATAATCCAGCATGGGTTGAGATTTGGCGGTGATTTCATCCCAGAATAATCCAGTAAGGGCTGGGATTTGGCGGGGATTTGGAGTATGACGTGGATAAGGAAATTAATCGACAGACATAACGGGATCTTAGCATCGGTCTGAAAGGGAAAACTGGCGCATGGGTCTAGAAATTGTGGGCTGTGTCGAACAAACCAGAGCCGATGTTTAGAATACTTGAATCATACTAAATACAGGTACTTGTCCAGAGGGGATCCATGGTGTCGAGGCGCTTCCCTGCTCGGTCGTTTTGACCTCACCCCACTCCCAATACATGAACAGAAATATTGTCACAGAGCTTCTGGTTGTATAAAATACGCGGTTAACCTTCCAGACCTGACACCAAACTTGACGTTGACTCCATCTTGGACCCCACCTCAACCACACATACACGCTGTTCAAATTCGTTGGACACGCTCCTGTAATCAAAGAGTAGACTACCTAGTTATATACAAGGCCTAATTTACTTAAAGATAAATTAGGTAAGATTAGATAAAGAGCTGGCAGTTCTCGCTATAATAGTTAAAAACTAGATTATATAATGGGAATTTGCTGAAAATTTCAGTCAAATTGCGCCACTCTGAACCGAGATATTAGCATTTGAATTTTAGACCTGGCCTAAAAAACATAGTCTCGATTATCCATTTTTGGATTAAATCTTCAGTGCACTTCCGATACATAAGATGGCATCGAGAGTTGATTAAGATCTTTTCATGTTAATAAATGTCTAATTAATAGTTTATATAACATTTCAGGATCCTTATTAGTGTGTGAAATAGCCTTATTTAACGTCCGCTTCCAAAGAAGCGATAACAATGCCCGGCTAAGGACAAATTTAGCTCCTTCGCTCATTCGTACCACCGAGGTTGATAATGCATGATGAATCTGGAATGATTGAAAGGGAGAGAGGGAGAAATGGGGTTTAACGTCCACTCGACACAAACTAGGTCATTTCGGGACAAACACATGGTTCAATTTCACGTAGTGTTCTTTAGCAGTGGGAGGAAAACGGAGGACCCGGAGAAAACCACGAGGTTGGACAGGAAACCCTACTCCTTGTCACGTACAACCACGCCAGTTGACTCAATGACTGACCTTATGATACAGCGCGCATGTGCTAACCATTCGGCCATCCAATCCCCTCAGGTCTAAAGAAAGACCTACAGATTTAGCCCTTGAAGAATGTATGTTTAAGATTTTGCTTTAAAGTTACAATTTAATATTTTCTAAAAAAAAGTCAAAACATAATTATTTCTATGTCTTTTGCTCAATAGGTTGTCAACTCACTATTATACGATCATAGGTTATCTTTCTCACTCTTAAAAATCTTCACACCGGAAATAATAACACATTTACCTCCCAATTACCTCCCTTGTTTTCCTGTTCCCCACCATGGAATAGCTATCTTCAAACGTTAGAATTTGAAGTTAAAAATGATATTTTTGCCAATTTCTCAGCTGGCAATAGCGAATTATAGGATTAATAGGATTATTCTTTAACAAGGTAGGACTGTTTATAGATACCATCTATTTTAGGGCTTTTATTTTAATACATTTTAAGAATATAACTTAAAAATATGAAATTGTAACTTTAATATTGTATTTTTACCAGGGTAGCTGGTTGCATTTGGCATTATTTGGATTTATCATTGGCGTTGCTGCAGCAGACGTCGCCGTTAAATTGGCCTCATCACAGGGGTAACCATTAATTTATTTAATAATCTTAAAATTCGATAGACAATCTCCCTGTTTCACCTCAATGGTTACTTCAAAGTACATTCCCTCCCCACGTCGTAAACACTTCAATAGTTATATCAATATACCCTTATCCTGCCCCACGTCGTAAACATCTTAATCGTAGTTACACACCCCTCCTCTCTCTTTCTCTCTCTCTCTCTCTCTCTCAAGACTAAGTCTTATCCTTACAACAGATGATGATGATGATGATGATGATGATGATGATTTATTTCAGTGAATCGAACTGCTTTAAGTTGTATAACGTAACGACGAACACATCAGTTCAAGTACCATATACTGAACCTTCCAGGTGTTATAATCTTACAACACACAACTTCACAACTTGTAACAGAACTCATTACAGGTAATATACCTTGCTTAATTAGACCATAAGGTCTGTCATTAAGACGACAAATAGCCTGGTTTCCATTCCCTGCGTGTACAAAGAGTAGGGTCTAACCTCGTGGGGTTTATCTGGGTCTCACGGTTTCCTTCAATTGCTGAAAACACTTACGCGCAAGCGAATTATTGAAATAAAATTATACCATAATTTAGTACAGGCCCCTAGTTCACAAGGAGCTAAATCGCTAATATTTTGGACCTAGAAATTGGCACAAATGGGTAGCAACACATATAAAAATGTAATATGAATTTATATAAACTGTTTTACATTCAATCGTGTCCGTTTTGCCGTGAATTGTCATCAGTTATGTTCGGCGAAATACGCCAGAAGTCTCAAACCCAAGTCAGTTTCTAACGTCTGGTTATTCCAGTCAACACCGAAATTATTTATTGCGCATGCTCTCCAAATAAGAACATGATATCAGCGTTTGACATGACTTGTGGAATATGTCTAGCCTCATTCTTTGAGCACCTTGTTACAAATGGCGTTGAAACGCATTATGGTACACGATTCGTGTACCAATGGTAAAATGTTTACTTTGTCTTAAATATTGGATATCAGAAGCCCATCTTTTCCAGGTAAGATCACAACACCAATGCTGATTTAAATTGCAAAAAAATCGTGTTTTCAATGTCGAAGAATTTAGATGATATTGAGTTACGGACTTAGCTACTTTAAGTTAAGAATTTACTCAACTTTAAATCACTGTTTATGAGAAATATCGTTAACCCATTATCTTTGATACATTGAAACACCAAAAGTTTTATAAAAGGCAATATTTTAGTTAAAATATGGCGAAGAATTTTGAGTAAATTCTTAAGTCTGAGAATGCTTTGTGAACTCGAATCCAGAAGTGACCAAGTTTGTGTTGAGTGGACGTTAGTCATGGGATCTTTATCTGTGGTAGGACAACTGGAGTACCCATACAAAATCCACCAGGTTAGGCAGGCGGTTCTACTTCTTGTCACTGGTCGAAATTGCGCCACTTGAATGAATGGCAGACCTTGTGATCTAAAGCTTAGACCACTCGCCTCCCCCACACTTTAAAGTAGCTAAGTCACTAACTCAATATCATCCAAAACCTTCGACAATGAAAACACGAATTATTTGTCAATTTTAATCAACATTGGTGTTGTGATCTTAAAGGAAGAAGATGGGCTTCTGATAACCAATATTTAAGACAAAATAAGCATTTTACGATTGGTACACGAATCATGTACCATAATGCGTCTCAGCGCAGTTTGTAACAAGCGACTCGGAAGAACGAAGTTAGACATATTCCACAAGTCATGTCAAACGGTGACCCCTTATTCTTCTCTGGAGAGCATGCGCAATGAATACTATCGGCGTAGACTGGAATAACCAGACGCTAGAGATTGCTATTCGATTGTGACTTCTGGCGTATTTGAAATTAGAGTAAAAACGGAAACGATTGAATGTAAATCAGTTTTTTTACATTCATATTACATTATTATATACGTTGCGACCCATTTGTTTCAATTTTTAGGTCCCAAATATTAACGATTTAGCTCCTTTAGGTATTGTTTAACGTCTTACTTCTCTGTGCTAACTGCGTTAATGAAGATGGACATACTCCACTACTTCATGGCTAAATCTATTTGTTAAGGTCGTTGAGATGTAAATAATGGTAGGGCACGTGGTTGTTGGCGAGATTGTAGGCTAGGGTTACCTGAAGCAGTAGGACTAGGTCCAGGGTAAGGGTTAGGGTGGGATTAGCGCTAGCCCTATTTACATCTCCTGACCTTTGACCAAACTTGAAGTTGGCCTTATGAAATAGACCTAACCCTACTCTTTATTTTGATTTCCTATTATCAGGGATTCATGGGTCAGGAGTCAAGGGGGTCAGGCTATCTTTTACAGGTTACTAAGGGCATACAGGGATTTTATGTCCCATTCGAACAACCAGAAACTTTTCCGTTCCAGGATATTGTACTATTGGTAATGAGAAACCAGGCTGGAAAATCCCAAGGAACTCCCCTGGCTAACATCGGCATCGAACCTAGTTAATCGAACTTAGTAAATCAACGCCATACCCATCGAACCAACATAAATGTCAACACAACCCTCCATTTTTCCTTGTCTTTCAATTTTTTTTTATTTCAGACTGGGATTTAACGTTACCTGGGAGTTGAAAGGTCGATGTACCTCTGACTGCCTTGGTACATACCCAAACTGTAAACGTAAATATATTTTATTTTCGATCATCTTAAAAATTCCAACAAGATTATGACCAAAATGGGTATAAAACAAGTGCGCCATCAACCATTTGGAATCAAATTAAAAAATCAATGCACAATTGTCAAAAGAACCAGGATGAGTAGCTTTTGGGGACCAGTTTCGGGATAAGTAGCGTTTGGGGACCAGTTCCCTCCCGGGCGTGTAGCGTTTTGGGACCTGTTACCGGATGTGTAGCGTTTGGGGACCAGTTCCCGGATGTGTAGCGTTTGGGGACAAGTTTCTAGTCCAATAATAATTATGAATACCAGGGCTGTATTTAATATGGCTGCCAAGAAGCATATAAGGCCTATAATGCAGAGAATAAACAGAGCGCACCATCCCACTTTCTCTTATCTAGAGAGTACGCGTTAGACCATTAGTACACTGTAAGGTCTATAAATAAACACTGCTGGAGTGCCATAAGGTTCGGTTTTAGGCTCGCGTGATGTATTTTTGATATTGTACAGGTAAACTATATACATGCTACAGTAAAACTGAAGATAATAAAGACGTGTGTTCCGGTCATGGTGATTGTATAGGAACAAACAAATGTAAATGCAAACCTGGTTATTCTGGCGGTCGATGTGACATAGGTAAGTTATACGTTATTAATATTATTACCAGTACTACTTTTATTTATATACCTGTAATCCATTTATATACCTGCACTAACTTTTCATATACCTGTACTTGTTTTATCTGGATAACTGTACTACATTTATTCATATACCTGCATTACCTTTTCATATACCTGTATAACATTTTTATTTACATACCTGTATAACGTGTATAACATTTTTATTTACATACCTGTACTTGTTTGATCTATAAACACTTACTTCTTAATATCTGATAAAATAAGAGTGTAATATTTAGTTCCACGTGGGTTGATATTTTTATGGTGGCTAGTAGCTCCTGGTTCCTAAACTATACTATACTCTTATTTCCTAAGCTTTAAACACGCTGTTCTGTATCACTGACGAGGGGGATTCCATGCAGATACTTTCTGCACTGAGCCACAGTGACTCCAAAACAGTTCCAGGCCCCGTGTTCACAAAACATTTTCATACTTAAGTTAAGAAATTACTCAAAATTAATTGCCTAATTTTAACTAAAATATAGCCCTTTATAAAACGTTTGTTGTTTTAATGTATCAAATACATCAGTAAGAAACTATGTGTAAAGTTTTGTGTTTTTGGATCAAAGATATTTCTCATAAACAGTGATTGGAAGTTGAGTATAGCCTGGGAGCTTCAAAACGCAACTAATCATGACTTTAGTATCAGGATTGATTTCTATTTTCCAGCTTATTGTTTTGGCAAACAGGGAAGAGTTGGTTGCGGATATCGTGGATATTGTCGGAGTACGGACGTCTGTGATTGTAATGAAGGGTCTTACCCGCCAAAATGTCATGGTGAGCTGGCGGGGTAGTTTTACTTTTAATTTTACCCCTTTAAAACCAAGATAGGCTGGGTGGGGTTCGGGTGACGGGCCGGGTGGCCGTATGGTGTAATGTGTGTTATGGTGAATGGGTGTGGTTGGGTGGTCTAGAGTCTAATGTGTGTGAAGGTGGTTGGGTGACCGAGAGTCTAATGTGTGTTATGGTGGTTGGGTGTCCGCAAGTCTAAAGTGTGTTATGGTGGTTGGGTGTCCGCAAGTCTAAAGTGTGTTATGGTGGTTAGGTGTCCGCAAGTCTAAAGTGTGTTATGGTGGTTGGGTGTCCAAGAGTCTAAAGTGTGTTATGGTGGTTAGGTGGTAGAGTCTAAAGTGTGTGTTATGGTGGTTGTGAGGCCGAGTGGTCTAATAGTGGTCTAGTAAAATCGTTACACATCTTCAATAGACATGGATTACACACTCCTTTATGAAACACATAACGTTGGGTATAATACTGTTTACCATTTCATTTTACAGCATGTCGTGTTCCTGAACACTGTTCTAGACCTGTATGTACCAATGAAACCATCTCGTATTGTAATAAGTGTTATAAACAGGGTGATACCTGGGATACATCAGATTATTGGCCATCAAACTTAAACACCACCTGTACAGGTATAAACTATCATTTAAAATCTATCAAATAATATTACACAGAAATCTGACATACAGTAGAGGACTCCTGAAGCAATGGACCGAGAGAAATCTCTATCAAGCCATTGCTGCACTTAGAGCGATTCTGTATGACATTAACCGCAATATTAAGCGTCAATAATTGCACGTCAGCCAAAATAAAGAGTGGTCATTTATCAGCTTGTACCCTACCCCGGTACCGTTCTGTAAACAGACAACTGTCTTGGATAATAGATCTCCGCCATATCCTACAATAGTATACTGTTTTGTAACGTGTTCTTGCTCTAGTTCACATCTGATATACACAAAAACACTAATTAAACCTTTTCAAGATCTCTGTCGTAAATGGCCGCCATATCCACAAATTAGTATACTGTTTTGTAATGTGGTTTTGCCTCGATTCACATCAGTTATACATGTACACAAAAACACTGATTAATTATTAAACCTTTTCAAGTTTTGTAATGTGGTCTTGCCCCGGTTCACATCAGTTATACATGTACACAAAAACACTGATTAATTATTAAACCTTTTCAAGGTTTTTAATTGAAAGCAGAATACATACTTCTCAAAATTCGCGAAATATACTTAGTGTTTTCGACTGAAAGCGTCGATTTAGTATTTAAGATGTCGGTCAACTAGCTTAGGGTCTGTTCTCAAGCGGAGGTAGTTGTAGATAGACCAAGAAGGTTTTGTATGTTTCCTTGTTCATCTATCGATATTGCTGTATATCCAACCAATCTAAGACTAGGACTCTTGCAACCTTGTAAGTTTATAAGATAGATTCAATAAGTTAGTAAATGGTCATGATAGAGCATATTTTAACCCCACGTAAAGATGGGACTTGGCTATTTTTCTTTCATAAATTGATAACAATATTTCAGCAACCTGTGCTGCTGTGGATAATTGGTGCTGGCCAGGTGATTGTAAGGATGGATTGGTTACTTCTTGTAAATGTCGCCTCGGTTTTACGAAAATCGCATCTACCAACAAATGTCAGCGTAAGTTTTTTTGTGTATTTTGGGGCTTTTTGGAAATAATGTACAGTAGCGTACTGGGCCTGGAGCTCATCATGATTGATTGTTTTTCAGCAGTATTATATTCCAGACCAGATATTTTTCACCCAGTGACATTGACTAAATTCCCGAGTGGCCAGTCCGGTCCTGGTGATATGTTAACCCCAATGATTTATCAAGATCATTAAATAAGCTGAACGGCTGCTTGCGCCTAGAATGATGTCGCAGACAAATCGAATGAGTTTGAATTGATTTGACTTGAGGTCGGGCTTAACGCCCACTTCGACTGTTTTATTTGTGTACCTGTGGTTAAGGGGAGAAAACTCGCAAATTGTTAATTGATGCAGGGTGCAGACCAATTTGCCCATTGACTTCAGTGTTAATTCCGTCTCTTTGCCGGCTCCAGTTTTTTCCAAAATTTTCGTTCGGCTGAACCCTTTTCACTATTAGACGAGCAACCTCTGACTATGTCTTTGCTCAACAATTTGTATGAGGTTGACTAATGAAATTTTGAGTTACACGAACACGAACCTGGCTCCCGAGCTTTTCCCACCCGCCGTCTGGCCCGCTTCTCTCTCGGACGCGGTCGGGCTGAAAGAGCGAGCTAGCGCTGCATGCGACGAGACCGGCTGGCTGGCGGCCGAGTGTTCGCGGTCGAGTGCCAGTCTCGAGGGTTTGAGAGAGATGCGGCCAACCCTAGTGATGTAACTGTCCGACGTAACCAACCACTTAACTCTGTTATCCTTCCACCTCAAGGCTGTTTATTAAAACCTGACACATAAAGTTAATTCAAACCATCTTATTCGATTCTAGACAAAACAATCAACAATAAAAGGCCACATGGATGTGATTGTTTGCATTTGAGTTGCTATATTTAGACGAATTTTAATTGTAGTTTGCATCCATCGCAGACTAGTAATTCTATTTATTTGTAATATTTTTTAAATTTTAAATTGTGAAATATCTGTTCAGTTTCAGCTAAACCATCTTTAACAGAGCAATTAGAAATTAAAGATATCAACAATTACATCTATACGTTCAACTCCACCTCACAAACTTTATTTATAAACAAATCACCAGGAATATTTACAGTACGAGTATACAGTGGTATTGATGTTCCTATTAATATCAACAAACCTCCTAGATATATCACAGAAAATAGTACAGTTGTCGGCATCGTGACTAAAAACGTTTCGATAGTAAAAATATCTCCAGACGGTAAGTCGTTGTTTTACTAGAAAACTGGGGATTAGGGCTTCTGGGACTGGGGTGTAATTTGTGGTGGAGTGCTTTAGATCATAAGGTCTGTCATTGAATCAAGTGGCGTGGTTTCGATCCCACGTCTGTAGGGGATAACAGATCACTGCTAACGACCGCTATGCGCAAGCGGATTCTCGAAATATAATTGTATCTAGCTTGTGTCGAGTGGATGTTAAACGCCACCCACCCCCCTCCCTCCTCTAGTCGTTCGGATGGTACCAGGAATCAATTCCCTCGTATCCCACGGCATTATAACCTGTTGGTGTAGAAGAGCGACGTGAAACCTTATATCATTTGGTTGTCTAACGCAACATGGTGACGATTCTTATTAGGATGAAGCCTTCCAGTTCGGTTTTACCCCGTGAGTGATGCAGGTCAGAGGGTCTGGGACAGAGAACATTGCCTAACGCAATATGGTGATGATTTTTATTAGGATAAAGCCTTCGGAGCACACAAGGAACGAGTTGCTTAGAAAAGGTCAACCCGTGTAGGCACGTACTTGAACGCTTGACAATTCTTGTAAATAGACGAAGGGTGGGCGGAAAAGCCACTGCCCAGGCTAAATTTCCTTACTTAGCATTAACCAGAGAAATACAAAAACTTTATCTTGTGTTTGACTCTAATTTAATGTTTTAATCTATTGTTATGATTTGTTTTCAGGACAGGAAGTAAAGATTGTAGAAACTGGTGCCGGATATGTAATACATACTAACTGTACTGGCAATAACGTTACAAACATGGTCGACGATAGAACACCATGTGAATATATCGTCAATTTAACCAATGTCCAATTTACAGATGGTGACAGGTAATAGTCATACTACTTGGAGTCGCAGTGGCTCAGTGAGTAATACGTTGGCTAGCCAGGAGGTCTAGGGTTCGATCCCGGTGTTAGCCGAGCGTGGTTTACCTTTGTCAGTGGTGCAGGATAGAGGACCTAGCTAGGAAGAGCGTCTAGTCGTTTGGATGGGATGAAAATCCGAGGTTCCTTGAGCATGTTTGTGTGCACGTTGGATTTCGATATAAGAGTAGGCCCTAGCGCCACGATCCGGCGTATACCGTCTTCATTAGCCCAGTAGGAGCAGAGCGGCAGGGCGTTAAACCCCATTTCATTTCATTTCATTTCCACCCCTGAAAGAATCAAGTTATTAACAAATGTACGGACAAAGTATGCTCAACCAGCGTATATCTGTAATATAATATGACAAACTGGGCCAATTCGACCCTTTAACCCCCTACTTCATAGTCGAGACACCCACTCTTGAAAAATAAAAACACAGATTCACTCATAGTCAAACGATCAAGCGTTACTATGGAGCGTGTTACCATTTTGAATAGTTTTGTATTTATAATTTCAGACTGTGCACCAAGATGTCTGCCACTTCCGGTGGAGAGTACACGTATCAGTATTATGCCGGAAGTCCCAATGGCACCGAGACTTTTCAAGGAATAACAACAATGAAAGAAGTATGCGCGCAATTCGATTTAAAGGCGCCAATTCACTGCTCTGAAACCAATCCGCCATCTTGTTCGGGAAATGATACGGAAACGTCAATAACTCTGACAAGAACTTCTAATACTTCCATACGATTACACAGTGGTGGTTGGCTTGACCAAAATCCTACAAATTTGTCATCTTCGGGGTTGTCACATATAACTTTAAACGTTTTTTCAGCAAATTTCTCCGATAAATCTGCCGTGAAGTTCGAATCCGTTTATAATGGAACTTTTAACAATGTCTCAGTGACGAATTATTCAATAACTGTCCCAGAAACAAGCACAATGCTGCTTGTAAAATTAACTGTTGTTGATAAAGTTGGAAATGCTGTGACTGTGGCTCGAACGATCATGACAAAAAATTCATCAAAAATAGAAAAATCGGAAAATAGTTCATTGGCCCTTGTATCAGACGGACTGAACGTTAATGGCAGTATATGGGCAACATCAAAAGATCAGCTTTGTTTTGATTGGTCAGGTTTATTCTTCGATGATTTTTATCGCCATTTTGCTCTACTTTCCGCCCAAAACCAAACATCCAATGGCCTTGACCTGCTTGTAACAGATCAAACTATTAACACGCACGGTCTAATTGGCTATTATTACTCGGTATCTGTAAACAAAGGGGACCAGACGCCATGGCGGAAGTTATCGAACTCATCCCAGGAGAATATCTGTATTACTACAACCACCAACGACGGAGACAGACTCAACTTCACGATCCGTGCTGAAGATTTAAGTGGTAATACCAGGGACGAATCAATTACCATCATCATCGCTTCCTCTTCACCAAATGTGAGAGATTTAAGCGTCTACCGCGAAGCCATCGTCACTAATATTATATCGTCTTATTCTGATTTATCTGACATGATGATCGAGTTTACGGTAATTGATAATACCAGTGGTGTAGACATGATTGATTGGTCTCTTATAGAAAATTCCACTTCTGATTTGATACTAACTGGAACAGAAAAACCAATGTATATTATACAAGGTTCCCAAAAGGTGCGTATAAAAATTATGGCCCTTGAAAGGCATAGTGCACGAGGCAGGCTATGCTTATTTATTTTTCTGGAACAGAGCCCAAGTGACTCAGTGAGTACGATACTGACTCACTAACAAGGACCTCAAAAGGAGCGTATAAAACTTTTGGCCTTTGAAAAACATAGTACACAAGACAGACTATGCTTTTTTTATGTTTTAGAAGAGAGCCAAGGTGACTTGGTGTGTAAGATCCCGAATCACTAACTAGACGATTCTGGGTTCGATCCCGATGTTGGTCGAGAAAGTTCACCGGGATCTTCCAGCCTTGGTTCACTCACCGTCTCCCTGGTGCAGGACGCGTTCCACTCGCCGTGTCAGTGGTGCAGGACGGGTTCCGCTCACCGTGTCCCTGGTGCAGGACGCGTTCCGCGCACCGTGTCCCTGGTGCAGGACGCGTTCCACTCGTCGTGTCACTGGTGCAGGACGCGTTCCACTCACCGTGTCAGTGGTGCAGGACGGGTTCCACTCACCCTGTTAGTGGTGCAAGATGGAGGGCTCTCACAAGGAACACCGTTTAAGGTACACGTTTAGCACTATAGACCGGAATTAATATCACGATATTGCCTACCAAGAATCATCTCCACTTCATTACTTTTTGACCACTTTTGACAACAGCATTGGGACAATCGTCAGTACTGTGAAAGATGCTTGACTCTTTTTTGGGACCTTAAGGGCCTACGATTTAATAACAAATAGGAGCATTAGCACTCTATTTGTTTTTGTTTTTGTTTTCAGCCAGGGTGTATGGATTTTACCAACTGCTACTGTACCACATTAGAGGATTGCGTTAACTCGAACTATTCCATAACATTCGCGAATTACAATCTCGAGTTGAACACCACAGACCCTAATGGCTACACATTTCTACTAAATGCAACAAATAAGATTGGTTTACAAACAAAAACTGAGCTTCGTATTCAAGTGGATCCGTCTGCTCCTGAACCCGGTTCTGTACAGTTGGGTTCTAGTACCCTAGGATTTACCAGTAACTCTACCCTTACAGTGAGGTTGACTGGATTCAGGGACAACGACAGTGGCATCAGTTATTATATAGTTGGTCTTGATTCAAAGTGTATAAACAAAGAGGAATTAAGACAAAGGAGTCGGGGTGAAGACAATTTGTCGAAGATAACGAAAGCTGCTTTCGCCATTTTCCAGCTCCAGGATGCGCATGCTTACCGCGCTTCCGTTGTAGCCTATAACAAGGCCCTGAAGAGTTCCGTGGTTGTTTGTTCCGATCCTGTGGAGTTTGTTTTGGAACCACCGAATATCTCCGATCTGGTTATACAAGGCGCCGCAACAAGAAGACGAATCATTTGTTTTAATTCCAGCAAGTGGCTGTTGAATTCTAATTTGACTTATACAAAACTTGTCCCCGGAAACCAATGTGGTGGTCGTGAAACAAACAGCACTGAAAATATCGAGCATCTGATTTTTCCTGTCACCAAAAATACGCTGACATTAGACGATAGAGGTATTCTGGGACAATCGAATAATCATGATATATTTATTTCATCTAATTATATGAAATTAAGTTGGACCGAAATACGGAACGGAAATCGGACGGTTATTTACAAGATTGGTACCAGAAAGAATTTCCAAAACGCTTCGGAACAAACTCATGTTCCATATCCGCATAGCGTAGCAGAACATAACGCATTCCGTGTGAACTTTGACGTGGAAGATGCGGCCGATCCTTTTTATGTGGTCATTCAAGCCTCTGGACAATCTGGACTACAAAGGGAGATAATCATTGGTCCACTGATCATCGATACATCTGCTCCGAAAACGGGAAAAATAGAGATTCTCGAACTTGAAGGGAAATTGGGAAACACGACTGCGGCTGATATTATTACGTTCAGTTGGAAAGGTTTTGTGGACGATGACAGTGATATTAAACGTTATATTGTTGCAGTGGCACCATCTTGTTTGACTGTTAATGAACTTACTTCAGATCATGGCGACAACGCAGCATTTGAGATCTTTGAAACCAAAAACCAATCGGCGGCGTTACCAATATACCGGGAAGGGACATACCACATTTCTTTATTAGCATTTAACTTAGCAGATATTCCATCGAATGTCGCATGTTCCCCAGCCTTCGAAAAACTCGCGTCAACTGAAAAAATAACTAAATGTGACGTAGATGGTTGCCCGATATTTTTCGACTGTAAGAAAGATGGCGAGGGTGTCAACTGTAAAATGAACCCCTATCAAATTGCTTTGGTAGCTTTAGGATGTGTTGTGGCTGTTATATTGTTTTATTTGGGACAACAGTGTTATACTAAAAGATCTAGTAACAAAAGGTATGTATATAGATAATCCATTTCAATCATTCCAGATTCATCATGCAATATCAACCTCGGTGGAGAGAGAGAGAGAGAGAGAGAGAGAGAGAGAGAGAGAGAGTTTAACGTCCACTTGATTCCAACAAGGTCATTTCGGGACTAACGTATAGTTCAAGAATTAGTTGGCGCGTAGAGATCTTTAGCAGTGGGAGAAAACCCACACGGATGGACAGGCGACCCTACTACTCCTTGTCACGTACAACCGGGGAATCGAAACCAGGCCAGTTGACTCAATGATAGACCTTATGATACAGCTCGCACGCGCTAACCATTCGGTCCCCCCCACCACGAACAAACAACGAACGAGCTAAATGTGCCCTTTGGCGGGCATTTTTCTGTCTGCGATATCACTTCTGTGGAAGCGGACGTTAAATAAAGCTATTACACACACAAATAAGGATCAATATATATTGAACGTCGAGCGGGGCTAGTTTAGTTTTGGTTTTGGATTTGCTTGGGTTTTTTTGTGTGGGTTTGAGGTCGCGGGTTTGATCTTGATGCTGACGGAGCAAGTTTCTCGGCATTTGTTTAGCTTGGTATCCTGATCAGGATCAGTGTCTAGTTATTTGGGTGGTACGTAAACCTACTTCCCGGGTATACCATTGGCAGCCCCTTTTAAATCCCTTGCCATAACCAAATAAGAGTAAAGCGTATACCTCCCCTTTCATGGCAAAATTTCACTCATAACACACTGAACAGTAGGCCGTTAAACCCCATTTCATTTCATTTCATAACACACTGCATGTCCGTCGTTTGTAAAATGAAATGAAATGGGGTTTAACGTCCTACTGTTCTGCTCCTAAACTAGGCTAATGAAGACGGGCATACGCCACACAGTGTGCTATGAGGGGAAGTTTGCCCGGGCGTCGGCGCTCCGTCGTTTGTAACACGTACAGTGTAGAAATCGAAGCAGCATATAGGACGTAAAACCCCATTTCATTTCCGTAGAGCAGAAAAGTGGGGTGTTAAACATTTTATTTCTCTTCAAATATTTTGATAACTAATTCATTAAATTGTTTTAATTTTCTAGTGCTACTGACAACCAAGAAGCTGGTGGTGGGATTAAGTCTCCATATTATGAGATGGCGGCAGCTAGATATATACCAAGACCAAAGATCAAACATGATATTGGACCTTACAGAACAAATGCAGACAGCGATCACTTATATGTTGATTCGTATTAGATTCATTTTAAACAGACCGTTTAATAGCGACCACTTATATATTGATTCATATATTCATGTTAAACAGACCTGTTAATCGCGACCACTTATTTGTTGATTCGTATTATATTCATAATATAAAAACCTGTCGACAACGACCACTTATATATCAGTCCTCATAAACCGTACATCTTAAAGTCTCTTGAGTAGGGGTAGGGGTCGGGTTCGGGCGTCGCCCACTGCGATAATGTCATTCATATTTCTTGTTTGTTTGTTTTTTAAGATAAAACCAAATTATTAAAGTCAAATAAAATATATGAATATGTGTGGATTTAAAATCACCTCAAAAAGATGGTTGATGTATCCACGATGTTAGCTGTCCTTTTTAAATCTAGCATACCTAAAGCAACCGTCACATCGAAATACAAGACATATTTCAAATACTCCCGAATGTTCATGTGGTAATTCAATAGAAGATCCTTATCACTATCTCCTTATATGTTCCTCGTATTTAGATGCTCGCCATAGTACATTCGACACTTTACCTCATACACAACAAAACATTAAAGTGCTACTATATGGATCTGAAAGGCTATCACATGACGAAAACGTGTCATTATTTAACCAGGTTCATAATTTTATTGAAAAAACCTGAGCGTAACAGGCTTCCATAGTCAGACCATACACTTTTAAAGTGCAGAGGTTAATGACCTTGTATTAAACATGAATTGAGCTCAGAGTATATTAAGATAAGAATAAGTAACCATAAGCAGCGTAAATAACCTGATGATTGGATCGCATGTAACTAACGTACGAAGATTAAATGGTATATAGCTAGCTTCTCTGCGGGTAGGGTGGATCTGTCGTTCAGATTGGTGATGAGATCAGTGTTCATCCTTGACATTCTTGTATTACTTATACAATAACTAAACCTTTTTAAACAAAATCATTCCGCTCAAAGTTTTTGGAGGATTTTTACTTTTTTGAAGGATAGTCTGGGAACCAGAGCATTTTTATTGTATGGCCTAAATAGCGACCTAAATAAAGCCATAAAGTCCAGTTGAACTATATTTATTGTAGCGTAACAATGGATACACAACTGGTGTTATATATAGGAATATAACAAAATAAAGTCTATCTTAAACTGGTGATGTATGGCCATTATATTTTTACTTTTAAATGTTAATTTTAAACGTTTCACCATAGTGAATAATGTTTATTCGGAGTAGCAAGTTATCCCTTTCCATTTCGATTTACCACCTGGTTTAAAAGTACATTTCATTCTTCTACCTGTATATTGATGAAGGGGTCCAAGGTAGCTCAGTGAGTACGACGCTGGTTCTTTAACCAGGAGGTCTGGGGTTCGATCTCGTGTTGGCAGAGATATTTCTCCGGAGATTTCCCGTAATTGTTCAGGGTGGTTTTCCCTTGTCAGTGGTGCGGGAATGTATAGACGTTCGGATGGGACGAAAACCGAAAAACCGTGATTGCAGAAAAGTTCCCCCGGAGACATCCAGTCTGGTTTCAGTGATGCCAGACGGGGGGCCTGGTTAGTTACACGGTCGAATGGGACGAAAGATGTCCCGTGTACACGTTGGCGTGCACGTAAAGGAACCCTTGACAATTTAATTACAATTGCTGTCTTGGTAAAGTTCCCCCTTCATAGGACCCTTCCATCCAGTTTTACCTCCCACCAGAAAACTAGACACTGTCTTTAATGATGCATATACATGATAATTAACGATTTGCAAGGTTCCAAGTTTTGCTTTAATATAACGTTTGAACACTCAATTCAAATTTAAGTTAAAGTACTGGGGGCAGTTTCACAAAGCAACTTACGATGAAAAATTTGCGTAAGTTTATCGTAACGTAAACTTACGTAAAAATCGCGTTTCACTAAAATTCTTAACTTACGAAATTCGTAACTTTTATCGTAAAGTCTACGGCAACTCTCAACTTGTCGTAAGTTGGAATTTTTTTCGTATCTTTGACAAAATGGCCGCCTTGTTACTTTATGCGGATCGGCAACTTCGGCGAGAGAGAATATTCAGGGATAGATTAAACCCTCTCGACACCCATACAGATGAGGAGTTAGTTTCGCGGTACAGACTTGATCGGACCACTATATTACATGTTATTAACTGTATTAATGATGATATCGAAACCGCAACTTACCGATCGAAATCCTTGTCATCACCTGTACAAGTCCTGATTGCATTACGATACTATGCCACAGGTAGCTTCCAAAAACTCATTGCTGATGCACATGGGGTGAGTGTACCATCAGTGTCTAGAGTAATTTATCGTGTTTCACTAGCAATAACAACCTGTGTTGACGATAAATTATCAATAAATTTCCCCTATTCCATGGAAGATATCAATTCTACAAAGGAAGGTTTTCACCAAATAGCAGGCTTCCCAAATGTAGTGGGAACGATTGATGGTACACAAGTTGCCATCATAGCACCATCGGGAGAAAATGAGCCGCTGTTCGTCTGCAGGAAAGGGTTTCATTCCATTAATGTTCAAGCAACAGCTGATTCTAAACTCAGGTAAACGTACGAATTATCGTCTTGTTTTAACGCTGTTCACTCTGCAAGTAAAATTTACACAATTTGAGACTAGTGTTCAGACTTCACGATTGATATGAAATTCCCTTTAATGGCCAGGGTCGGATTAGTACCGGTATGCCTATAGGATATAGGCCTAGGCTTTGCAGTCTCAGGCTGAAGTGAAGCGTAGTAAGTATAGGGCCTCGTGGGCCTTCGGTTGTAAGCCAGCATATACTACAACATTTACATAGTATTTGATCACAAACAGGAGCTCAGGAAAAATAATCTCAGTACACTAGTTTTCATTAAACAAGACTATGGCTAATGGTATTACTACATGTATGTAAGCCTATCGCGGCAAAGACCGACACTTACTGTACAAATATTCTCCCATACTCCGTCTTTTGATGACCTAGTCAAACTGCTGCTTAATTTTCCTTTCAGAATCCCATAATTCTGTTCAACCCCCTCAATTAAAACACCGAGAGCTGCTGGGTTCCAATTTTGTTTTCGCCTGTTTGGTTCCATTTCGGCTTTTGGCAGACTTACAGACGACGTATGGTACTATATGTCACGCGCTATGACGTAGCAAACAAAAACAAGTAAACAACAGGCATGAAAATAGCATTTTATTCATAAATACACCGCTAAATCTTAGCGTATATAAGGAATATATCATTTCGTCGTTTATGTTTCAAAAGGTAAGGATCAAATCAAACATAACGGCTATAATGCCGACATTGTCAACATTCAGTCCGTGGGAATGTTTACAGAAGTGTGAATGAAGTGACGCAACATGACGTCACGACCATTCGTGACGTATTTACGAAAAAAAATACGAGAAAAAGTTAAGAAAAAACTTACGCCGGCCTTTGTGAAACCGGCGTAAATAATTCGTATCTTTTTCGTAAGTTTTTCTTAACGTAGTTTTTTTTCTTAAAGTTACGAACTTTTGTGAAACTGCCCCCTGATCCATTATTATAAACATAAACAATAGAAATCACAATATTGTGAAAGTTAGATGTCTAATAGGAATATCAGTCCTAAAATGATCCAATTCCGATCAGTATTTACAAAGATATGTGGAATTGAAATTTAAATCAATCTATGCTGCTTGCTTTGCCATAAACCCGCCGCCATTTTGTTGTCCGCGTAAATATAATGATGCGACTTTTTTTTGAAAGATCCGATTTAATCCAAGCACGGACATTATCTGGTATTTTGATTTTGTTTTTTAATTAATATTAAATAATCAACCTGGATAGATATTAGAGTGGATTATGCCCTGATTGATTGACATTTTACCGCAACCGGTTTCAGAATCAATGATCTGTCAATAGTAATTGACCAATATTACATTCTAATTCGTGTTTTCAATATTGAGTTAGGGGTTTAGTTCCTGTAAGTAACCTGTTTTCAATATTTCAGAATCAGCGACCTGTCAATAAAGATGAGTTTACTACTAATATCAGCCGTGGTTCTACTGGTGGCTTACCTGACCATAAACTGGTTTAAAGATCAAAACAAAACACCTCTACCCCCCCCCCCCAGTCCACCATTTTTAGAATGTTTACAGATAACATGGAAAATGTTACGAAAAAATGATACTCATCTGATCGCCGAGGATCTTAGCAAGCGATACGGGGAGATATTCAACATCCGGTTGTTTACAAGTAACCTTGTTTTCCTAAACAGTAGTCGATTAATGCGTAAACTGTTCGCATCGGGTCAATATCGTGACGTCACAAACGACCGGCCATGGACATTTTACGGCCATTTTATCGGCTACGGTTGTCGAAATGTTTCCTTGCGCCATTACAATGAAATGCTCATGAAGGTTCGCAAAATGGTCCATGGAACTATCAAATTGTATGGAGGCGGTATTAAGGTATTCGAGGATATGGTGAATGGAGAAATAAAGATTCTGCAAAAGGAGCTTGAAAATTCCACACTGAAGGCCTTATTCGACCTGGATAAGGCTTTAAAAGTCTCAATTATCAGAGTGCTCCATATATTTGTGAGTAAAAGTTTATCTCCAAGGCGCGTTCAGTTAAGATGGGGTTTAACATCCCACGTTCTGCACAGTAGTGGTAGCATGCACAGGTCATCGCCATGGCAACAATGACGTCGTAGGTCCCCTTAGCAACGAAGATGACGTCATTATGATTTGCTTTTTTTTCCTTTTGAAATGAAATAGGTTTAACGTCCCACTTTCTGCACTTTTTGAAATACACCCTTTTATTTAGAATTATTTTCAGTAATGTTCGAAGAACTAGAAGATTCTGAATATTATCATCTTTTATTTCCTTTTGAAATGATATAAAATGAAATAGAGCTTAAAGTCCTACTTTTCTGCACAAACATGTGCTGTAGGCCTAGCCTAGGCCTACTTTGAGGGAGGGACATTATAGCCTGGACAGCGCCATTTACGCGAAACCTGGGTTTTTCGTACAATCCGATCGACAAGGTGTTGCTCATTGGCTTTCCCTTCGTCTTGCACTATTAACAAGAGGAAACCACGCCGGAAAATCTCACTCAACTTACTGGACGAACCCCTGGATCGAAAGACGGATCAGCTCCCTAGTCACCGAGCCATTGTGGCTCCTGACACTTGCTGGAACATTGGTGTTTAACAAATATCTCCAGAATTATAATATGTCTGCATGCTTCTGTCGTATTTACAGATAGTCTTGCTCTGTCTGTTGCGGAGAGCGCTCAGCCCAACCAAAAATTTGCAGAAAGAATTACCATTAAAGTTAATGGGTGAATATTTGGTGGTCTGATTCCTATTGTAAATCATCGAGTTATCTCGCCCAGAAATCTCAATGCAGAACATCGATTATAATTGTCGCAAAGATCACGTGGTTATATTTATCATAAGTGTAATATGTCCCACTGTTTTGGTAATTAGGGTGAGTAGATCTGACTTTGATCCCGGTTGTCACACAACGTTAACCGATGCCGTTATTTCTGTTACGTTGTTTTTAATCTTTTTTTTTAAGTTAACCAACGAAAGACCTGCAGATTTCAAAGAATGTAAATATATTTGTGATACCGTTGAAGAATTTGCTCATATCGACAATGAAATGTTCAACAGTTTCCTCCTTAATACCTGTCCATGGGTTCGTTTTTTACCAAGACGAGGGCGTCGACTTTATAAAGCTGCGCTAGAAGCCAGAGAGAGATTAAAAAACTTATACATAAATCCCTGTATTACAAAAGTAAGAATCGATATTCTAGAATTTAAATTTAGATTTATTTGACTTTGTGAACATTCTACAGACTGTAATTATCCTCCGATATTTTTGAAATTTATATATGTTGTTATAAATTAGTAAGAGGAATTTCCGCTGTAAATTACTTATAGAGTTATGGCCCTTCACTTTGTTGTACGTTGTGCACGCTCTATCGATAAAAGTTGCCATCTGATCTGTATGAAATTTGAATGCAGTATTTAAATTATCATAAGATCTGTATTAATTAGATATCATTGTCTTATAAATATTCTCATTACCTAAAAAATAATAGGTATGGCTACGTGGACATGTGTTTCGTTGCCTAGTAACGCTTCTTTCAATTAACGTTACCATGTTGATATTGTAGTTGTTTAATTAATGTTAAATGTGTTTGTATATTGTCGTCGCCCCGTCCGTCCGTCCGCACAATCTATAAAATACATCTATCATCAAATCTTTGTTGTCCACATTAGTTAATTATTTCTAGAATTATTGCCCTTGTTTCACCTTGTGGAACTTTGTGAACGCTCTAACGATCTGTATTAATTTCCGTTAATTACTTCTAGTTTTAAAACTTCTTGCTTCAGAGGATGAAATCACACGGTAAAGGTTTTATTGGCAAAATCTTAATCGAAGCAGAAAACGATAAAGAGATTGAAGACGAGGATATTAAAGGAATCGTTGGTGAAATGGTAGCGGCTGGGTATTTAACAACGAAGGGGGCTTTAAGTGGATTTTTTCTGTTGATGCTCTACTATCCAGAGATTCAACGCCGTATTCAAGAAGAAATAGACGAAAATATTGGCATGGACAGAGAACCAAGTCTGGACGATCGAGGAGTAATGCACTATACAAACGCCGCCATTTTAGAATGTTTGCGATTCATTAGTCACCTTCCTATTGGAATTTCCCACGTGACTAGAGAAGAGATAGACTAGAGGATTCCAGCCAAGACTACAGTAAGTCATACACAGACCTAGTCATTACGAGGGACAGTTTGCCCAATACTCAAGGTTTAACGCCCACACTTAAGATCATAAGGAACTCTGTTATTCAGTGGATTTCGGTTCCTCGCTTAAACGTGACAACGAGTAGAGACGTGGGGTTTCCTGACACTGCTAAATACCACTACGTGCGAGCGATATATTGAATTAATTATGAACCATTTGTTAGTCCCTAAATGACCTAAATTGGTTCGAGTGGACGTTAAACTCCCTATCAAGCGAATAATTGAAATAAAATCTCTCCCATTTTGACTCTTAATATATTATTGTTATTGTAAATTCCAGATGGTTACAAATTATTGGACAACGAATCGCTCAGATAAATATTGGCATAAACCTGACGTTTTCTCACCAGAACGATCTTTAGATGATGATGGGAAACTTCTTCCAAGTGAACATATTTTACGATCACAGTAAGTTCATCGTTGTTTTAATCAGATTGCCTATACCCCGACGTGTGGGTGACAAGGAATAATTTCATCTACCGCTTCCATCCAATGCGAATTGTTTAAAGCTACAATTTCATATTTTTAAGTTATATTTTTAAAATTTATTAAAATAAAGCCTTAAAATAGATGGTATCCATAAACCGCCCTACTTTGTTAAAGAATAATCCTATTAATCCTATAATTCACTATTGCCAGCTGAGAAAGTGGCAAAAATATCCATTTGCAAATTCAAATTCCAACGTTTGAAGGTAGCTAATGCGTGGAGGCATGAGGAAAACAAGGGAGGTAATTGTGTTATTATTTCCTGTGTCAATGATTTTTGAGGGTGGGAAATAATGCCCATGGTCGTATAATAGTGAGTTGATAACCTATTGAGCAAAAGACATAGAAAAAATTATGTTTTGAAATCCTCGCTTTAAATAAAATAAACCATGTTAGTCTCGAAATAACCTAGGTTATGTTGAGTAGACGTTAACAACTGTCTGTCGAATAATTGTTTTATGTTTTTGTTTTCAGATTGATACCATTTGGAGTTGGAAAAAGAAATTGTGTCGGAGAATCATTCGCCAAGTCTCGTATGTTCATGTATGTGACATCATTATTACAGAGCTTTGATTTTACCCCCGGGGCAAATGAATTGCCACCCGTGGATTCTAAATTCTGGAAACCTAATAGCACCATGTTACCGGCATTTCTTAATTACTTCGTCACAAAGAGACAGGGTCGTAACTAGTTCAGAGCAACGAGATGGGGCGGGAAGTGTTCTCGGGGGTGCTGTAATATTGACGGAAAATGTATATCTATTTTTTTATGGTCGAAAATCTTTTCACGGGGGGGGGGGGGGGGCGAAACTTTTTGCAGGGTGTGGAGGCATTGCACCCACCCCCCTGTGCCCCTCCCCCCCTCTAGTTACGGGCCTGCAAAGAGATAAACTCGGTACCAGATTAAGGGGGCGGCTGACTATATATGTTGCAATCCGGAACCCCTATATTATAGTGAATAAATCTATCAAATTTTAGTGGAAGGTCTTTTACATCCCTTTCTAGAACTATTTGAAGCTGATTGTTACTTCCCCAAGGAAATGCCAACTGTCATTTGTCTGGGAAAGTCCAACTCCAGCGTATGGATTAATCAGTTTTCCATTGACAGTATAAACATGTAATATAAAATGTGTCATGTCGTTAATGTGTTTTTATTACCAATTATTGACCCGTTTATCGACTATATTCAATTTTGTGCCTATCTGCTGTTGTTTTTTTGCTCAGTTTGGAATTTGTTTTAAATTTGAAATGAAATGAAATGGAGTTTAACATCGTACTGTTTTTCCTCCGACTGGATTAATGAAGACGGGCATACAGTGTACTATGAGGGAAAGTTTTTCCGGACAGCGTCGCCACGACCTACTTTTATATCGAATTTCAGCTGCCAATGGATCTTTTACGTGCACGCTAATGTGTATACGGGACCTCGATTTTTTTCGTCCCATCCAAAGGACTAGACAGCTGTTCTCCGTCCTGCAACACTGACTAGGGGAAACCACCTCCTCAAACATCCCGATGCAGAATCTCGTCCAACGCCGGTAGCGAACGCGGGACCTACAGACTAGCGAGCCAACGTCTTATCAACTGAACCACCACGACCCATCAATTGTTAGTATGCATGACGTGATGACAAACAGGTGAAAATCCTATCTCCATTATGTTAAAGGAGCTAAATCGCTAATATTTGTCACCTAGAAATTGACACAAATGGGTCGCAACGCAAACAATAATGTAATATGACTGCATATAAACTGATCTACATTCAGTCTTTTCTGTTTTTACTCTAATTTCAAATCAGTTATGTTCGGCGAAATCCACGAAGCGTCCCAATTGAATGGCAGTATATAGCGTCAGGTTATTCCAGTCTACACCGATATTTAAAAAATCCACAATTCCTTTACAAAATTCACAATTCCTTATCAAAATTCACAATTCCTTTACAAAATTTACAATTCAATTACAAAATGTACAATTCATTTACAAAATTCACAATTCATTTACAAAATTCACAATTCATTTACAAAATTCACAATTCATTTACAAAATTCACAATTTATTTACAAAATTGAAATTAGAAATTATTTTTTAATATACGCATCAACAAATATCTGGTGTTTGGGCTTCCATAGTTTAGAGTATTGTTGTATTGTACTGTGTTACATGTATTCCACTCTATTTCGTTTCGTTCTTTTTACTAAGGCCAACACAAAAATACCTATGTTTATAGTTAACATTAACATTCATTTTTAAACTGTTAGCTTTTATGATAATATTGTCACCTAGATGTCACGTATTTAAAACCTTTAGCTAGTATGATAATATTGTCATCTAGATGTCACATATTTAAAACCTTTAGCTTGTATGAGAAAAAGTTGTCACCTGGATGTCACCTATTTAAAACCTTTAACTTGTATGATAATATTGTCCCCTAGCTGTCACATATTTTAAACATTTAGCTTGTATGAGAATAATTTCACCTGGATGTCACCTATTTAAAACCTTTAGCTAGTATGATAATATTGTCACCTAGATGTCACCTATTTAAAACCTTTAGCTAGTATGATAATATTGTCATCTAGATGTCACATATTTAAAACCTTTAGCTTGTATGAGAAAAAGTTGTCACCTGGATGTCACCTATTTAAAACCTTTAACTTGTATGATAATATTGTCCCCTAGCTGTCACATATTTTAAACATTTAGCTTGTATGAGAATAATTTCACCTGGATGTCACGTATTTAAAACCTTTAGCTAGTATGATAATATTGTCACCTAGATGTCACGTATTTAAAACCTTTAGCTTGTATGAGAATAATTTCACCTGGATGTCACATATTTAAAACCTTTAGCTTGTATGATAATATTGTCACCTAGATGTCACGTATTTAAAACCTTTACTTTGTATGATAATATTGTCACCTAGATGTCACGTATTTAAAACCTTTACTTTGTATGATAATATTGTCACCTAGATGTCACGTATTTAAAACCTTTAACTTGTATGATAATAATTTCACCTGGATGTCACGTATTTAAAACCTTTAGCTTGTATGAGAATATTGTCACCTGGATGTCACGTATTTAAATTAAATAACGAGTAGCGCTGTTACATATTGGTCACTGAACCAGGACAAAGCTGGGGCTCAGGGAAGTGGATCGAATGGGTTTGTCACCCCCCATCCCCCGCCCCATCCCCCTTCAAATGGGAACATTATGTGGACCAATATCCGCATATTATTCAACGTGATAATATGGTTACGATGGGCATCCAACAAAGGACGAAGTAAATCCAACAATATCATAAAACTTATGAGAATTACGTGGTGTGCTGTTAAATTTGATTTGCCTAACTGATCACCTTGGACTGGGCTAATGAAGACGGTCATACGTCATACAGTGTGCTTATGTGGGACATTTTGCCGGAACAGCGGCCAAAGTATGGGAGCAATCCCCCCGCCTCCGATTAGTAAGCCAGCGACACACTGAGCTACTGTGGCATCCCGACTTGCCCGAGACACTGTAACATCCCGACCTGCCCGAGACACTGTGACATCCCGACCTGCCCGAGACACTGTGACATCCCGACCTGCCTGAGACACTGTGACATCCCAACCTGCCTGAACACGAATTGTGGACGAACTCAACAAAGAAGACAATACATATAATTTTTTAATTCATCTGTAAACTACTTACTATATATTATAATATCTTGTAATATCTAAACTCTAACAGTTGGCCTGAATCAGGTCCCATAACAATACACTAATAACACATTTATATAAATATACTAAGGGATAAGGTTAGTGTTAACCTTAGGGCTGCTTTAGGGTTAACCTCAGGGCTGGGTTAGGGTTAACCTTAGGACCTGAACGTGTCCCAAAGTTGGAGGTTTTTAAATCGTGGATATTTATAAAACAAAGATGAACGAAATGCTTTAAAATATCTCGCAGAACACATCCCATCGAAAATATTGAAGGATTGGACCATTCTGTGATAGTCTTTGGTAAGTTCAGTGTACCAATTAAACCCCTGATTCCGTTAATCCTTCTACCATTTCCTTATTGGTTTCAATTAAAATATCTGATAAACTCATTTGTTTGTCAAGCAAATTATCAATTTCCGTGTTGAAGGTTGCTATGCTATTGGGATCCGTGTTTGGAGAAATGGATGGCACGGCGTTTGTCTCTCCTACGTTTGGTTCAACCGTAGTGGGTGGGTGGTCGACGGAAGTTCCAGACTGAATAATTGAGGTATTGCTTTGAGCCGTCACGTTAGTCCCACGGAAAGTTGACGAACCGTTTCTAGTTGATGTATCTCTAGGACTTGTCGGGAGTATATTAATTTTATTATATACGTCTGGTGAAAAATCCGGAACATGTTCAACGTGTTTTGGTAAGCTCGATGGTAGGATATTCATCATGGGAACATTGTCATTTGACACTGGTGCTGCAACTGTGTTTCTAAACGACGAAGCTGTATCAAATCCTTTACTTTCAGGCGCATTCATTCCCGAAAAGACAGAAGGTAGTATGTTTGTCACACCCATCGCAGGTGCTGCAACCGTGTTTCTAAACGACGAAGCTGTATCAAATCCTTTACTTTCAGGCGCATTCATTCCCGAAAAGACAGAAGGTAGTATGTTTGTCACACCCATCGCAGGTGCTGCAACCGTGTTTCTA
Organism: Patella vulgata; assembly: GCF_932274485.2. Taxonomy (NCBI): domain Eukaryota; kingdom Metazoa; phylum Mollusca; class Gastropoda; family Patellidae; genus Patella; species Patella vulgata. Next base: position 952,515 of record NC_065883.2, read on the forward strand.
AACGACGAAGCTGTATCAAATCCTTTACTTTCAGGCGCATTCATTCCCGAAAAGACAGAAGGTCGTATGTTTGTCATACCCATCGCAGGATTCCATGGTGGAAGACGCAGAGGAGTTATCTTATCGGGGACGTTACCCGACACAGCTGTTTGAGGGTTTATAGAGGCGCTGTCTGGATTACGCTGGCCAAACTCAAAATCCATTCCTCCATAGTTAAAAATATTGGATTCACCACCGATATCACCAATATTGGGTCCATACACAGATTCTCCTTGTGGTTCGTATTCATTGAAGCTGTTGCCACGATATGGGAAAGGCTGAGAAGCTCCGATAGTATTAATGTTATTTGTAGCACGTTCTCCATTCTCACGATTTAATAAATTAGGGTTGTAAATATCTGGATTATATACTTGTCCGAGTGTTGGATTGTTGCCATGAAATGGGAAAGGTTGAGAAATTCCGACAGTATTAATGGTATTTGTAGCACGTCCATCTCCATTATCACGATTTAGTAAATTAGGATTGTAAAGATCTGGATTATATACTTGTCCAAATGTTGGATTACTGTTTACTGGTAATGAAAATGGCGTCCTGAGGACGTTGATCAACATATTATCATCGTCGGGAAACGAATTCATTACAGATTCACTGTCTGTGTCGATTTCCTGGTGACCTGAAGTTGTTGCCCCCTGTCCACTAGTTCCAAATACAACACCAGGCATATTAGGGCTGGCGAGTATACCAACGTTTTGTAATGGTATTTTGGGACGCGTTTTAAAAATATAAATTTGTCCGTTTTCATCATCCATATCATCATCGTTGTCATCCTCGTTGTCTGTAACATCGTGATTCGTGTTAGAAATTGCGCTACGTTCACCGTCATCGTTATCATTATCATTATCATCATCTTCATCAGCAGCATCATCATCAGCAGCATCAGTATCATCATCGGCATCAGCATCAGCATCGTCGTCGTCGTCATCTTCATCGTCGTCTTCGTTGCTATCATCATCCATCTGACGGATTCTAGCCATTGTAGGCGTGGAAGGCGTGCTAGGTTTCATTATCTTTACTGTGACAGGTAACCTCACATTAGATTCATCATCATCATCATCATCGTTGTTAGTTGTAACAATTTGTGGAATGGAAGTCCGCCGCGCTTTCGGCATTGACGCTATGTATTTATTCATTGCCATTGAAGGTCTTCGCATTGGCATGGAAGGTACATTAAAAGGAACTGGTATGAAGATAGGGACTCTCTGAACCGAACATACTTTTCTTGCTACTGGCATGACAACTGGTACCGATGGTCGTACCTGTGGCTGTAATCGTGCTATGAAAGGGGATAGGAGCATCGGCCTTCGGAAGAATGTGGTATGCGCATGCGTTATCACAATGGTTAGAAACACAAGATTGAGCGTGGCGAGCCTCATCTTCAATTCACTGAAAATAAAAAAAACCGAATCTTTAAGATATGTATCATGATTGGTTACAGATCAGAAATGGTTTATTTTAGTTTACGTGCAATTTAATTTTAATTATACTAACTAATAAGAGGTGTTTGGGTGGGGGGGGGGGGGTAACGCTGCGTGCGCGTTGCATTACAAGGTCTTTCATTGAGTCAATTTCCGTGCTTTCGATTTCCCGCTTTTACGTTACAAGAAGTAGGGTCACCTGTCCAACCTCGTGGGTTTTCTTCGGGACCTGCGGTTTCCTCCCACTGCTGAAGACCTACAAGCGAGCGAATTATTGAAAAAAAAATGAACCATATATTAGTCCCGAAATCACCTAGTCTGTGTCGAGTCAAATGAACGTTAAACTCTGATCTCTCTCTCTCTCTCTCTCTCTCTCTCTCTCTCTCTCTCTCACACTCTCTCTCTCTGTCTTTCTCTCTGTCTGTCTGTCTGTCTCTCTCTCTCTCTCTCTTTCTCTCTCTCTCTCTCTCTCTCCCTCTCTCTCTCTCTCTCTCTCTCTCTCTCTCTCTATCTCTCAGATAATATTATATTTTTGTGAATAAGACTCGTTAGAATCTTAGTCTTGTACAAATGCCCCCCCCCCCCCCCTTCAATATTTCTTATCAGATGATTGTAAAGTGTTGGGGTTTATTTCGTTATGCAGATTAAGACCATCGGAATGTTAAAAAATGTTAGTGACCACAGAAATGTCATTGAATTAACACTCAAGTCAGTGTAGAGAGATTTAGTAGTCTTCATCCATACAGATAAGCTTAATTACCTCCCTTTACCTATTTAAATAGAAATTGCTCCAACTTGTGCTGCTCAAAGAGCACAGTATATTTTTGTGTAATAGTTTACACCATTCAACCGATACCCATTCAGTGTCTTATAGAAAGACTCAAGACACATACATGTATCGTAGTACTCTCTAACTCTAGGGGGATCACGGTGTCTAAGTGAGTAAGGCGCTGGCTCGGTATCCTGGAGGTTGGGTGTTCGACCCCTGCATTGGCCGTGAAAATTCATCTAGATTTTCCGGCGTCGTTCCCCCTTGTCAGTGATGCAGGGTGGAGGGCCTGACAAGGACAGCTGTCTAGTCGTTCGGATGGTACGAAACACCGAGGTATCGTGTACACATTGGCGTGCACGTAAAAGATCCCTTGACAGTTGGAATTCGATATAAGAGTAGACCGCTGTCCGGGCAAAATTTCCCTCATAGCACACTGTATGGCGTATGCCCGTTTTCATTAGCCCAGTCGGAGCAAAAAAGTAGGACGTTAAACCCCATTTCATTTCATTTAGTAAGAGAGAAATGGGGTTTAACGTCCACTCGACACAAACTTGGTCATTTCGGGACTAACACATGGTTCAATTTTATTTCAATAATTCGCTTGTGCGCAGGCGTCTTTTAGCAGTGAGAGGAAACCAGAGGACCAGGAAAACCCCACGAGGTTTGACAGGCGACCCTACTCCTTGTCACGTACAACCGGGGTATCGAAACCACGCTAATTGATTCAATGACAGACCTTAAGATACAACACGCACGCGCTAACCATTCGGCATCCAACCCCCACATGATATGTTCTGCTACGACTGGGCTAATGAAGACGGGCATACGCCATACAGTGTGTTATGAAGTAAATTATGCCCGAATAGCGGCGCTACGGCCTACTCTTATATCGATTTCCAACTACCAGGTTATCGTTTGAGTGCACGCCACGATTTCCAGGACCATCCGAAAGACTAGACAGCTGTCCTTGTCAGACAATCCCGAGGAACTTTCTCGGTGAACACCGGGATCGAAACCGCGACCACCAGACTAGCGTGTCAGCGTCTTACTCACTTAGCCACTGTGGCTCCCGTAGTAAACAAACTATATTATTATTATTCTCACCTGAAGTTTAACAAACTTGAATACCTGATGCTAGTTATCCTACAGTCCAACTCTAATCTAAAACATCTCTACCTGTATCGGGTTTTATACTTTATAATGAGTCTGATTGATCGGAAAAATACCTGCTTTTTCTTAAAACTATTTTACACCTATAAGTTCATTATGACAATGAGTAAAGAAAAAACACATTTCGATTGTTTCTTTATCAGTATGGTTTACAGGTAGCCTTCAATCACAATGACAAATGAAATGAAATGGGGTTTAACGTCCTACTGTTCTACAATCACAATGACCTATGTACGTCTATGTCAATAATTGAGTAGATAATCGACATATTTTGTACCTACTAAATGATGTGTTAGCTAGAGAGGGTTTTTTGGGAGGAGTAACAAAGGTTTATGGTCAATCAGTTATCTTTTCTTTACACGTTATCGAGTAATAATGAATTAATTGGCGTTAAGACGCCATGTCCCTTTTACCAATAAACCACGTTCAAACTAATTCTCTTTAAACTCTGATTTAATTCACATATTCTAGAAACCCGATAATTCGGCAAATATTGGATCTTGTTTTTTGGACACTTGCGGAAATTATTTTCGTTATGGAGGTGATGACGTCATTGTGGGTTACTGGGGCTCATACTTGTTAATTTGCAAATTCGAATCGTTTCATGGGGACTTTCATAGGCGTACGGGAGGGGGTGGGGCTGTATCACTTTTGCCCGAAGAATGAGCGTACATAACTTTATCACAAAATAACCATATAGGTAAAATCTCGGAAAATAACGGCAAGTAGCTAATTTTCTGGAACTACACGTGAGTTTGAGAACTAGACACCCTGAAACTCTGAAATCCGGTTGGGAATTTAATCACCCCACCCTATGGTCAATAAAAGTCCTAGATTTCGAGCACTTCATTTTGCGGGATGAACTTATTGTAACAATTTTATATCCCCTCATATTTTACTCTTTTTTTCATCATTTAGCCAGTACCCGAAAAATTTGATAATCTCCCAAAAAGATTGTTTTGTCCGACCGCAGGTACCATTGTTGGCCGAGACAGTATCTCGGAACTTTCAGTGGTTCAAGATAGGGGGACTGGCACGGAATAGTATCTATTCCTACGGATGGGAAGCAAACCCGCGGTCCCATGTTCACGGTCGTTTACGTTTATTTTCCTTTTCGTTTTATGTACTTGTTTCTGAATAAAAAGACCAATTTGCCTATTATGAATACAGGATGGGAATTCCAAGCTTTATGTAAGTTAGTTTGGTATTGGGGATTCATCACACATGACTTGGATTCAATTTATTCCAGACTTCAAATTTTCATAATTAAATTTTAATGGGAAAAGGAATAAGACAAGAATAATAGTGATTAAATTGAATGTCGCTTGTCTATTTCATTCCTTCTAAAATACACACTATCTACATATCTACATATAAAATACTTTTATTGACTTTTATATGTTTTAATGGTATGGCGCGCTGTTACTTGTCCTGTCTTTTGGATATTTATAAACCTTCTCGAACGTTACGGTCATCCAGAGACAACTTTTTATTAACGGAAAAAAGAGCCAACCTTTTAAGTTATGGATAGCGATCGTTTTCGTTTCAAGCACCAAAGCAGTGGAATCTCTTGCCTTTTAGTATCCGCAGCTGTACCTCTTTAACAACTTTTAAATCTAAACCTAAAACTTTCTTATTCCAAGAGGCTTTTATTTGTTGAATTAGTCTTAAATCTTAACCATACGTATTTTATAGATATTTATATATTTATTTTTGTACTGATTTTATAGATATTTAGTTTCTTACTGTTTCTATAAAATTATTATTTTTTACTGATTTTATATTTTCTATACATGTATTTATTGTAAAGCGCACCTGAACACGTATGTGGAAGATAGCGCTATATAAGTGTTGTATAATAATAATAATAATAATAATACATCATCGTTTGCAGGCGAGTTGTGTGTGGGGGGAGGTGGGGCAATAGGTTAGATTCTGATCCTTGTTGAATGCCCGAATCTGGACTCACTGACAGACCTTATGATTTAAAGCGACGACCACACCCCCTACTAACCTCCAACCTTTACACGACACCACTGACAACACCCATGTCATATAATCCCATATGTTTTCCCTAACTAGACGTTAATACAAAATATATATCACTAAATGTTTTACATATATTTTAAAAATAACGGAATGAAGTATTATTTTCCCTAACTTTATTATATAAATGTTTTATATATAGACCTATTTTAATAGCGGCGGAATGAAGTAATAGGTTTGAGCGTGCTACGGTTCTGTCCCAACCAGGCGGATGAAGACAGGTATACACAATACAGTGTGCTATGAGAAATAAAATGAAATGAAATCGGGTTTAACGTCCTACTGTTCTGCTCCGACTGGGCTAACGGGTGTGCTTTGAGGGAAATGTTGACACGGACAGTGACGCTACGACACGGACAGTAATATAAGTTATAGAGTCACAGCATGTTTCCTTGGTAACGCATGGTATTATTGCGCCATCTAATATATATGTGTATCCATTGGTAAATACATAAGCCTAGTTTTAAGTAATTAAGCCTAGAATTAACTTTGTATTTTCTGTCGATCAAAAACAACAATTTTAATAGATGATCAATAAGGGTATTACACATGACAACTGATGACTTACCGGACATCTTGACCTCACGTGACACGATCATTTACGCCTATCAACGGGTCTATACACCGAATTGACTCTCTTAAAAACAATCATAAAAAAAACCCAACAATTACATTCATCAGACGGGATATTTTTTATTGCTACTTGATGTATTTAAAATGTTGGCCGTTCAGTTGTGAACACAAAAATTAAATATAAATTACATAAGGTGCTACATGGGAGAGAAAGAGAGAACGATTCCCCGCATGTACGTGACAAGGTTTAGGGTCGCCTGTCCAATCCTCCGGGTCCTCTAGTTTTCCCCGACTGCTAAAGACCCCTAAGGCCAGGCGAATTATTGAAATGAAACTGAACCATATGTTAGTCCCGAAATGACCTAGTTGATGTTAAACTATGTGTTCTTGTGTTTTTAGTGTCCCCTGATTCGCTAATATAGAAGTCCCGGCTTCGATCCCGGTGCTCCTGGTGATTTGTCGTCGTAATTACCCCACTTGTCCTGGCAAGGTTGATAGGATAGGGCCAAACCCCGAGGTCTGGTGCAAAACGTTGGCGTGCATAACCCTCAAGAGATGGAATTCTATGTTTATTCTGTCTCCTCGATCCCGGATTTTCCGTCGTGGTTCCCTCTGTCACTGAAGCAGACCGAGGTGGTGGGGACTGGCAAGGGCGATATAATCGGACGAAAAATCCAGTTCTCGGACGTAAAAGAACCCTCGGGAGCCAGAATTCAATATAAGAGTTGGTCGTAGTACCGCTGTCTGGGCAAAATGTCTCCCATTCCACAATGCATGGCGTATGCCAAACAACATTCGCCTTGACGGAGCAGAAAATATGGACGTAAACACCATTTAATTTTATTTATTCATGTAATTATTTTTATATATCCATCAGTTATTTAAACTTGAATTTATAAATTACACCAATGAATGAATTATTTAAACTTGAATTTATAAATTACATCAATGAATGAATTACATCTATAATTGAATTACACCAATGAAGCAATTACATCAATGAATGAATTACATCAATATTACATCAATGAAGCAATTATTTAAACTTGAATTTATAAATTACATCAATGAACTTGAATTTAAGAGAGAGCGAGAGAGAAATGGGGTTTAACGTCCACTAGGTCATTTCGGGACTAACACATGGTTCAAATTTTATTTTAATAATTCGCTTGCGCGTAGGGGTCTTTAGCAGTGGGAGGAAACCGGAGGCCCCGGAGAAAACCCACGAGGTTGGACAGGCGACCCTACTCCTTGCCACGTACAACCGGGGATTCGAAACCACGCCAGTCGACTCAATGACAGACTTTATGATACAGCGCGCTCACGCTAACCATTCAGCCATCCAACCCCCCTTTGAATTGAAGAATTACATCAATGAATGATTTATTCAAACTTAAATTTATAAATTACATCAATAAATCAAATCCGTACTAAATCACCTGTACTAAACCATGATATATTGATAATAATGCACACTCATCTAAAGGCGTAACCTATAACAGTTATAGACTAATTGAATAATGTTTTATCTTATATTATTTGTCAAGTTTCCTGTATCTTACTGTTTAGTTCAATATAAATAACACTCCCATTGACTGTTAACTAACAACAAACGAGTGTTGGACGCAAACACAATACACTTAAAAGAATATATTTGCCCCCCCCCCCCCAACCCCTATAAAGTGTTATGAAAGGTGCGTTTGATAAATATATTTTTCTATTGCCCCGCACTAACCCGGATGATAATTTCATTTTTGTGACCCATACCCGAACTAGTAGGTGCCTTTACTTGCTAGACCATCCGTCCGGCACCACTGAAGAGGGGGAAATCCGAGCCATCGCTATATTCACCGAGGCGTATTGACTCCTCGGTGCTAACACGGGTTCTGTGTTTAAACGCACCTAGTAAACAACGACTAGACTTTCCCGTGACGTAATTTCATTCATTCAACAGGAGTCAATTCAACGATGTTCAGCTTGACTCCACGCATGCCTAGATGTGATAGGGTACATTTAGTTAGATTACTATATTACCTCTTAGTTTTTTTAAGATAAAAAGTTAACAATTATTACAGTTTTACTATTTCATGATCTTCGTAGTAGAATATATAGTAATAGATTTCTTATTGTGAAAATATATAATAGGATATTTCTTATTGAGAAAAATGCACTAATTGTTCACGAGGACGTAGGTGTGACTGAAGAGGAAAATATACGCTAATTGTATTAAACGTTGACCCGTTTCTAGTCAATGAAACAAACTGTCAGCTGTTCTTAAAATCATTTAATTAATAATATATTGATTCAGAGTTAACTGGGTCACGTATAGGGTCTTCTTCTTGAATAGGGGAGACCAGTTGTCTAGTCGTTCGGATGGGGCGAAAAACCGAGGTCCCATGTACACATTGGTGTGCACGTGACATATCCCTTGGCAGTTGTAATGCAATATAAGAGTAGGCCATAGTGCCACTGTCCGGGCACAGTTTCCCTCATAGCACACTGTATGGCGTATGGCCCCAGTCGGAGCAGAACAGCAGGACGTTAAACCCCATTTCATTTCATGCCCTCGTGATTAGTAGAATGGTGACCAGGTTATCGATGTAAACACAGTCAAATTTCCACCTTGTCGGTGTCGCAAGACGGAGGGAGTCGCAAGGGACAACGTCTAGTAGTCGGTCAGGTGCGACGAAAAGAAAACAAAAATGTCCGGGCCACATAACTCTCACAGCACATGACACGGCGTTTGCCCGTTTACATTGGACCGGTTGGTACCGAAAACCCCATTTTATTTAATTTCCCTCAACTCAGACCATGAATTCACAAAGCATTCTCAGACTTAAGAATTTATTCAACTTTCAATCACTGTTTATGAAAAAAATATCTTTGATCCAGAAACACAGAACTTTACACATAGTTTTTTTACTGATGTATTTGATACATTAAAACAGTAAAAGTTTTATAAAGGGCTATATTTTAGTTGAAATAAGGCAAACAATTTTGAGTAAATTCTTAAGTCTGTTGAGTAAATTGTTAAGTCTGAGAATGTTTTGTGAACTCGGGTCCAGCACTCTAAATACAGAGAAAGAGAGAGAGATAAATGGGGTTTAACGTCCACTCGACACAAACTATGTCATTCCGGGACTAACACATGGTTTAATTTTTATTTCAATAATTCGCTTGCGCGTAGGGGTCTTTAGCAGTGGGGGGAAACCGGAGGACCCGGAGAAAATCCACGAGGCTGGACAGGCGACCCTACTCCTTGTCACGTACAACCGGGAATCTGTCAATGACAGACCGTATGATACAGCGCGCGCGTGCTAACCATTCGGCCATCCAACTCCCCCTCTCTAAATACAAGTCAACCATCATGTAATTTAACTTTAAGTTGTCAATTAGAGGACCATAAATCAATATTCAATTCTAAAAATATATGGAAAAAATAAATAATAATATCTCTGATCAAAAAAGAAAACATATTCATTTATAAAAAGAAACGGGAAATTAAATATCATTAATTTATTTTATGAATATTCACCGAGGGTATATATTCAGGTAATATATGATCATTGATACAATACAATCTATATCACTAGATAAGGTAAGTCAAATTTATTTCATAAACATTATTAAACACGCACTTAAAGCCGATGATAGCCATCTACAATTTTCATATCATACACGCTGCAATGCTCTCAAATTGATTATTTAACATTTAATTAAAGCTAGATTATTTCTTAGTTTGGATTAAATCGGATTTTACAAAAGGCTGCTGCAAGGGCAAAATCTCCCTTATCGAGGTTAGCATAGACAATTTTGACGGATGCGGGAGAGGGGTTTAACATAGGCATAGCATGTTCCCCAATCCCATTCAGATATCATTCGGAATTAAAATATTATTTAAAGAAAAATGAAATTGCCATGCAATCGACGGTAGGCAAATTTATGGCGACAAATTAGATTAAAAATTCTAAAATTGTTAGTATCTTGCTGTCTGTATTCTAGTTTTGTTTTATTTGTTCCGCATAAATTGGGTCTTTGATCTTGCAATTTCTATTATATTTCCAAGGTTGTCCGTGACAAGGAGTAGGGTTGCTAGTCCAGCTTTGTGGGTTTTCTCTGGGTCCCCCGGTTTCGTCCCACTGCTAAAGACCCCTACACACAAGCGAATTGTTGAAAGAGAAATAGAAGTATATGTTAGTCCCGAAATGACATAGTTTGTGTCGAGTGGACGTATCCCCTCTCTCTCCCCCCTCTCTCCCCCCCCCTCTCTCTCTATCTCTCTCTAATGTTTTAAATTTAAAATATGTTCTATAGGTAAAACAAAACTGTTTTTTTACAGCAACTTTGAGAGTGTACTGGACGTATTTATAAAATCTCTGATCATGGATGTAAAACTTATGTTGATTGTTCTACTCTCTGTTTGTTTGGTTCTGTTTCAATCTGTATCCAGTTCCGGGAGCTGTAAGTAGAATTTATATATATTTTAAAGTAGCTAAGTCTCTAACTCAATATCATCCAAAGTTCTCGACATTGAAAACACGTATTTCGTCAAACATGACTGATTTGAAATTAGAGTAAAAACAGAAACGATTGCATGTAAATCAGTTTATATACACTCATATTACATTATTATATGCGTTGCGACCGATTTGTGTCCCAAATATTAGCGATTTTGCTCCTTTAAACCGCCTAGTTGACTAGTTAGTTTCTAACTCAATACACAACTGCATCGCATTGACTGTTGATTATTTTTTTTTCAAACTCAATAAATAACACTGGCTTCTCAGTTCATAACTGCAGGTAAGAATGGATGAAGGAGATGGTGTCGAAGGTTTCCCTTTCTCTATCCCAACGACCAGACGTTGTCCTATGTCCGCCCCACCCCACGCCCCGTTGTGCGCCACTGGTAAGGGGAAACGACGCTGAAAAAATCACGAGGAATCTCTGTCGGCCAATCCCTGGATCGAACCGGACCACCTGGTTCTACATAGTGATCCACCGTGGATCCCATAGACACCCGACAACACTTCTAGCCATCTATATTGTAATGTTGTGTCGAGTGGACGTTACCCCCCCCCCCCCTCTCTCTCATAAGTAGTCATACCTTTCTAAACACCTGATAACACTTCCAGCCATCTATATTGTAATTTTATACACGTTAAACTCTTCTCATTTTTAGCCAAACAGATGGATTCTAGGGAGCACTATTATAGACCGCTGAGTGCTGCTGGAGCTGCTGGTCCCTATGGCGGTTATTTCGACAACGCCTTTGCTTACTGGTACGGGAGAAAACGATAAACACTTCTGAACAATACTAATATTATAAACTTATTAATATGTTCTGGTTTATGTAACACTGTGCATAATATCATATTAGAATAATTTCGTTGCTTACACTACAGATACCTATCTTCATTTAGATTTAAATTTCGTTGTTACAAAGATTTTTTTTTCTTTTAGCCTACTTAAACATAAATTGGTGAAGTTTACATCTAAATACTGTATTACGCTTTTCTACTTAAATACGTGACATTGTTTTCAGTATACTATTATATAGGTGTAATTATTCATTGATACAAACAATTTTACAAATTGTACTCAAATCAAATTTGTGACATAAAAACCTTTTTTATTGTACTTAAATCAAATTTGTGACATAAATTTTTTTTTATTGTACTTGAATTAAATCTGTGACATAAACTTTTTTTTATTGTACTTGAATTAAATCTGTGACATAAATATTATTTATTGAACTTAAATTTAATCTGTGACATTGTTGTTACTATACTATAAGTGTATTATTTCATTAATACAAACAACTTTATATATTGTACTTAAATTAAATTCAATGTGCTCATCTATATAATTAAAATATATATTTTACATGTACAGTATAAAACATAGTTTTAATATCTTTATCGTACTTCGCGGTACCAATTTCATCATACTTCGTGGTCTTACACGTTGACGTTCACGTAAACCATCAATTGGCAGTTGGAATTCTGAGAATACGAGGAGGGAGGCGCTGCTGTATTTGCACCCTCTGCCCATTTCGCAATACACGCGTGACATTATAAATTACCACCTGTTAGTCCTAGAACTATTCAAGAAAAGGGTGGAAGGGACGTTAAACCCCATTATGCCAGTTTCTTATTGCCGTGCGATGCGTTACGATAGGGTTGTCTCTGTTGAGTCCACGATCTGGTACGTGCAGATACTTTCGGACATGGGGGGTTGGATGGCTGAATGGTTAGTACGTACGCGCTGTATCATAAAGTCTGTCATTGAGTCAACTGGCGTGGTTTCGATTCCCCGGTTGTACGTGACAAGAAATAGGGTTGCCTGTCCAGCTTCGTGGATTTTCTCCGGGTCCTCCGATTTCCTCCCACTGCTAAAGACCCCTACGCGCAAGCGAATCATGCAAATAAAATTGAACCATGTTAGTCCCGAAATGACCTAGTTTGTGTCGAGTGGACGTTAAAGCCCATCTCTCTCTCTCTCTCTCTCTCTCTCTCTCTCTCTCTCTACGATCAACGTGATTGCTACGACTGGCCTCAATATATGATAAGACCACAATTACCCCACGACTAAAACAACGAGTTCAATCCTGATCATGGGAACCTAGCATTACTAGGGTGCACCATGTGTCGAAAATTTCCTTACTAAAAGTGGTACTCGACACAGTAAATGTGCATGCTTCAGTGGAAAGTCTCGATGTGATTTCTGGCTAGTAACGCAGCCGTAAAAAAATCTCTTGTTGACGATTCTGAATAGCAGTAATATTTAGCATTTTGGTTATTACAGCTGCTTTAGAAATTACGTTCGTTCTATCTTTTAAAATTGCTTTATAATTAACTTTACCGTTAGGAGCGGCATCTTTTGGTTTAGTACAAATAATATCTCTGAAATACTTGCGTTAGGAAAGAACATGATACTAGCAGTAGTTTCATTTTACTTTTACAAGGTTCTTAAAATAATTGTTGACTTGCCTAACGTGCGTGTTTCTAAATTCAATTTCTTCGTAAAAAAGGTGGTCTTGATTATCCCAGCCTGTCAATCAGACGGAAAATGGTCGCTAGACTGGTTAAGCAAGGCTAATTTCAAAACAAGGGCACGTAGCCTATTTTTTGCTCAAAAGTGTCTGTAGGTTATGGAGGACACTCGGAACCGTTTTTCAGTATATTATTTATCGATGGTTAAATGGTCATAGCTTATTAAGTACAACATGGCCGTTTATTTAGTGACTATAAATGTGCCAAACAGAGTTAAGGCTTGGTATATCATTCAATCGATTTTAGCGGGGGGGGGGGGGGGGCGTGAATGCCTGAATTGTTAACTTTTTCCTTCTTGTATGTGGCAAGGAGTAGGGTCGCTTGTTCAGTCTCGTAGGCTTTCTTCGGGTTCTCCGGTTTCATCCCAATGCTAGAGACGCCTACGCGCAAGCGAACTATTGAAATAAAATTGAACCATATGTTTTTCTCGAAATGACCTAGCGTGTGTGAAATGGACGTTAAACCTCATTGTTCAAGAGAATAACAACCCAAATTACTAGTGATGTTTAGTAATTCCATAATTGAAAAGTAATGTATTGTAACGTCTAGTTGGCAAGTGTCGTCTAGTTGGCAAGTATTGTCTAGTAATGTCTAGTTGGCAAATGATGTCTAGTAAGGTCTAGTTGGTAAGTGATGTCTAGTTAGGTCTAGTTATAAAGTAATGTCTAGTTGGCAAGTATTGGAGAGTAAGGTCTAGCTGGCAAGTATTGTCTAGTAATGTCTGGCGTATACATTGTGCCTATTGTAAATTATTTTCAAGGATTGACCGGTCGTGAAAAATAACTAATTTCGCTGAGAATTTTAAGAAAAAAGAAAGATTTACGAATACGATACTCTTAAAAAACGTCCAAATAAAGTTTTTTTTAAAATGTTTTATTGCTATTTTGATCTTTTGAGTCGACAGATATTGACTCTGAAAATCTCAATTTCGATTAAAATTAATATTCTTACTTGTTTAGTCTGTGGCTCATTATTCCGATTCATTTTGTTTTGTCTGTGGCCCGTTATTAGACTTTGCGCATTCCGATTCATTTTTCCTCACATGTCACATTTCGTTTAAACGAGAATTTACGTTTTAAACAATAGACAAATAACAGTCAGTATAAGTATCAGAAACATATGGCCACAATGACAGTCAACATTCAAGACTGTATAGTCCATGTCAATTTAACCATGTTTCATCTTTCATCTGTCATTCCATCGAAACGGTATAAATAAAAATATCATGTTTAAAAAATTCATCTATTGACATATTGACTCGCATGTCGAAAATAAAATCGCCTGTGTACCTATCGCAATTGTTGAGCTTGTTGTATCAGATTGACAGAAATTCAGGTAAGTTTGAATAAAGATTTTGACACTCTGTTTGTAACATATGGCTTGATGAATTACTTGAGTACTATAAAGGTTGTGATTTTTTTCTCTAGATCTCACTATCTACCAAGATGTTTGTCCAAATTTTGGCTACATGGATGTTATTCGCATCGTCGTTGGCGATGCCACCACCGCTATCTACGACACCGTTACCAACCACAACACCATATGAAAGTACCACGACGGCTTCATGTATATGTGGCGATGGAACACAGTTGTTTCCAGGACAGAAACATTACGTAACAGATTGTGAAATATGTGAATGTCATGAAGAGTATGGACCGTCTACACTCATTATAGATTGTTTCTTCTTTGAATGTGTTGATTCAGTTAGTACACCTAATGATCAAATATGTTGCCCAACCTGTCCTAATGGTGAGATATTTTTATACATATACAATTGATGATATCTGTTGTCCTATCTGTCGAACTTTATTATTTACTTTCAATTGAGTTTTTGTTAAATTTGCCGAGAAAGTAGTTCTGTCCCGTGTACACATTGGGATATGCACGTAAAGGATCTATTGGCAGTTGAATTGGATAGGTCGCACCGCCACTGTCCGGGCAAAATGTCCTTCATAGCACACTGCAGGGCACAGTGGGGTCAGAACAGGACGTTAAACGCCTTTTCATTTCATTTTATTTCTTTGAAATTTTTCACTTAGCCATGTTGACCAAACTGATGCGATGTTTTTGGCAGTGGTATGACCTCGTTGTCCAGGTTAGGCCGCCATTATACCTTTAGTCTACCATGAATCACTAAGGAGGTTAATTTTTATTCAGAATAAAACAAAGAATTGTCACTGATTTGGACATTAAATTTGGAAATTAATACATTATTAAGGCACCTTATTATGGCCTACACGCATGTTAAGTTTTTTTTTAAATATTTCACAGGTCCGAACTGTTTTGTCAACCACCCACACGGGAATATGACTATTATTCCTGCCGGAGAAACAGTTGACTTTGGTAATTACCAATGTGAGTGTGAGCCTCCCGGATCGTCTAATTATAACTATGGTCAACCGACAGCTGCATGTATATTCATCCTACCAACAACACCAACACCACCACCAGAGTGTATCTGTAGTGACGGAAAGAACATATCCATAGGAGACACACATTATCCTACCGATTGTGAAATATGTGAATGTAACGAACACGATGGTCTGTTAACATATCACATGGACTGTGCAATGCCCGCTTGTGTTCAACCGTATTCTGTGGAGGGAGATGGGAAATGCTGTCCATCCTGCCCTGACGGTAAGATGATGTTTTTTTTTTGATTTTGTTTTGATAGATTGTATAGATATTAATTTTTTTTACTGCTTGTATAGATATTATTTATTATTTACTGTTTCTATAGATGTTTATTATTTTTTACTGTTTCTGTAGATATTAATTATTTTTTTACTGTTTCTGTAGATATTAATTATATTTTTTACTGTTTCTGTAGATATTAATTATTTTTTTTTACTGTTGTATAGATATTATATATATTTTTTACTGTTTCTGTAGGTATTATTTATTTTTTTAATGTTTGTATAGATATTATTTATTTTTTACTAATATTAGATATTATTATTTTTTACTGTTTGTATAGATATTATTTATTTTTTTACTGTTTGTATAGATATTAGATATTATTTATTTTTTACTGTTTGTATAGATATTATTTTTTTTTACTGTTTCTGTAGATATTATTTATTTTTTACTGTTTGTATAGATATTATTTATTTTTTACTGTTTGTATAGATATTATTTTTTTTTACTGTTTCTGTAGATATTAATTATTTATTTACTATTGTATAGATATTATTAATTATTTTTTTCTGTTTCTATAGATATTATTTTTTTTACAGTTTCTATAGAAGTATATTATTTTTTACAGTTTCTAAAGATATTATTTATTTTTTACAGTTTCTATAGATGTTTATTATTTTTTTACAGTTATTAGATATTGATTATTTTTTAAAGTTATTAGGTATTGATTATTTTTTACAGTTTCTATAGATGTTTATTATTGGTTTACAGTTTCTATAGATGTTTATTATTGGTTTACAGTTTCTATAGATATTATATATTTTTTACTGTTGTATAGATGTTTATTATTATTTTACTGATTCTATAGATATTAATCATTTTTTACTGTTTCTATAGATGTTTATTATTTTTTACTGTTTCTATAGAAATTAATTATTTTTTACTCTTTCTATAGATATTTATTATTTTTTTTTACTGATTTTATAGATATTTATATTTCTTAAATTTATTGCAAGGCGCGCCTGAAAACGTATGTGAAGGATAGCGCTATATAAGTGATGTATAATAATATACTCTTCAAAAACAGTAGGGGATATTGAAATGCAAATAACTATGCAGGTTGTGATATGATAAATAGTCATGGACACTTGAATGAAGAACCACTGAGCAGCATGTGCGGCACGCAATATCGCCATACACGTGGGAGGGGTTCATTGTCAAATTTGACACTTCAAGGAAGGGTTGATGAAAACTGCCGCTTGCTGGTTTATCCTATTCATGTTTGCTTTCCTATCGGTTCTTGCATAAGATTTACTGTTTAGCGTATCTTTGCTTTAGTGTGTTACGTTTAATTTGATCGGGAGACGTGTTCGTCGACGTCAACGTCAACCGACAACACTGCAAGAATTGACCGTGGCACTACAAGAGGAGTGGGTCAGACTGCCCCAAATCGTGATTGGACGGTTGATTAGGAGCATACCACAGCGAATTGCTGAATGTCTGATGATTGGTGGAGTAATTACTCATTATTAAGACAAAAATCAAAACCGTCCATTTTCACTTGTATCTCTTTGCGAGTGAAATGGGCCGTCAGATAAGCCGCCCATATGAATTGTTTATGTTCATGTGTAGGCAATTGGCCTGTTATTAACATCACTGGTTACCTCTAACCTCCGCAGTTTTGTATTGTCTCTGAATATCCCCTACTTTTTTTTGAAGAGTATAATAATAGTAATACATGTAGCTAACATATTTTTGTTGTACTTCGATATTTCAACCGCTGGAATAGCTACTCTGTCAGTTATCTTGATGATGATTGTCTTGTTAGTCTCAGCTGGGTAATGATAGTGATCTTGTTAGTCCCAACTGAGTAATGGTGGTGATCTTGTTAGTCCCAACTGAGTAATGATGGTGATCTTGTTAGTCTCAACTGAGTAATGGTAGTGATCTTGTTAGTCATCGTATACTTTGATTGAAAAACATAACTGGGATGTAGACGCACCACACACATGGCTTGGTGTGAAACCGAATCTGTTGCTTATGCATGGACCTAATTTGACAATATGGTGCTTTTGTGGGCGTCGGCCGGCGGCATGGTTCATGCATAGGATGCCGTCGTTTAATTGCAATTGATGATTCTTGCAACTCTTACATGGTAAAAATTCCACGTTGCTCGACAATTTGAGTTGGCAGTTTTTATTTTCCTACTTTGGAATATTATTCATGGGATCAACTGGAGTTACTATAGGGCATGTATGAGTATGAACAACTTTCATTCTAATTTGCAGGTCCAAACTGTGAGGCTGTATACGGTCCAGATCCTGAAGACAGGGAGATTATTCCTGCTGGTGAGCTGTTTTACTTTGGTAATTATGTCTGCAGCTGTGAAGATTCCGGTAATAATTTCTATACTGGTGAATTTCCTAGAGCAGTTTGTACTGAAGAGTCGATGACACCTTACCCAACGACGACGCCTTACCCAACGACGCCTAAACCGATATGTATTTGCAGTGACGGAGTGGAAATATCCCCAGGAGAGACGCATTATGTAACAGATTGTGAAATATGTGCATGCGATGCACAGTATGGAGTATCCACCATTATTGGTGATTGTTTCTTCTTTGAATGTGTTGATTCAGTAGACGTACCAAATGATGGCAACTGTTGCCCAACCTGTCCTAATGGTAAGATATGTTTCTTAATACAACATAATTACAACAGTGTTTTAGCCTTGTGAACTCCGAAAATGAGATGGGACCAAGGTCGTTCTCGATAGTGAAAACATGAACTATCCCCTTCATAATACCCGCCACTCTTTATGGTCAACTGGAATAAGGGCTTAGACCTTGACTTCATATTTCAAAGGCTATTGGGTAGAAGATCACTACCGAGCCAAAGGCCACCAGCACAATCACCGGGCCTGTCGATTAAGTACCCAATGGTCTTATCTCAACTGGCCACCAGCACAGTCACCAGACCGGTGATTTAAGTACCCAATGGTCTTATCTGTAACTAGAGTAAGATGAGACTAAAATATGATTCTTCCAGGTACTATGGTAACGTATTCAATGCGGGGTGGGTTAA
The DNA here is from genome assembly GCF_932274485.2 of Patella vulgata. Taxonomy (NCBI): domain Eukaryota; kingdom Metazoa; phylum Mollusca; class Gastropoda; family Patellidae; genus Patella; species Patella vulgata. Next base: position 971,324 of record NC_065883.2, read on the forward strand.
TTTGACTACGTACACTTCTACGATTACTTTGATATACCTGTGATGATACTAGTAGCTATGTATCTACATCTGCTTCCACCGAGGGCGATGATGCAGTTAGCAACCATATAGGATATCCCAGTACTACCTTGAATTAAATAGATTTATAAACCTAGAAAATATGCTCAGAACAATCCCATGATTCTTGTGAAATATTCCCCTGTTTGAAATTCAATTTCTATAATCTTGAGTTTTGAATTTTGTGATCCTCATTACGTTCAATATCTCAATAGCTTTTTAAAATTATTAGTGAAAATGGTCAATGGGGTTGACAGAGAGACACAATAGAGTTTCAAACTTTTTGGGATCGTTGTGCTTTGCGGATCTCTCTTGAATCAGAAGGTCTGTCACTGAGTCACGTGGCGCTGTTTCGATTATCTTCTTGAACTTGACAAGGAGTACGATCACTTTGCCAACCTCATGGGTGTTCTCCAGATCCTCCGGTTTCCTCATACTGCTTAAGAACCCTATGGACAAGCAAAATTTTGAAATAAAACGCGCACACTGTAGTCACTGTATATCAATATAATAGAGTTGTTGCGGAGTTCCAATTACTACTAGTTCGGTTTTATTTCGATTTAAATTTAAGAAATGTCATCTAAGCAAGACTTTTGTATCATGGAATGTTCAGAGGCTGCGACAGATGTAGTATACAATTGCAATATTTAGACAATAGCATTCATCAACCTTAGTAATAACTTTCGTTAAGATAATAAAAAGTACAGGCCCGAGTTCAGAACCTTGCGGTACCCCGCAAAGTATTGTATTATGTTTAGATGGGGAATCTATAATCCTGACAGCTTGGTTGCGATTGCTTAGATATGACTAAAACCAGTTAAAACAGCCACGCCATAATGAGTCGAGTAGACCCTCGTATCGAGCGTATCAAATGCGATTGGGAGATCTAAAAAGTACCAACATAACACATTTCTGTTGATCAATAGCCCGATTGTAAAGTAGATCTGTACTGTGGTATTGTTTTTAGGCCGATTGTAATAGATTGTCGAGGTTGTTGGAATAAAATTGATTATTTCACTGATGTAGACCACATTTCGCTAGTACTTTGAAAATGTAAGATTACTAACTGGACAGTTATTCGACAGAATATCTAGATCCAAGTTCGATTCCTTTAACAGTGTTTTGTCAATGGTTTCTACTAGTTCTTGGGGAAAGTGACCAGATGAAAGAGATTGGTTGATAATTTCAGATATAATTGATAAAATAGATCCATGTATTTCTTCAGTTGATTTGTAGGTATGGGGTCTAGATAACGAATTACTGTTAATATGCTGATTATCTGTTATCTGTAGTGTTACACGAATTACTATTAATATGTTTGACTTTGTAACAGGTCCTAACTGTGAAGCTGTCCTAAATGGAGTTACACATATTATTCCTGATAATGGTACAATTAATATTGGTGATATTCCCTGCTCGTGTCTTCCTATGGACTATTCTTCGTTTGGTGGTGCCAGAAAAGCTGACTGTTTGGTGCCTCTAATTACAGCTCCCCCGATACCAACATCACCAACTGGTTAAGAACCAATAATAGGCTAGATAAGTCATGAGCGGTGGATAATTTAAAGATAGTCTACACCACCGTATATATCATCAACTAATAGTATTAAATATACCAACCCTTATACATGATATACGTATATACCATCAATAATAGTATTAAATACACTGCTTGCAATCAGACACATAGTTTTAATTTTATTTTCGTAACCCTAAAACAGCTCCATAGATATAAGCGTAGCTATGGTCCATATGGGTAAAACATAAAAATCGGGATATAGCTATGTTTAATGTGGGTAAAATCGGGATATAGCTATGTTTAATGTGGGTAAAATCTAGATATAGCTATATTTAATGTGGGTAAAATCTAGATATAGCTATGTTTAATGTGGTTAAAATCTAGATATAGCTATGTTTAATGTGGGTAAAATCTAGATATAGCTATATTTAATGTGGGTAAAATCAAGATATAGCTATGTTCAATGTGGGTAAAATCTAGATATAGCTATGTTCAATGTGGGTAAAATATAGATATAGATATGTTTAATGTGGGTAAAATCTAGATATAGCTATGTTCAATGTGGGTAAAATCTAGATATAGCTATGTTTAATGCGGGTAAAATCTAGATAAAGGTATGTTTAATGTGGGTAAAATCTAGATATAGCTATGTTTAATGTGGGTAAAATCTAGATATAGCTATGTTCAATGTGGGTAAAATGTAGATATAGCTATGTTTAATGCGGGTAAAATCTAGATATAGCTATGTTCAATGTGGGTAAAATCTAGATATAGCTATGTTTAATGTGGGTAAAATCTAGATATAGCTATGTTCAATGTGGGTAAAATGTAGATATAGATATGGTTTTTGGTGGTTACAAACGTTGTAGGATACGTTAATTTAACAGTACTGTTAATGTTGGTAGCAGGTATTTAAGTAATGTTATAAGTGGTCAAATGGTTTTAGGAAATGTTTGTGGAACGTTCTCGTAACTCATTTCTCGCTTCACCTCAATATTCTCACTTGTTTTGTCTGTGGCCCGTTATTAGACTTTGCGCATTCCGATTTATTTGGCCTCACATGTCACATTTCATTTCAACGAGAATTTACGTTTTAAACAATAAACAAATACAAGTCAGAATAAGCATCAGAAACATCTGGTGGTAATGACAATCAACATACAGGACTGTTGTTAAAAGATGACAACAGCTTTCAGATGTTTGTACAGTCCATGTCAGTTTAACCAAATAACGGGACAAATAAAGATATCATGTTTGAAAATTCATCTATTGACATATTGACTCGCATGTTGAAAATAGAATCACCTGTTTACCAAGTTTTAATATCGAGATTAAAAAACAATCATCTATCGACATTATTTTGACACGCATGTTGATAATAAGAGAGAGAGAGAGAGAGAGAGAGAGATTCGGTTTATCGTACACTCGACACAAGTGTTAATTGTACATTAATCAACTCTCGTTGCCATTGTTAGCCTACGATATTTAAGGGATTTCAATACGTTTTGTGATGGATATTTTATCGTACACATGGATAATCGAGAATTTGTTTATCATCGTACTAACGGTAGTAATGACGATCGAGACTATGCTTAAAATTGAATCGCTAATGTGTTGGTTTAGAGTGAAGTAAGTTTTCCGAAACTTTCAGCATATTTTGTTATCATTATCTATAGTTTAATTATTATATTGAGAACTGCCAGCTCTTTAACTAATGATGCACCTTTAACTGAAAGGATTACATCAATGTAATGTCGTATTGATGTTTTGTGGGTGAAACCAATGAAATAAGCACGTCGTCAGAGCTTGCTGTATATTGAGAACTGTCAGCTCTTTAACTGATCTTACATGATGCACCTTTAACTGCAAGTATTACATCAATGTCGTATTGATGTTTTGTGCGAGATTGTCAAGTTAAACCAATGAAATGACTACGTCGTCAGAGCTTGTTGTATCAAACTGACAGAAATTCAGGTAAGTTTGAATAAATATTTTGACAGTCTGTTTGTAACATATGGCTTGATGATTTACTTGAGTAAAATAAAAGCTATGATTTCTATTCTCGTTCTCACTAGCTATCAAAATGTTTGTCCAAAGTGTATTGATATTGATGTTATCAGCATGGTCGTTGGCGATGCCACCGCCTTACCCAACGACGACGCTTTACCCAACGCCGCCTGTACTGACATGTATCTGTAGGGACGGGGTGGAGATATTCCAAGGCGAGAAACATTATGTAACAGATTGTGAAATATGTGAATGCGATGAGTATGGAGTTTCTACCATTTATGGTGATTGTTTCGTCATTGAATGTGTTGATTCTGTAGATGTACCAAATGATGGCAACTGCTGTCCAACCTGTCCTAATGGTAAGATATGTTTCTTAATACAACATAATTACAACAGTGTTTTAGCCTTGTGAACTCCGAAAATGAGAAGGGATCAAGGATGTTCTGGAAAGTGAACACATGAACTACCCCCTGCATAATACCCGTAACTCATTATAGTCAACATAATAACCATTCTGGAAAGTGAAACCATGAACTATCTCTTTCACAATACCCGTCTCTCTTTATAGTCAACTGGAATGAGGGTTTAAGCCTTGCTTTCCTTAATTAGGTACACGATAACTACCGAGTCAAAGGTCACCAGCACAGTCACCAGGCTGGTGGTTTAAGACCCCCAATGGTCTTATATCAAATGGCCACCAGCACAGTCACCAGGGGGGTGGTTTAAGTTCCCAATGGTCTTATATCAAATGGCCACCAGCACAGTCACCGGGTCGTTGGTTTAAGTTCCCAATGGTCTTATCTATCACTAGGGTAATTTGAGACTAACATATGATTCCTTCCAGTAACCATGGTAACGCATTAAATTTAACGCGTATATATCTCCGATTTTTTTGATATACATGTTATGATACTAATCAGTAGCATTCTTTGACGGCTGGTGGACAGCATGACACAATCGAGTTGCAAAATTTTTGGGATCGTAACTGTCGATCAGAAGATGTGTTATTGAGCCACGTGACGTGGTTTCGATTCCCCACTTGTATGTCCAACCTCGTGGGTTTTTCCGGATCCCCTGGTTTCCTCCCACTGCTAAAGACACCTACGCACAAGTGATTTATTGAAATAAAACGCACACGATTTAACGACTGTGTTTCAATTTAACAGAGTTCGGATTTGCTTCGATTTAAATTTAAGAAATGTCACCCAAGCAAGAATTTCGTATCAGGGGCTGCGACAGATGTAGTATACAATTTCAATATTTAGACAATAGCATTCATTAATCTTAGTAATAACTTTCGTTAAGATAATAAAAAGTGCAGACCCGAGTTCAGAACCTTGCGGTATCCCGCAAAGTATTGTATTATGTTCAGATGGTGAATCTATAATCCCGACAGCTTGGGTACGATTGCTTAGATATGACTAAAACCTGTTAAAACAGAACGACGCAAGACAATTTCGTCGAGTAGGCGCTCGCTACCGAGCGCATCAAATGCGACTGAGAGATCTAAAAGTACCAACAGAACACATTTCGGTTGATCAATAGCCCGATTGTAGAGCAGATTCTGTACTGTGGTATTGTTTGTAGGCCAATTGTAATGGATTGTCGAGGTTATTGGAGAAAACTAATGTAGAACTTTGTTAGTAGTTTTAACATATAATATAGTTTACTAACTGGTCGGTTATTCGACAGAATATCTAGATCCAGGTACGATTGCTTTAACAGTGGTTTGTCAATGACTTTTTGTAGTGACCTGATATAATTTTAGATATACTGTAATTGATAAAATAGATCGATAGATTTGTAGGTATGGGGTCTAATAACGAATTACTATTAATATGTTTGACTTTGTAACAGGTCCTAACTGTGAAGCTGCCCTAAATGGAGTTACACATATTATTCCTGATAATGGTACAGTTTATATTGGTGATATTCCCTGCTCGTGTCTTCCTGTGGATTATTCTTCGTTTGATGGTGCCAGAAAAGCTGACTGTTTTGTGCCTCTAGGTACAGCTCCACCGATACCTACATCATCAACTGGTCCAGAACCAACAGGCTAGATGAGTCATGAGTGGTAGATAATTTAAGGATATTCTACACCAAACCTTCTACATGATATACCAGCAACTGATACTATTAAATAAACTGCTTGAAATCCGACACTTAGTTTTATTGTACTTCTCTTGTTTAATCCCTAACCCAGCTTATACATATTGTCCATTAGAAACAAAATATCAAGATATAACTATGTTCAATGTGGGTAAACAAAAGGTATCAAGATATACCAGTTATGTTGAATATGGGTAAACACTGGATATAATGTTCAATATGGGTAGACACAAGATATAGCTATGTTCAATATGGGTAAACACAAGATATAGCTATGTTCAATATAATAATAACAGATTTTTATATAATAATAGTGTATGGGCAAACACTAGATATAGCCATGTTAACTATGGGTAAACATAAGATATGGTTATGTTTTGGGTGGTTAGCCAACGTTATTTACAACCGTTGTAGGATAAGTTAATTTAAAAGTACTGTTAAAATTGGTAGCAGGTATTTAAGTATTGTTATAAGTGGACAAAATGGTTTTGGAAATGTTTCTGGAACGTTCTCGTAACACATTGCTCGCTTCACTACAACTGTGAATAATTTATTTGTGGCACGGATTTAATATGCCCCAGAACGTTTTTCGGTTCGCATTATGAACTTCGGGCAGGATACGGATAACGTTTATAGTGTGTGTTACATTCTTCTAAATAAACGTTACCGATAACGCCAGGAGCATGTGTTAAATTCCCCTCAATAAACGTCGCCAATAACGTTTTTAGCAGGTGTCAGATTATCCCCCTTAAAGGAGAATGTTGGTGTCCACCAATATGTGATAGTGCTGGTTAAGCACACCCCAAATATACTTTGAATTCTTCGCTACGATAGTTGCGTAACGAAGATTTGAAGAAACGGGAAGTGACGCAAAGAAAGGAAAACATGAGTTATCCTTACTATTGAAGTAGAGAGACATACCGCTATATGTCGATATTCAGGTCACTGATAATTATTTCCAAGACAAACATCTGTTCGAAACATTCATAAATGAAGACGGGTATGCGCCACACAGTGTACTGTGAGGGACATTTTGCCCGGACAGCTACACTACGGGCTATCGAATTCCAGCTACCAAGGGATATTTTAAGTGCACGTCAATGTGTACACGGGACCCTGTCTGTCCGTCCGTCCTACACCACGCCGGAAAATCCCGATGGAATTTCTCGGCCAACACCACCGAAGCTTCCCTATTCATAAAATAATTGACGGTCACAAGATAAAAAAACGTGAGAAAATAGAAATAGTTCGAGCATTCCCTTGATTTTATTATTTCTCTACTTTCACATTCCAAGCGATAATTATAGTTTATTCAGCAAATCCAATGGATAAAGTCGTATTATTATAAAATGTCTAAATAGAGAATTGATAAAACTAGGGAATGCACAAACATTTTCTATTTTGCTCGTATTCTCTTATCTCATGACAGACAATTTTGATACACCGACACAAGGTCCGCACCCTGTCCGTCGGTCATTCTGGTCATTGGTTTTCAACTTTATAGAATCTTTCGTGGTGAGTTAATATCCATTATGCAAACACCCTGTGAACGCGATATTAGCTTTTTTAACGAAATACTTTCAAATTTTGATTTAAAACATTGGGGTCACAAGAGGAAGAAACCTATCGATTTTCTGTTTTCCATGCGCTTTAAGCATTTTGTTCTTGTGAGGGCGAGTCCTATCGATATTCAGTGACTTTACTTTTCACAGTAATTCCATTTTTGTCGTAAACCTTTTGAACAAAATTTAGATTATAGGTTTTGACGGATCTTGTTCAGATTTGGTGTAAAATATCGTGGTCGTGAGAGCACAAACTCTTGTTACAGCATTGGTTCTTCAAGACGGGCAAGGCCATACAGTTTGCCGGGACAGTGGCGCTACGGCCTACGCCAATGAATTCACGGGACCTCGGTTTGGTATCATTGTATTTTAGAATTGATGTAGAGTTAACCAACCGTCTTAACTGACTAGTTAGAAGGAAGATATGTAGAGTTTGTTCCTAATGGAACGACCGTTTAGTATTCCCACGAAAAGCATAACACAATTCTTACCATAATCCGAAGTATAAGTCAGTAAGCAGATGTTTCTGTGTCAAGCAAGTTGTACAATATTCCTGAATCAACTTTGATTCAATGCAGTAGCCCAAACAGAATACCCCCGATCCTTACAAACATCACCACCACTAATCTGTGCTTGTCTACGATATCACCTTGGTGGAAGCGGACGTAAAATACAACTAACTCACACACACAAATCTTTACTCAACCCCTAGGAATTTCTAGAACAGAGAAATGATGGAGCTAGCTTTATGTTGATGTCAAGAATTTACGTTTTAAACTATAAATAATAAAATGCAGAATAAGCATCAGAAACATCTGGTGGTAATGACAATCAACATACAGGTCTGTTGTTAATAGATGACAGCAGCTTTCAGGTGTTTGTATAGTTCATGTCAATTTAACCATATATCATCTTTCACCTGTCATTCCATCGAAATGGCACAAATAAAACAGTCATGCTTAAAAAATTTATCTATTGACATATTCATGTTGAAAATAAAATCGCCTGTCTACCAGGTTTTAATATCAAGATTAAAAAACAATCATCTATCGACATATTTTGACTCGCATGTTGAAAATAAAAGCACCTGTCTACCTATTGTAGTTGTGAGTCTTTAACAGGTACTCACAAATCTAGAGATTGGGTTTATCGTACACTCGACACAAAGTTGATCCATTCCGGATAAACATGGTTCAATTTATTTCAATAATTCACATGCGCAAAAGGCTCTTTAAAAGTGAAAGTAAACCGGGGGTCTGGAAATCAAGGAGGCTGGACAGGCAACCATAATCCGTGTCATGTACAAGCGTGGAATTGAAACCTCGCCACTTGACTCAATTACAGACCTTATACTCCAGAACCATGTCAGACTTTATAATTTCTTACCTACAGGTGTGATGATTTATAGCTCATGTCAAAATTCCTAACACCTATCTGGAGATCATGGATAAAATATTTCATCAAGCAATGTTTACTAACCATGCCCAACTACTGTCTGATTCACCATTACAATTACTTTATAAACATACATTATACAAAAGCTAAATCTGTCTATTGAAGGTCTTTCTTTAGGCCTTAAATGTTATCTAAATTATTAATTAGAAATTAATTGACAAAACAGACCAAAATCAACTCTTGATGTCATCGCTAGCCTGCGATATTTACTGGATTATGAACAGTAGTAAGTTAAACATACATTATACAAGTGATAAATCTGCCTAATGCAGGGCTTTTTTTTAGGCCTTAAGCATTATCTAATTGGACATTAATCAACTCTCGTTGCCATTGTTAGCCTGCGATATTTAAGGGATTTGAATACGTTTTGTGATGGATATTTTCTAGTAAACATGGATAATCGAGAATTTGTTTATTATCGTACTAACGGTAGTAATGACGATCGAGGCTATAGGCCTAAAATTGAATCGCGAACATGTTGGTTCAGATTGAAGCAATTTTTCTGAAATATTCAGCATATTTATTGTCATTATCTATAGTTTAATTATTATATTGAGAACTGTCAGCTCTTTAACTGATCTTACATGATGAACCTTTAACTGCAAGGATTACATCAATGTCGAATTGATGTTTTGTGGGTGATTGTCAAGTTAAACCAATGAAATAACCACGTCGTCAGAGCTTGTTGTATCAAACTGACAGAAATTCAGGTAAGTTTGAATACAGTTTTTGACAATCTGTTTGTAACATATGGCTTGATGAATTACTTGAGTAATATAAAATCTCTGATTTCTACTCTCGATCTCACTAGCTACCAACATGTTTGTACAAATTGTATTGATTTGGCTATCATCCACATGGTCGTTGGCGATGCCACCACCTCTATGTGAGGCTGTATATGGTCCACATCCTTCAGACAGGAAGATTATTACTGCTGGTGAGCCGTTTTACTTTGATAATTATGTCTGCAGCTGTGAAGACTCCGGTAATAATTTATATACTGGTTTCGACGTGCCTAAAGCAGTATGCACGCCTTACCCAACCCCGCCTGCACAGATATGTATCTGTAGGGACGGGCTGGAGATATCCCCAGGAGAGACACATTATGTAACAGATTGTGAAATATGTGAATGCGTTGCAGGGTATGGAGTATCTACCATTATTGGTGATTGTTTCTTCTTTGAATGTGTTGATTCTGTAGATGTACCACATGATGGCAACTGTTGTCCAACCTGTCCTAATGGTAAGATATGTTTCTTAATACAACATAATTACAACAGTGTTTTGGCCTTGTGAACTCCGAAAATGAGAAGGGACCAATGAGGTTCTGGAAAGTGAACACATGAACTATCCCCAGCATAATACCCGTAACTCATTATAGTCAACATAATAACCATTCTGGAAAGTGAAACCTTGAACTATCTCCTTCACAATACCCGTCTCTCTTTATAGTCAACTGGAATGAGGGTTTAAGCCTTGCTTTCATAAACTAGGTTCAAGATAACTACCGAGTCAAAGGTCACCAGCACAGTCACCAGGTCGGTTTAAGTACCCAATGGTCTTATATCAAATGGCCACCATCACAGTCACCAGACCGGTGGTTTAAGTACCCAATGGTCTTGTCTATCACTAGGGTAATTTTAGACTAACATATGATTCCTTCCAGTTACCATGGTAACGTATTAAATTTAACGCGTATATATCTCCGATTATTTTGATATACATGTGATGATATTAATCAGTTATGCCCCAGTGGATTATTATTCCTTGACGTCTGGTGGACAGCGAGACACAATCGAGTTGCAAAATTTTTGGGATCGTAACTGTCGATCAGAAGGTCTGTTATTGAGCCACGTGACGTTGTTTCGATTCCCCACTTGTATGTCTAACCTCGTGGGGTTTTCCGGATCCCCCGGTTTCCTCCCACTGCTAAAGACACCTACGCACAAGTGATTTATTGAAATAAAACGCTCACGATTTAACGACTGTGTATCAATTTAACAGAGTTCGGATTTGCTTCGATTTAAATTTAAGAAATGTCACCCAAGCAAGAATTTTGTATCAGAGGCTGCGACAGATGTAATATACAATTTCAATATTTAGACAATAGCATTCATCAATCTTAGTAATAACTTTCGTTAAGATAATAAAAAGTGCAGGTCCGAGTTCAGAACCTTGCGGTACCCCGCAAAGCATTGTATTATGTTTAGATGGAGAATTTATAATCCTGACAGCTTGGGTACGATTGCTTAGATATGACTAAAACCATAATGAGTCGAGTAGACCCTCTGTATGGTATCGAGCGTATCAAATGCGATTGAGAGATCTAAAAGTACCAACTTAACACACTTCTATTGATCACTAGCCCGATTGTAAAGTAGATTCTGCGCTGTGGTATTGTTTTTAGGCCGATTGTAATAGATTGTCGAGGTTGTTGGAATAAATATGATTATTTAACTGATGTAGAACAAACCTCGCCATTAGTTTTGGAATGGAAGACAGATTACTAACTGGACGGTTATTCGACAGAATATCTAGATCCAAGTTCGATTCCTTTAACAATGTTTTGTCAATGTTTTCTACTAGTTCTTGGGGAAAGTGACCAGATGAAAGAGATTGGTTAATAATTTCAGATATAATTGATAAAATAGATCCATGTATTTCTTCAGTTGATTTGTAGGTATGGGGTCTAGATAACGAATTACTGTTAATATGTTTGACTTTGTAACAGGTCCTAACTGTGAAGCTGTCCTCAATGGAGTTACGCATATTATTCCTGATAATGGTACAATTAATATTGGTGATATTCCCTGCTCGTGTCTTCCTATGGACTATTCTTCGTTTGGTGGTGCCAGAAAAGCAAACTGTACGATGGCTCTAATTACAGCTCCCCCGATACCAACATCACCAACTGGTTCAGAACCAATAATAGGCTAGATAAGGCATGAGCGGTGGATAATTTAAAGATAGTCTACACCACCGTATATATCATTAACTAATAGTATTAAATATACCAACCCTTATACATCAATACCATCAATAATAGTATTAAATACACTGCTTGCAATCAGACACATAGTTTTAATTTTATTTTCGTAACCCTAAAACAGCTCCATAGATATAAGCGTAGCTATGGTCCATATGGGTAAAACATATAAAAATCGGGATATAGCTATGTTTAATTTGGGTAAATCTAGATATAGCTATGTTTAATGTGGGTAAAATCTAGATATAGCTATATTTAATGTGGGTAAAATCTAGATATAGCTATGTTTAATGTCGGGAAAATCTAGATATAGCTATGTTTAATGTGGTTAAAATCTAGTTATAGCTATGTTTAATGTGGGTAAAATCTAGATATAGCTATATTTAATGTGGGTAAAATCTAGATATAGCTATGTTCAATGTGGGTAAAATCTAGATATAGCTATGTTCAATGTGGGTAAAATCTAGATATAGCTATGTTTAATGCGGGTAAAATCTAAATATAGCTATATTTAATGTGGGTAAAATCTAGATATAGCTATGTTCAATGTGGGTAAAATCTAGATAAAGGTATGTTTAATGTGGGTAAAATCTAGATATAGCTATGTTTAATGTGTGTAAAATCTAGATATAGCTATGTTCAATGTGGGTAAAATATAGATATAGATATGGTTTTTGGTGGTTAAAAACGTTGTAGGATACGTTAATTTAACAGTACTGTTAATGTTGGTAGCAGGTATTTAAGTAATGTTATAAGTGGTCAAATGGTTTTAGGAAATGTTTGTGGAACGTTCTCGTAACTCATTTCTCGCTTAACCTCAATATTCTCACTTGTTTTGTCTGTGGCCCGTTATTAGACTTTGCGCATTCCGATTTATTTGGCCTCACATGTCACATTTCATTTCAACGAAAATTTACGTTTTAAACAATAAACAAATAAAAGTCAGAATAAGCATCAGAAACATCTGGTGGTAATGACAATCAACACACAGGACTGTTGTTAAAAGATGACAACAGCTTTCAGATGTTTGTACAGTCCATGTCAGTTTAACCAAATAACGGGACAAATAAAGATATCATGTTTGAAAAATTCATCTATTGACATATTGACTCGCATGTTGAAAATAGAATCACCTGTTTACCAAGTTTTAATATCGAGATTAAAAAACAATCATCTATCGACATTATTTTGACACGCATGTTGATAATAAGAGAGAGAGAGAGAGAGAGAGAGAGAGAGAGAGAGAGAGAGAGATTCGGTTTATCGTACACTCGACACAAGTGTTAATTGTACATTAATCAACTCTCGTTGCCATTGTTAGCCTACGATATTTAAGGGATTTCAATACGTTTTGTGATGGATATTTTATCGTACACATGGATAATCGAGAATTTGTTTATCATCGTACTAACGGTAGTAATGACGATCGAGACTATGCTTAAAATTGAATCGCTAATATGTTGGTTTAGAGTGAAGTAAGTTTTCCGAAACTTTCAGCATATTTTGTTATCATTATCTATAGTTTAATTATTATATTGAGAACTGCCAGCTCTTTAACTAATGATGCACCTTTAACTGAAAGGATTACATCAATGTCGTATTGATGTTTTGTGCGTGATTGTCAAGTTAAACCAATGAAATAAGCACGTCGTCAGAGCTTGCTGTATATTGAGAACTGTCAGCTTACCTTTAACTGCAAGTATTACATCAATGTCGTATTGATGTTTTGTGCGTGATTGTCAAGTTAAACCAATGAAATAACCACGTCGTCAGAGCTTGCTGTATCAAACTGACAGAAATTCAGGTAAGTTTGAATAAATATTTTGACAGTCTGTTTGTAACATATGGCTTGATGATTTACTTGAGTAAAATAAAAGCTATGATTTCTATTCTCGTTCTCACTAGCTATCAAAATGTTTGTCCAAAGTGTATTGATATTGATGTTATCAGCATGGTCGTTGGCGATGCCACCGCCTTACCCAACGACGACGCTTTACCCAACGCCGCCTGTACTGACATGTATCTGTAGGGACGGGGTGGAGATATTCCAAGGCGAGAAACATTATGTAACAGATTGTGAAATATGTGAATGCGATGCACAGTATGGAGTTTCTACCATTTATGGTGATTGTTTCGTCATTGAATGTGTTGATTCTGTAGATGTACCAAATGATGGCAACTGCTGTCCAACCTGTCCTAATGGTAAGATATGTTTCTTAATACAACATAATTACAACAGTGTTTTAGCCTTGTGAACTCCGAAAATGAGAAGGGATCAAGGATGTTCTGGAAAGTGAACACATGAACTACCCCCTGCATGATACCCGTAACTCATTATAGTTAACATAATAACCATTCTGGAAAGTGAAGCCATGAACTATCTCCTTCATAATACCCGTCTCTCTTTATAGTCAACTGGAATGAGGGTTTAAGCCTTGCTTTCCTTAATTAGGTACACGATAACTACCGAGTCAAAGGCCACCAGCACAGTCACCAGGCTGGTGGTTTAAGACCCCCAATGGTCTTATATCAAATGGCCACCAGCACAGTCACCAGGGGGGTGGTTTAAGTTCCCAATGGTCTTATATCAAATGGCCACCAGCACAGTCACCGGGTCGTTGGTTTAAGTTCCCAATGGTCTTATCTATCACTAGGGTAATTTGAGACTAACATATGATTCCTTCCAGTAACCATGGTAACGCATTAAATTTAACGCGTATATATCTCCGATTTTTTTGATATACATGTTATGATACTAATCAGTAGCATTCTTTGACGGCTGGTGGACAGCATGACACAATCGAGTTGCAAAATTTTTGGGATCGTAACTGTCGATCAGAAGATGTGTTATTGAGCCACGTGACGTGGTTTCGATTCCCCACTTGTATGTCCAACCTCGTGGGTTTTTCCGGATCCCCTGGTTTCCTCCCACTGCTAAAGACACCTACGCACAAGTGATTTATTGAAATAAAACGCACACGATTTAACGACTGTGTTTCAATTTAACAGAGTTCGGATTTGCTTCGATTTAAATTTAAGAAATGTCACCCAAGCAAGAATTTCGTATCAGGGGCTGCGACAGATGTAGTATACAATTTCAATATTTAGACAATAGCATTCATTAATCTTAGTAATAACTTTCGTTAAGATAATAAAAAGTGCAGACCCGAGTTCAGAACCTTGCGGTATCCCGCAAAGTATTGTATTATGTTCAGATGGTGAATCTATAATCCCGACAGCTTGGGTACGATTGCTTAGATATGACTAAAACCTGTTAAAACAGAACGACGCAAGACAATTTCGTCGAGTAGGCGCTCGCTACCGAGCGCATCAAATGCGACTGAGAGATCTAAAAGTACCAACAGAACACATTTCGGTTGATCAATAGCCCGATTGTAGAGCAGATTCTGTACTGTGGTATTGTTTGTAGGCCAATTGTAATGGATTGTCGAGGTTATTGGAGAAAACTAATGTAGAACTTTGTTAGTAGTTTTAACATATAATATAGTTTACTAACTGGTCGGTTATTCGACAGAATATCTAGATCCAGGTACGATTGCTTTAACAGTGGTTTGTCAATGACTTTTTGTAGTGACCTGATATAATTTTAGATATACTGTAATTGATAAAATAGATCGATAGATTTGTAGGTATGGGGTCTAATAACGAATTACTATTAATATGTTTGACTTTGTAACAGGTCCTAACTGTGAAGCTGCCCTAAATGGAGTTACACATATTATTCCTGATAATGGTACAGTTTATATTGGTGATATTCCCTGCTCGTGTCTTCCTGTGGATTATTCTTCGTTTGATGGTGCCAGAAAAGCTGACTGTTTTGTGCCTCTAGGTACAGCTCCACCGATACCTACATCATCAACTGGTCCAGAACCAACAGGCTAGATGAGTCATGAGTGGTAGATAATTTAAGGATATTCTACACCAAACCTTCTACATGATATACCAGCAACTGATACTATTAAATAAACTGCTTGAAATCCGACACTTAGTTTTATTGTACTTCTCTTGTTTAATCCCTAACCCAGCTTATACATATTGTCCATTAGAAACAAAATATCAAGATATAACTATGTTCAATGTGGGTAAACAAAAGGTATCAAGATATACCAGTTATGTTGAATATGGGTAAACACTGGATATAATGTTCAATATGGGTAGACACAAGATATAGCTATGTTCAATATGGGTAAACACAAGATATAGCTATGTTCAATATAATAATAACAGATTTTTATATAATAATAGTGTATGGGCAAACACTAGATATAGCCATGTTAACTATGGGTAAACATAAGATATGGTTATGTTTTGGGTGGTTAGCCAACGTTATTTACAACCGTTGTAGGATAAGTTAATTTAAAAGTACTGTTAAAATTGGTAGCAGGTATTTAAGTATTGTTATAAGTGGACAAAATGGTTTTGGAAATGTTTCTGGAACGTTCTCGTAACACATTGCTCGCTTCACTACAACCGTGAATAATTTATTTGTGGCACGGATTTAATATGCCCCAGAACGTTTTTCGGTTCGCATTATGAACTTCGGGCAGGATACGGATAACGTTTATAGTGTGTGTTACATTCTTCTAAATAAACGTTACCGATAACGCCAGGAGCATGTGTTAAATTCCCCTCAATAAACGTCGCCAATAACGTTTTTAGCAGGTGTCAGATTATCCCCCTTAAAGGAGAATGTTGGTGTCCACCAATATGTGATAGTGCTGGTTAAGCACACCCCAAATATACTTTGAATTCTTCGCTACGATAGTTGCGTAACGAAGATTTGAAGAAACGGGAAGTGACGCAAAGAAAGGAAAACATGAGTTATCCTTACTATTGAAGTAGAGAGACATACCGCTATATGTCGATATTCAGGTCACTGATAATTATTTCCAAGACAAACATCTGTTCGAAACATTCATAAATGAAGACGGGTATGCGCCACACAGTGTACTGTGAGGGACATTTTGCCCGGACAGCTACACTACGGGCTATCGAATTCCAGCTACCAAGGGATATTTTAAGTGCACGTCAATGTGTACACGGGACCCTGTCTGTCCGTCCGTCCTACACCACGCCGGAAAATCCCGATGGAATTTCTCGGCCAACACCACCGAAGCTTCCCTATTCATAAAATAATTGACGGTCACAAGATAAAAAAACGTGAGAAAATGGAAATAGTTCGAGCATTCCCTTGATTTTATTATTTCTCTACTTTCACATTCCAAGCGATAATTATAGTTTATTCAGCAAATCCAATGGATAAAGTCGTATTATTATAAAATGTCTAAATAGAGAATTGATAAAACTAGGGAATGCACAAACATTTTCTATTTTGCTCGTATTCTCTTATCTCATGACAGACAATTTTGATACACCGACACAAGGTCCGCACCCTGTCCGTCGGTCATTCTGGTCATTGGTTTTCAACTTTATAGAATCTTTCGTGGTGAGTTAATATCCATTATGCAAACACCCTGTGAACGCGATATTAGCTTTTTTAACGAAATACTTTCAAATTTTGATTTAAAACATTGGGGTCACAAGAGGAAGAAACCTATCGATTTTCTGTTTTCCATGCGCTTTAAGCATTTTGTTCTTGTGAGGGCGAGTCCTATCGATATTCAGTGACTTTACTTTTCACAGTAATTCCATTTTTGTCGTAAACCTTTTGAACAAAATTTAGATTATAGGTTTTGACGGATCTTGTTCAGATTTGGTGTAAAACATCGTGGTCGTGAGAGCACAAACTCTTGTTACAGTATTGGTTCTTCAAGACGGGCAAGGCCATACAGTTTGCCGGGACAGTGGCGCCACGGCCTACGCCAATGAGTTCACGGGACCTCGGTTTGGTATCATTGTATTTTAGAATTGATGTAGAGTTAACCAACCGTCTTAATTGACTATTTAGAAGTAAGAGATATAGAGTTTGTGCCTAACGGAACGACCGTTTAGTATTCCCACGAAAAGCATAGCACAATTCTTACCATCATCTGAAGTATAAGTCAGTAAGCAGATGTTTCTTTGAATCAATGCAGTAGCCCACACAGAATAACCCCGATCCTTAAAAACATCACCACCACTAATCTGTGCTTGTCTACGATATCACCTTGGTGGAAGCGGACGTAAAATACAACTAACTCACACACACAAATCTTTACTCAACCCCTAGGAATTTCTAGAAGAGAGAAATGGTGGAGGTAGCTTTATGTTGATGTCAAGAATTTACGTTTTAAACAATAAACAATAAAATGCAGAATAAGCATCAGAAACATCTGGTGGTAATGACAATCAACATACAGGTCTGTTGTTAATAGATGACAGCAGCTTTCAGGTGTCTATATAGTTCTTGTCAATTTAAACATATATCATCTTTCACCTGTCATTCAATCGAAACGGGACAAATAAAACGGTCATGCTTAAAAAATTCATCTATTGACATATTCATGTTGAAAATAAAATCGCCTGTCTACCAAGTTTTAATATCAAGATTAAAAAACAATCATCTATCGATATATTTTGACTCGCATGTTGAAAATAAAACCACATGTCTACCTATTGTAGTTGTGAGTCTTTAACAGGTACTCCCAAATCTAGAGATTGGGTTTATCGTACACTCGACACAAAGTTGATCCATTCCGGATAAACATGGTTCAATTTATTTCAATAATTCACATGCGCAAAAGGCTCTTTAAAAGTGAAAGTAAAGCGGGGGTCTGGAAATCAAGGAGGCTGGAGAGGCAACCATAATCCGTGTCATGTACAAGCGTCGAATTGAAACCTCGCCACTTGGCGCAATTACAGACCTTATACTCCAGAACCATGTCAGACTTTATAATTTCTTACCTACAGGTGTGATGACTTATAGCCATCGTCAAAATTCCTAACACCTATCTGGAGATCATGGATAAAATATTTCATCAAGCAATGTGTACTAACCATGTCCAACTACTGTCTGATTCACCATTACAATTACTTTATAAACATACATTATACAAGAGCTAAATCTGTCTATTGAAGGTCTTTCTTTAGGCCTTAAATATTATCTAAATTATTATTTGGGCATTAATTATCTTATCAAGACCACATGCAACTCACGATGTCATCGCTAGCCTGCGATATTTACTGGATTTGAATACGTTTTGTGATACATGTAATAGTTTTATTATCGTACCAGCGGTAGTAATGACGATCGAGGCTAGGCCTAAAATTGAATCGCTAATATGTCGTTTCAGAGTGAAGTAAGTTTTCTGAAATATTCAGCATATTTGTTGTCATTATCTATAATTTAACTATTATATCGAGAACTGCCAGCTCTTTAACTAACATTACATGATATCCCTTTAACTGCAAGGATTACATCAATGTCGAATTGATGTTTTGTGGGTGATTGTCAAGTTAAACCAATGAAATAACCACGTCGTCAGAACTTGTATCAAACTGACAGAAATTCAGGTAAGTTTGAATAAATATTTTGACAGTCTGTTTGTACCATATGACTTGATGAATTACTTGAGTAAGATAAAAGCTTTGATTTCTACTCTCGATCTCACTAGCTACCAAAATGTTTGTCCAAATTGTATTGATATTGATGTTATCCGCATCGTCGTTGGCGATGCCTCCACCGCTATCTACAACGCCGTTACCAACCACACCTATACCGAAATGTATTTGTAGGGACGGGATGGAGATATCCCCAGGAGAGATACATTTTATACAAGATTGTCTCTATTGTACATGCGATGCACAGTATGAAGTAACCACAGTTGTTATTGATTGTTACCCCGCCCCGTGTGTTGATTCGTTTAACATTCCTCATGATGGTAAATGTTGTCCGACATGCCCTAATGGTAAGATATTTTTCTTAATACAACATCGTATTATTTTTGGGCTACGGAGACCAAGTGGGGGAGAGGCTGTCGCGCCATACAGTGTGCTATGAGGGGAAATTTTGCCCGGACAACGAGCTACAGTCGACTTTTATTTCGAGAGGGAGCCACGGTGACCAACTGGGTAAGACGCTGGCTCGCTAGTTTGCATGTCGGGTGTTCGATCCCTGCCGAGAAAGTTGATCAGGATTTTCCGACGTGGTTTCTCCTTGTCGGTGGTGCAGGAATGAGGGCCCGACAAGGACAACTGTCTAATATTTCGGAGGATACGAAAAACCGCGAAGTCTGGAAAGTGAAAACATGAACTATCTCCTGCACAATATCCATCACTAATTATAGTCAACTGGCCACCAGCACAGTCACCAGACCGGTGGTTTAAGTACCCAATGGTCTTATCTGTCACTACAGTAAGATGAGACTAACATATGATTCCTTCCAGGTACTATGGTAACGTATTCAATGCGAGTCAGGATAATTTGACTACGTACATATCTCAGATTATTTTAATATACATGGGGTGATACTAATCGGTTATGTCCCAATTGAGTAGCATTGTTTGACGTTTAGTTATTCCAGTATACAGCTATAGTATTCGCGAGTATTCGCCCCTGGGATACCATTCTTTGTCATCTGGTTATTCCAGTCTACACTAATAGTATTCGCGAGTATTTGCCCCTGGGATATGTTTAGTCTCACGGGCATTTGAAAATGTTCACGGTGTCTTAGATATCGGATATCAGAATCCAACCTTTTCACGGTACGATAACAACGTCAATGTTGATTTACATAGACCAATAAGTGGTGTTTGCAATGTCGATGACCGTGGATGATATTGAGTTAAAGACTTAGCTACTTTAGCCTATTGCAGATCTTTTTTTAGGCCTGTAATGTTATATAAACTATTAATTAGACATTTGTTAACAAAATAAGACCATAATCAACTATCAATGGAATCGGATACTCGAGATTTTAACTGGATTATGAAGCTTCGCCATTTAAAAATTTAATTTAAAAATGGGAAAGTGAGGCTAAGTCTCGAATATAACAGTGCCCTGGTTACCACTGTGCACACATCTTGTCAAAACTACAAACAGTGATAACGTAGCTCAGAATGAAGTAATTTGAATGAAATTTTCAATATTTTCATTTTACATATTCTATTGTTGAGCTATTATGGCATTATCTAAATCTTACATAATCTATCTTTAAAAAGATTTATAAACGAAGAAAATATGTTCAGAACATGCCCATGTTTTTGAGTAAAGCGGATTCTGCGCTGTGGTATTGTTTTTAGGCCGATTGTAATGGATTGTAAAGTAGATTCTGCGCTGTGGTATTGTTTTTAGGCCGATTGTAATAGATTGTCGAGGTTGTTGGAATAAATATGATTATTTCACTGATGTAGAACAAACCTCGCCATTAGTTTTGGAATGGAAGACAGATTACTAACCAGAATATTTGGATCCAATTTTGATTCCTTTAAGAGTGGTTTGCCAATGGCTTTTGGTAGTTTTTGGGAAAAGTGACCAGATGAAAGAGAATGGTTTGCCAATGGTTTCTACTAGTTCTTGAGGGTAGTGACCAGATGAAAGAGATTGATTAATAATTTTAGATATAATTGATAAAATAGATCGATAGATTTGTAGGTATGGGGTCTGGATAACGAATTACTATTAATATGTTTGACTTTGTAACAGGTCCTAACTGTGAAGCTGTCCTAAATGGAGTTACACATATTATTCCTGATAATGGTACAGTTTATATTGGTGATATTGCCTGTACTTGTCAACCTTTGTATTTTATTTGGTTCAATGGTCGTACTAGAAAAGCAAGCTGTCCTCCTCTTCTAGTTACAGCTCCCACGGTACCGCCATCACCAACTGGTGGAGAACCAACAGTCTAGATAAGTCATGAGCGGTGGATAATGTAAAGATAGTCTACACCACCGTATATATCATCAACTAATAGTATTCAATACACAAACACTTATACATGATATACGTATACCATCAACTAATAGTATTAAATACACTGCTTGCAATCATAGTTTTAATTTTATTTTCTTAACCCTAAAACAGCTCCATAGATATAAGCGTAGCTATGGTCCATATGGGTAAAACAAGATAGCCCTATGGTCCATATGAGTAAAAACAAGATATAGCTATGTTCAATGGGGGTAAGCACAAGACATCAAGATGTAGGTCTGTTGAATACGGGTAAGCGCTAGATATAGTTATGTTCAATATGGGTAAGCGTTATATATAGATATGTTCAATTTGGGTAAACGAAATATATAGTTGTGTCAGTTGGTCGTTAGTCAACGTTATTAACAAAAGTTCTAGGTTACGTTACTCTAACATTACTGTTAGATTCATAGCAAGTAATATCCTAAGTGGTACAAATGGGTTTAGAAAATGTTTCTGGAACGTTTCCATAACACACTGTTCGCTTGACCGCAACTGGGAAAAATGTATTTGTGGCACGGATTAAATATTCTCCCAGAATTTTTTTCGGTTCGCTTTATTTACTCCCAGTTAGGTACCGATGACATCTATAGCATGCGTGGGGATCACGTGGCTAAGTGGGTAAGACGCTGGCTCGCTAGCCTGGAGGTCGGGTGTTCGATCCCTGCATCGGCTGAGAAAGTTCATCCAGATTTTCCGGCGTGGTTTCCCCTTGTCAGTGATGCAGGACGGGGGCCTGGCAAAGACAGCTGTCTAGTCGTTCGGATGGGACAAAAAACCGAGGTCCCGTGTACAAATTGGCGTGCACATAAAAGATCCCTTGGCCGTAGCGCCGCTGCCCGGGCAAAATTTCCCTCATAGCACACTGTATGGCGTATGCCCGTCTTCATTATCCCAGTTTAGGAGCAAAACAGTAGGACGTTAAACCCCATTTCATTTCATTTTTATAGCATGTGTTACATTCATCCCAATAATTGTTATCGATAACGCCTGTACGGAGCCCATTAAGTGCAAGATTTCACTTTTATATAAATATATCGTGACCTATTCTACTCTTATGAAATTAATTCGTTTAAACTCAATAATAATTCGTTGTAACGAAATATTAATTCGTAATGACGAAATATTAATTCGTTATAACGACATATGTATTACTCACTTACTCACTTAAACGAAATAATTATATAATAGTGGAATCGTGCACCTTGAGGGGCTCCGTACGTATATGATAGAATTGGGTAAGCACACTACAGGTATAATTTTAACTCATATATCATTGCTACGGTAGTTGCGTAATGAAGATTTGAAGAAACGGGAAGTGACGCAAAGAAAGGAAAACACGAGTTATCCTTACTATTGAAGTAGAGAGACAAACTGTTGTTATAAAGACTGTCGGGAGGTAGCCGTTCGAAACAAACTATTCATAAAAAGATAACAGGAAAATGGAGAAAGTTCGAGCATTCACTTAATTTTATTAATTCTCTACTTACACATTCCAAGCGATAACTTTAATTTATTCAGGAAGTCCAATGGATAAAGTCGTATTATTATAAATAAATATCTAAATAGAGAATTAACAAAAACAATGGACAGTCAATGGACAGTGCCCCCCCCCCCCGGCCCGCCTGTCAGTCGGCCCGTCTATAATTGACTAGTGAACCTGGTTGAGGCTATAGTTTTGGGCGGATTCTTTTTAAATTTAATATGCAGCAACCTGGCCATGACAGGGAGAACCCCTTATGCTTTTTTAACGAAACATTTTCAAATTTGGTTTAAGTACTGAAGTTACGAATCGGAAAAACCTGTCGATTTTCAGCTTTCCACGACTTTCCGTTCCGGAATAGCCTCCCATTTGGTTTGAAGCAATTCGTTCATGAGAGGGTTTGTCCTAAACCTTGTGAACGAAATAAAAACTATAGGTGTTGACGGATCTTTTTCAAATTTAGTGTGGAGCTACAATGTATAACAGTTTTCTTTAAAAATAGGCTTGACGCATAGCGTTCATGAGAGGAGAGGGCGAGTCCTATCGGTATTCAACAACTTTCCCTTTCAGAGTAATACCCAGCTTACTGGTAAACCCTTGTGAACCAAACAGACGCTGCAGATTTTGACGGATCGTTTTCAAATTTGGTGTCAAGAATCGTGGTCGTGAGAGGAGTCACACCTTAATCATTAAGTTTTTTGAGTGTGCATTCCGGAGTTATTCCATCTTTGCCGACAACCTCGATGATACCCGATTGAATTCTCTTAGTCACAAAATATTGACAATCGAGTGAAATGAAAATGAAAATGAAAAAAAAATGGGGTTTACCGTCCTACTCAGACAGGGCTAATGGGTTAGGGTTAGGGGAAATTTGCCCGGGCAGTGGTTCTACAGCCTACTTTTATTCGAATTCCAACTGTCAAGGGTTCCTGTACGTGCACGCCAATGTGTACATTGCGTGTCTGTGTGTTGCCTGCACACTGCAATTCTGAAATAATCGTTTTGGAACTTGGCATATAAGACCAATGACAGCAACTATTGATTTGGGGGCATGTCCCGCCCCCCAGGGGCAGAGTCACGCCCAATTTTTGTGTTTAACGTATACAGGCCACAATTCTGAATGGGTCATCATGAAGCTTGGCATTCGTATTTCATTCATTATATTTTAAACAACATATTTGTATTTTGAATCTGAAAGTATTTGCTCCTGCCAACTCATTTTGTGTTCATTCTGAAATAAATTTAGTGCCTAATAGCAAAGCGTTAGTCTAAGTATTTCATATGTTCATATATAAATAGGGTTTTGGGTGGCAATGGTTAGCTAGTGCGCGCTGTAACATAGGGCCTGTCATTCAACAACACTAGACCCCATGGAACATTTTAGTGGATCCATTTTTTGTCCCGATTTATGCTATAGCATTATATAGAATCTAAAGTGTCCCGGTTTGTAATTTTATCATTGGTTCAGAAAACATTTCATTAAAACCCATTCCATTTCATAAGTTTGTGATTTGGCTAAAACAGTAATATATTTAACATAGTCATTTTATTCATAACCATCATTTCATGAATTCGTTATAAGATTCTTGAGCTTAATCTCGCTTTAACTCCGTACATTTGATCAAGTCCTTCACGCAATACCCTGCATATTTCGGTGGTCATTTCGATCGGCTACCGACCCAACTGGGAGCCTATCAGATTTCTCGATCATCGCGCTTTCTAGCTGAAATGTCTACCTGTGATAATCGAGTTGCAAAGTTCAAGGTTCGTTCAATGTCAAACTTTCCGTGGAGGTCGCCATGTTTAATCCCTAACACAGTTTATATATATGGTCCATATGGGTAGAAACAAGATATCAAGATATAACTATGTTCAATGTGAGTAAACACAAGATATCAAGATATACCAGTTATGTTGAATATGGGTAAACACTGGATATAATGTTCAATATGGGTAAACACAAGATATAGCTATGTTCAATATAATAATAACAGATTTTTATAATAATAATAGTGTATGGGCAAACACTAGATATAGCCATGTTAACTATGGGTAAACATAAGATATGGTTATGTTTTGGGTGGTTAGCCAACGTTATTTACAACCGTTTCCGGATACGTTAATTTAACAGGTATTTAAGTATTGTTACAAGTCGTCAAATGGGGGGGGGGATGGCCTAGTGGTCCAGAGTGTCAAGCTTCGACCTCTAGCTGGCCGATCACCTCTGGCTTGCGGTTGTGGTTTCGATCCCTGGTGTGAGCGTATGTGGCTTGGAGATAGGGGCGCCTGCTCAACCTCGTGGGTTTACTCCGGGTACTCCGGTTTCCTCCCACAGGAAAGACCCCTGCGCGTGCGCTAAGATAATGAAAATAAAAAAAAGACAACTTGTCTGCGATATCACCTTCGGTCGAAGCGGACGTTAAACACTAACAACAACAACGTCAAATGGTTTTAGGAAATGTTTCTGGAATGTTCTCGTAACACATTGCTCACTTCACCTCAGCTGTGAAAAATTTATTTATGGCACGAATTTAATTTGCCCTAGAACGTTTTCGGTTCGCTTTATGAACTTCGGGCAAGGTACCGATAACGTCTATAGCGTGTGTTACATTCATCTAAATAAACGTTACCGATAACGCCAGGAGCATGTGTTAAATTCCCCTCAATAAACGTCGCCAATAACGTTTTTAGCAGGTGTCAGATTATCCCCCTTAAAGGAGAATGTTGGTGTCCACCAATATGTGATAGTGCTGGTTAAGCACACCCCAAATATACTTTGAATTCTTCGCTACGATAGTTGCGTAACGAAGATTTGAAGAAACGGGAAGTGACGCAAAGAAAGGAAAACATGAGTTATCCTTACTATTGAAGTAGAGAGACATACCGATATAGGTCGATATTCAGGTCACTGATAATTATTTCCAAGACAAACATCTGTTCGAAACATTTATAAATGAAGACGGGTATGCGCCACACAGTGTACTATGAGGGACATTTTGCCCGGACAGCTACACTACGGGCTATCGAATTCCAGCTACCAAGGGATATTTTAAGTGCACGCCAATGTGTACACGGGACCCTGTCTGTCCGTCCGTCCTACACCACGACGGAAAATCCCGATGGACTTTCTCGGCCAACACCACCGAAGCTTCCCTATTCATAAAATAATTGACGGTCACAAGATAAAAAAAACGTGAGAAAATAGAAATAGTTCGAGCATTCCCTTGATTTTATTATTTCTCTACTTTCACATTCCAAGCGATAATTATAGTTTATTCAAGAAATCCTATGGATAAAGTCGTATTATTATAAATAAATATCTAAATAGAGAATTGATAAAACTAGGGAATGAACAAACATTTTCTATTTTGCTCGTTTTCTCTTATCTCATGACAGACAATTTTGATACACCGACACAAGGTCCGCACCCTGTCCGTCGGTCATTCTGGTCATTGGTTTTCAACTTTATAGAATCTTTCGTGGTGAGTTAATATCCATTATGCAAACACCCTGTGATCGCGATATTAGCTTTTTTAACGAAATACTTTCAAATTTTGATTTATAACATTGGGGTCACAAGAGGAAGAAACCTATTGATTTTCTGTTTTCCATGCGCTTTAAGCATTTTGTTCTTGTGAGGGCGAGTCCTATCGATATTCAGTGACTTTACTTTTCACAGTAATTCCATTTTTGTCGTAAACCTTTTGAACAAAATATAGATTATAGGTTTTGACGGATCTTGTTCAGATTTGGTGTAAAACATCGTGGTCGTGAGAGCACAAACTCTTGTTACAGTATTGGTTCTTCAAGACGGGCAAGGCCATACAGTTTGCCGGAACAGTGGCGCTACGGCCTACGCCAATTTGTTCACGGGACCTCGGTTTGGTATCATTGTATTTTAGAATTGATGTAGAGTTAACCAACCGTCTTAATTGACTATTTAGAAGGAAGAGATATAGAGTTTGTGCCTAACGGAACGACCGTTTAGTATTCCCACGAAAAGCATAACACAATTCTTACCATCATCTGAAGTATAAGTCAGTAAGCAGATGTTTCTTTGATTCAATGCAGTAGCCCACACAGAATACTCCCGATCCTTAAAAACATCACCACCACTAATCTGTGCTTATCTACGATATCACCTTGGTGGAAGCGGAGGTAAAATACAACTAACTCACACAAACAAATCTTTACTCAACACCTAGGAATTCCTAGAACATGTTGATGTCAAGAATTTACGTTTTAAACAATAAACAATAAAATGCAGAATAAGCATCAGAAACATCTGGTGGTAATGACAATCAACATACAGGTCTGTTGTTAATAGATGACAGCAGCTTTCAGGTGTTTGTATATTCCATGTCATATTAACCATGTTTCATCTTTCATCTGTCATTCCATCGAAACGGGACGAATAAAAATATGATGTTTAAAAAATTCATCTATTGACATATTATATTGACTCGCATGTTGAAAATAGAATCACCTGTTTACATAGTTGTAATATCAAGATTTAAAAAAACAATCATCTATCGACATTGTTTTGACTCGCATGTTGAAAATAAAATCACCTGTCTACCTATTGCAGTTGTGAGTCTTTGACAGGTGTAAAAGAGAGAGAGAAAGAGAGAGAGAGAGAGAGAGAGAGAGGGGCGAGAGAGCGAGAGAGCGAGAAAGCGAGAGATTCAGTTTAACGTACACTCGACACGAAGTGGATCATTTCGGGATAAACATGGTTCAATTTTATTTCAATAATTCACACGCGCGAAAGGTTCTTTAAAAGTGGAAGGAAACCGGGGACCGGAAACCAAGGAGGCTGGATAGGCAAACATAATCCGTGTCATGTACAAGCGTGGAATCGAAACCTCGCCACTTGACTCAATTATAGACCTTATACTCCAGAACCATGCCAGACCTTATAACTTCTTACCTACAGGTCTGATGACTTATACCTCATGTCAAAATTCCTAACACCTATCTGGAGATCATGGATAAAATATTTCAGCAAGAATTGTGTAATAACCATGTTCATCTACTAGCTGATTCACCATTACAATTACTTTTTAAACATACATTATGTAAGCGGTAAATCTGCCTATTGAAGGGCTTTCTTGTTATCTAAATTATTAATTGGGCATTAATTATCTTATCAAGACCACACGCAACTCACTATGTCATCGCTAGCCTGCGATATTTAGTGGATTTGAATACGTTTTTTGATACATGTAATAGTTTTATTATCGTATTTTATTGTCGGGTGTTCGATCCCTGCATTGGCCGGGAAAGTTCATCGGGATTTTCCGACGTGGTTTCCCCTTGTCGGTAGTGCAGGAAGGAGGGTCTGACAAGGACAACTATCTATTCGTTCGGAGGATACGAAACACCACGAAGGGACCATGGGTGGTGTGGAAAGTGAAAACATGAACTATCTCCTGCACAATATCTGTCACTCTTTATAGTCAACTGGCCACCAGCACAGTCACCGGACCGGTGGATTTGTATTCAGTGCGGGTCGGGCTAATTTGACTACGTACATATCTCAGATTATTTTAATTTACATGGGGTGATACTAATCAGTTATTCCAGTATACAGCTATAGTATTCGCCAGTATTCGCCCTTGGGATATTTTTAGTCTCATAGGCATTTTAAAATGTTCACTGTGTCTTAAATATTGGATATCAGAATCAAATCTTTTCCCGGTAAGATAACAACATCAATGTTGATTTAAATTGACCCATAAGTCGTCTTTGCCATGTCGAAGACTGGATGATATTTACTTAAAGACTTAGCTACTTTAACAACAACTGGGTTATCCCAATAATACCTTTAGTTAATAGATTTATAAACGTAGAAAATACTTTCAGCATTCCCATGATTCTTTTGAAATATTCCTCTGTTTGAAATTCAATTCTTATAATCTTGAGTTTTGAATTTTGTGATCTTCATTACGTTCAATATCTCAATAGTTTTTTAAAATTATTAGTGGAAATGGTCAATGGAGTAGACAGAGAGATACAATAGACTTTCAGACTTTTTGGGATCGTAATTGTCGAATGAGGTTTGCAGAGCTCTTTTCAAGTTTTGAATCAATGCTTGTTTCATTATCCTTACATATTAACGGGTTATTAACAATATATTCACACGCTTTCAATCTTGTTTAATCTCATTGGAACGGACCGTATTGACATAGCATTGCATTAGCAGTACGTTCATATGGACATGCTTCAAATAAAAATCATCATCATCATCATCATCATCGAGAGAGAGAGAGAGAGAGAGAGAGAGAGAGAGAGAGAGTAATGTGCACTTGAAACAAACTAGGTCATTTCGGGACTACATATGGTTCAACGGTTCAATTTTATTTCAATAATTCGCTAGCACGCAGGGGTCTTTTAACAGTGGAAGGAAACTACGCCACTGGACTTAATGACACACCCTAAGATCATACGCGCACGCGTTAACCATCGTATGTGATAGAAGGCTTTGGAGTTTGCATATGATCTTTAAACGAAAGAATCGGGTCTAATATAGCAATAATATTTCGAGCTTCATGTGGTCCCGGGTATTATTTCTTTGATCAATTTTACAGAGTTGTTGCTGTGTTCCAATTACTACTAGTTCGGTTTAAATTTAAGAAATATATAGTTCTATATTTTGTATCATGGAATTATGCACCATACAATTGGGGGAATATTTAGACAACAGAATTTAGCAATCTTAGTAATGAGTAGAGTAGACCCTCGCTATCGAGCCTATCAAATGCGATTGAGAGATCTAAAAGTACCAACTTAACACATTTCTGTTGATCACTAGCCCGATTGTAAAGTAGATTCTGTACTGTGGTATTGTTTTTAGGCCGATTGTAATAGATTGTCGAGGTTGTTGGAATAAAATTGATTATTTCACTTATGTAGACCACATTTCGCCATTAGTTTTGGAATGGGAGATAGATTTCGGTTGTAACCAGAATACAACTTACCAGCATATCAAATTAATAGACTGTAAAAGATTCAAAACAAAGCTTTAAGAATTGTCACAAGAACTAAATTATACACCAAAAATATTACCCCCGTTTTGAAAGAACTCCACTGGCTACCGATTAAGATCGGAATTGATTTTAAAATTCTCATGCTGACTTTCTGTGCTTTGTCATGTGATGACTCTCCTCTATATATTAAAGAATTAATTCAACCCTACCACCCTACCAGAAATCTTCGTTCCGAAACTAAATACCTTATTAAATCAGTAATTGCAAACTCCTCTTTCGGTAGACGCGCCTTTGCTTTTGCGGCAGCAGAACTGTGGAATTCTGATGATTTTCCTATAGAACTAAAGTACTGTGCATCAATTGACAGTTTTAAAAAGAATCTTAAAACCCATCTTTTTAGAAACGTTTTCTTTTAACTGTTGATTTTTAACTAGTGTTTTTCTTTTAATTGACCATAATGTTACCAAAGAGCAGCTTCGGTTGGATTTTAGGACATTATTATATTATTATATGTTTGGATCCCATTTAGATTCCTTTAAGAATGGTTTGCTAATGGCGTTTGTTAGCTCTTGTGAAAAGTGACCAGATGAAAGAGATTGGTTAATAATTTAATAATTTCAGATATAATTGATAAAATAAATCCATGTATTTCTTTAGTTGATTTGTAGGTATGGGGTCTAGATAACGAATTACTATTAATACGCTGATCGTCTGTTATCTGTAGTGTTACACGAATTACTATAAATATGTTTGACTTTTTAACAGGTCCTAACTGTGAAGCTGTCCTAAATGGAGTTACGCATATTATTCCTGATAATGGTACAGTTTATATTGGTGACATTGCCTGTGCTTGCCGACCTTTGTATTTTATTTTCTTCAATGGTCGTACTAGAGAAGCAAGCTGTCCTCCTCTTCTAGTTACAGCTCCCACGGCACCACCATCACCAACTGGTGGAGAACCAACAGGCTAGATAAGTCATGAGCGGAGGATAATGTGAAGATAGTCTACACCACCTTATATATCATCAACTAATAGTATTCAATATTTATACATGATATACGTATATACCATAAACTAATAGTATTAAATACACTGCTTGCAATCAGACACATAGTTTTAATTTTATTTTCTTAACCCTAAAACAACTCCATAGATATAAGCGTAGCTATGGTCCATATGGGTAAAACAAGATAGACCTATGGTCCAAATGAGTAAAAACAAGATATAGCTATGTTAAATAGGGGTAAGCACAAGACATCAAGATATGGTTATGTTGAATAAGGGTAAGCGCTAGATATAGCTATGTTTAATGTGGGTAAAATCTAGATATAGCTATGTTCAATATGGGTAAGCGCTAGATATAGCTATGTCCAATATGGGTAAGCGTTAGATATAGTTATGTTCAATGTGGGTAAACAAAAGATATAGTTGTGTCAGTTGTTGTTAGTCAACGTTATTAACAAAAGTTGTAGGTTACGTTACTCTAACATTACTGTTAGATTCGTAGCAAGTAATATCCTAAGTGGTACAAATGGGTTTAGAAAATGTTTCTGGAACGTTTCCGTAACATTTCCGTAAATATTCCCCAGAATTTTTTTCGGTTCGCTTTATTTACTCCAAGTGAGGTACCGATGACATCTACAGCATGTGTTACATTCATCCCAATAATTATCAATAACGCCTGTACGGAGCCCATTAAGTGCAAGATTCCACTCTTATATAATTATATCGTGAACTATTCTACTCTTATATAATTCATTCGTTTAAACGCAATAATAATTCGTTGTGGCGAAATATTAATTCGTAATAACGAAATGTTAATTCGTTATAACGAAATATTAATTCGTTATAACGAAATATTTATTACTCACTCACTTAAACAAAATAATTATATAAAAGTGGAATAGTTCACGATATAATTATATAAAAGTGGAATAGTTCACGATATAATTATATAAAAGTGGAATAGTTCACGATAGAATTATATAAGAGTGGAATAGTTCACGATATAATTATATAAGAGTGGAATAGTTGACGATATAATTATATAAGAGTGGAATAGTTGACGATATAATTATATAAGAGTGGAATAGTTCACGATATAATTATATACGAGTGGAATAGTTCACGATATATACAATTATATACGAGTGGAATAGTTCACGATATAATTATATAAGAGTGGAATAGTTTACGATATATATAATTATATAAGAGTGGAATAGTTCACGATATAATTATATAGGAGTGGAATCGTGTTCTTGGGGGGGGGGGGGTAAGCACACCCCAGGTATAACTTTAACTCATAATATCATTGCTACAGGAAGTGACGCAAAGAAAGGAAAACACGAGTTATCCTTACTATTGAAGTAAAAAGACAAACAGTTGTTATAAAGACTGTCAGGAGGTAGCTGTTCGAAACAAACTATTCATAAAAAGATAACAGAGAAATGGAGAAATTTCGAGCATTCCCTTGTTATTTCTCTACTTAGACATTCTAAGCGACAACTATAGTTTATTCAGGAAGTCCTATGGATAAAGTTGTATTGTTATAAAATGTCTAAATAGAGAATTAACAAAAACAACGGACAGTCAAGTTTTATACGCCCATATTATGTGTTCCCCTGTCTGTCGGACCGTCTACAATTGACTAGTGAACGCGATTGAACCTAAAGTTTTGGGCGGATTCTTTTTAAATTTAATGTGAAGCAACCAGGTCATAATAGGAAGAAACCCTTAGGCTTTTTTTAACGAAACATTTTCCAACTTGGTTGTAAGTACTGAAGTACGAATCGGAAAAACCTGTCGATTTTCAGCTTTCCACGACTTTCCGTTCCGGAATAGTCCCCCATTTGGTTTTAAGCAATTCGTTCAAGGGAGGGTTTGTCCTAAACCTTGTGAACGAAATAAAAACTATAGGTGTAGACGGATCTTTTTTCAAATTTAGTGTGGAGCTACAATGTATAACAGTTTTCTTTAAAAATAGGCTTGACGCATAGCGTTCATGAGAGGAGAGGGCGAGTCCTATCGATATTCAACAACTTTCCCTTTCCCTTTCCAAGACGAACATCTGTACGAAACATTCATAAATGAAGACGGGTATGCGCCACACAGTGTACTATGAGGGACATTTTGCCCGGACAGCTACACTACGGGCTATCGAATTCCAGCTACCAAGGGATATTTTAAGTGCACGCCGTCCTACACCACGCCGGAAATTCCCGATGAACTTTCTCGGCCAACACCGAATTGATGGTCACAAGATAACAAAATGCGATAAAATAGAAATAGTTCGAGCATTCCCTTGATTTTATTAATTCTCTACTTTCACATTCCAAGCGATAATTATAGTTTATTCAGCAAATCCAATGGATAAAGTCGTATTATTATAAAATGTCTAAATAGAGAATTGATAAAACTAGGGAATGCACGGACATTTTCTATTTTGCTCGTTTTCTCTTATCTCATGACATTCAATTTTGATACACCGTCACAAGGTCCGCACCCTGTCCGTCGGTCAACCTGGTCATTGGTTTTCAACTTTATAGAATCTTTCGTGTTAGAGTTAATATCCATTATGCAAAAGCCATGTGGTTTCCATTTACCGTGAACGCGAATATAAGTTACAGTGTATACCAAATTGTTTTTTTTAAAAACAGATTTGGCTTTAAGCATTTTGTTCATGAGAGGGCGAATCCTATCGATATTCAGCGACTTGCCTTTTCAGAGTAATCCCCGCCTTTGCGTAAACCTTTTGTACAATATATAGACTACAGGTTTTGACGTATCTTGTTCAAACTTGGTATGAAGCATCGAGGTCGTGAGAGGACACACCCTTGTTACACTGTTTCGTTCTTCTAGACAGGCATACGCCATGCAGTGTGATATGAGGGAAAGTTGCCTGGACAGAGGCGCTGCGACGTACTCGTATATCGAATTCCAACTGCCAAGGGATCTTTTACGTGCACGACAATGTGTACACGGGACCTCGGTTTTTGTTTTATTGTATTTTAGAATTGATGTAGATTTAACCAACCGTCTTAACTGACTAGTTAGAAGGAAGATATGTAGGGTTTGATCCTAACGGAGCGACCGTTTAGTATTCCCACGAAAAGCACAACACAATTCGTACCATCGTCCACAGCATAAGACAGTAAGTAGTTGTTTCTGTGTCAGGCAAGTTGTACAATTTTCCTGAATCAACTTTGATTCAATGCAGTAGCCCAAAACGAATGCCCCCCCTCCCCCATATCCTTTAAAATATCACCACCACTAATGTTTACTCAACCCCTAAATATTTCCAGAACAGAGAAATGATGGAGCTAGCTTTATGTTGATGTCAAGAATTTACGTTTTAAACAATAAACAATAAAAGTCAGTATAAGTATCAGAAACATCTGACCATAATGACAATGACATTAGACAAGGGGATCCACTAAGTTCAAGTATCTTTAATCTTTGCATTGAAATACTATTAAATCAGATAAGACATAACATAAATATATTTGGAATACAATTTGGAAAACAAAATATTAAGGTTACAGCCTTTGCTGATGATGTGACAGTATTTTTAAGAGATTATAAATCTGCAAGACATCTACTTGAGGTCTTAAAACTATTTTATAAAATTTCAGGTTTAGAAATCAACTTATCAAAAACTGAAATATATAATCTAAATTATAAAAACTTTAATAATGATGAAGAAATCAAATCTCTCGGAATTAAAATATGTACAAATTACATCAAAATATTAGGAATATACTTTTCCTGTGATGAAAATATATCATTTAAATTAAACTTCAACGATAAATATCAAGAAATCGAGCAAACCTTAAGTAAATGGAACAATCGATGTCTATCATTAATGGGAAAAATACAGATTGTAAAAACATTTGCCGTTCCAAAAATTTTATATCCTTCATTATCACTACCAATTCCTGTTAACTTAACTAAAGAATTTAACAGAATAGTATACAAATTTATCTGGGATGGAAATGATAAAATTAAACGAAATGTATTAATTCAAAACTATGAAAAAGGTGGACTTAAAATGATTGATATTGAATCAATGTTAAAGGCGCAATGTATGTTTTGGATAAAGAAAATTGTAGATGATAAAGCAGAACAAACTTGGAAAATACTATACAACCTTATGCTAAAAGAGTACGGTGGACATATATTGCCAATGTGTAACTATAAATCGACACTAATACAACTACCAACATTCTATAAAAATCTCTATCAAAATTGGGAAGATGTATTTACAAGCCACATTGATACTACTGATAATCTTGACGATCAACTTATTTGGAATAATAAAAATATAATAATAAAAAACAAGCTAATATATAATTCAAATCTATTAAATGATAATATTGTATATGTAAAAGATTTAAATACTGATAACTATAACAGTGAACAAAATAAATTAACTTTTCAAGGTATCAAGTCGAAAGTAGGAAAGCTATTAAACCTTTCCACTTGTATCTATAATCCTAGCCCGACATCAATCTGTGACTATCTTAATAAAATATTAAACATAATATACAATAATTCAATCTGTAAAATTAAATCTAAAGATGTGTACAATAAATTAATCCTAGAAAAACTTACTCATCCAACATCGATTTCAAAATGGCAGACGTCTTTAAATGAGGTCATCACTATCAATGATTTTTTATAAATATTTTAAATTAATTTATGAAATTTTACCGGACACAAAACTAGAACATTTCAGTATAAGTATTTACATAATATAATATATACAAACGATACTTTACTCAAATGGAAATTAAAGTCTTCTAACTTGTGTGATTTCTGCAGTGCCGCCATTGAAAACATAGAACATCTTTTCTACTACTGTTATTACTCTAGTAAAATTTGGTCTGCATTTCATAAACTAATTAATAAATTAGATATAGAAATCGTTTTTAAAAGGCAAAATATTCACTTTGGATTTATTGACCAAAGCACATTTCTTAATAGGTCAGAGTGGACCATAACAAACCATCTATTATTCTTAACTAAATATTATATCTATAGCGAAAAAATTAAAAATAATACTCCGCAAAAGAATAAATATCTATCGTTTATAAAACACATAGCTAATATAGAAAATAACATTCATATTAGGTCTGTTGTTAATAGATGACAGCAGCTTTCAGGTGTTTGTATATTCCATGTCGATTTAATCATATATCATCTTTCATCTGTCATTCCATCGAAATGGCACAAATAAAAATATGATGTTTAAAAAATTCATCTAGTGACATATTGACTCGCATGTTGAAAATACAATCACCTGTTTACCAAGTTTTAATATCAAGATTAAAAAACAACAATCATATATCGAAATTATTTTGACACACATGTTGAAAATAAAATCACCTGTCTACCTATTGCAGTTGTGAGTCTTTGACAGGTGTAAAATAGAGAGAGAGAGAGAGAGAGAGAGAGAGAGAGGGAGGGATTCGGTTTAACGTACACTCGACACGAACTTGGTGATTTCGGGATAAACATGGTTCAATTTTATTCAATAATTCGCTTGCGCGAAAGGCTCTTTAAAAGTGGGAGGAAACCGGGGGACGTAGCGAAAACCAACGAGGCTTGACAGTCAACCATAATCCGTGCCATGTATAAACGGGAATCGAAACCCCGCCACTTGACTCAATTAGAGATCTTATGCTCTAGAACCACGTCAGACCATATCTTACCTTACCCACTATAACTCATGTCAAAATTCCTAACACCTATCTGGAGATCATGGATAAAATATTTCAGCAAGCAATGTGTAATAACCATGCTCATCTATTAGCTGATTCACCATTACAATTACTTTATAAACATACATTATACAAGAGCTAAATCTGTCTATTGAAAGTCTTTCTGTAGACCTTAAATGTTATCCAAATGAATACGTTTTGTGATTGATAATTTAATGTAATAGTTTTATTATCATACTAACGGTAGTAATGACGATCGAGGCTATAGGCCTAAAATTGAATCGCTAATATGTCGTTTCAGAGTGAAGTAAGTTTTCTGAAATATTCAGCATATTTGTTGTCATTATCTATAATTTAACTATTATATCGAGAACTGCCAGCTCTTTAACTAATATTACATGATGCGCCTTTAACTGCAAGGATTACATCAATGTCGTATTGATGTTTTGTGGGTGATTGTCAAGTTAAACCAATGAAATAACCATGTCGTCAGAACTTGTATCAAACTGACAGAAATGCAGGTAAGTTTCAATAAATATTTTGACAATGTGTTGGTAACATATGGCTTGAGGAATTACTTGAGTAATATAAAGTCTATGATTTCTACTCTCGATCTCACTAGTTACCAAAATGTTTGTCCAAATTGTATTGATATGGTTATTATCAGCATGGTCGTTGGCGATGCCACCGCCTTACCCAACGACGCCTGTACCGACATGTATCTGTAGGGATGGGCTGGAGATATTCCCAGGAGACAAACATTATGTAACAGATTGTGAAATATGTGAATGCGATGCACAATATCGAGTATATGAAATAGCTGTTGATTGTTACCCCACCCCGTGTGTTGATTCATTTAATATTCCTCATGATGACATATGTTGTCCGACATGTCCTAATGGTAAGATATTTTTCTTAATACAATATTGTGTTATTTTTGGGCTACGGAGACCAAGTTGGGGAGACGCTGGCTCGCTAGCCTGGAGGTCGCGTGTCGCGCCATACAGTGTGCTATGAGGGGAGAGGGAGCCACGGTGACCAACTGGGTAAGACGCTGGCTCGCTAGTTTGCATGTCGGGTGTTCGATCCCTGCCGAGAAAGTTGATCAGGATTTTCCGACGTGGTTTCCCCTTGTCGGTGGTGCAGGAATGAGGGCCCGACAAGGACAACTGTCTAATCGTTCGGAGGATACGAAAAAACCGCGAAGGGACCAAGGGTGGTCTGGAAACTGAAAACATGAACTATCTCCTGCACAATATCCATCACTAATTATAGTCAACTGGCCACCAGCACAGTCACCAGACCGGTGATTTAACTACCCAATGGTTTTATCTGTAACTAGGGTAAGATGAGACTAACATATGATTCTTCCAGGTACTATGGTAACGTATTCAATGCGAGTCGGGATAATTTGACTACGTACATATCTCAAATTATTTTAATATACATGGGGTGATACTAATCGGTTATGTCCCAATTGAGTAGCATTGTTTGACGTTTAGTTATTCCAGTATACAGCTATAGTATTCGCCCTTGGGATATGTTTAGTCTCACAGGCATTTTAAAATATTCACTGTATCTTAAATATTGGATATCAGAATCAAATCTTTTCACGGTAAGATAACAACATCAATGTTGATTTGGGGGGTTGGATGGCTGAATGGTTAGCGTGTGCACGCTGTATCATAAAGTCTGTCATTGAGTCAACTGGCGTGGTTTCGAATCCCCGGTTGTACGTGACAAGGAGTAGGGTCGCCTGTCCAACCTCGTGGGTTTTCTCCGGGTCCTCCAGTTTCCTCCCACTGCTAAAGACCCCTACGCGCAAGCAAATTATAAGTCGTGTTTGTCATGTCGAAGACTGTGGATGATATTTAATTAAAGACTTAGCTACTTTAACAACAATTGCGATATCCCAATGATACCTTTAGTTAAATAGATTTATAAACGTAGAAAATACTTTCAGAACATTCCCATGATTCTTTTGAAATATTCCCCTGTTTGATATTCGATTCTTATAATCTTGAGTTTTGAATTTTGTGATCCTAATTACTTCCAATATCTCAATAGTTTTTTTTAAAAATTATTAGTGGAAATGGTCAATTGAGCAGACAGAGAGATACAATAGACTTTCAGACTTTTTGGGATCGTAATTGTCGAATGAGGTTTGCAGAGCTCTTTTCAAGTTTTGAATCAATGCTTGTTTCATTATCCTTACATATTAACGCGTTATTAACAATATATTCACACGCTTTTAATCTTCGCTTATTGGTTAATCTCATTGGAACGGACCGTATTGACATAGCATTGCATTAGCAGTACGTTCATATGGACATGCTTCAAATAAAAATCATCGAGAGAGAGAGAGAGAGAGAGAGCGAGAGAGAGAGTAATGTGCACTCGAAACAAACTAGGTCATTTCGGGACTACATATGGTTCAACTGTTCAATTTTATTTCAAAAATTCGCTAGCACCCAGGGGTCTTTTAACAGTGGAAGGAAACTACGCGTTATCACGTTTCGAAACTACGCCACTGGACTTAATGACAGACCCTAAGATCATACGCGCTCGCGTTAACCATCGTAGTTATAGAAGGCTTCGGAGTTTGCATATGATCTTTAAACGAAAGAATCGGGTCTAATATAGCAATAATATTTCGAGCTTCATGTGGTCCCGGGTATTATTTCTTTGATCAATTTTACAGAGTTTTTGCTGTGTTCCAATTACTACTAGTTCGATTTTGTTTCGTTTGAAATTAAATTTAACAAATGCTATCCAAGCAAGACTTTCTGTGAGATATAGTTTTATATTTTGTATCATGGAATTATGCACCATACAATTGGAGGTATATTTAGACAACAGAATTTAGCAATCTTAGTAATAATCTTTGTGAAGATAATGAAAAGTACAGGCCCGATTACAGAACCTGACAGTTTTAGTGGTATTGGTTAGATGATTAAAACCAGTTAAAACAGCCACGCCATAATGAGTCGAGTAGACCCTCGGTATGGTATCGAGCGTATCAAATGCGACTGAGAGATCTAAAGTACCAACAGAACACATTTCTGTTGATCACTAGCCCGATTGTAAAGTGGATTCTGCGCTGTGGTATTGTTTGTAGGCGGGTTGTAATAGATTGTCGAGGTTGTTGGAATAAAATTGATTATTTCACTGATGTAGAACAAACCTCGCCATTAGTTTTGGGAATGGGAGATAGATTTCGGTTGTAACCAGAATACAACTTACCAGCATATCAAATTAATAGACTGCAAAAGATTCGAAACAAAGCTTTAAGAATTGTCACAAGAACTAAATTATACACCAAAAATATTACCCCCGTTTTGAATGAACTCCACTGGATACCGATTAAGATCAGAATCGATTTTAAAATTCTCATGCTGACTTTCTGTGCTTTGTCATGTGATGACTCTCCTCTATATATTAAATAATTAATTCAGCCCTACCACCCTACCAGAAATCTTCGTTCCGAAACTAAATACCTTATTAAATCAGTAACTGCAAACTCTTCTTTCGGTAGACGCTCCTTTGCTTTTGCGGCAGCAGAACTGTGGAATTCTAATGATTTTCCTATAGAACTAAAGTACTGTGCATCAATTGACAGTTTTAAAAAGAATCTTAAAACCCATCTTTTAGAAACGTTTTCTTTTAACTGTTGATTTTTAAATGTGACCAGATGAAAGAGATTGGTTAATAATTTAATAATTTCAGATATAATTGATAAAATTGATCAATGTGTTTCTTCAATAGATTTTAAGGCATGGGGTCTAGACAAAACAATCTTATTAATATGTTTGACTTTTTAACAGGTCCTAACTGTGAAGCTGTCCTAAATGGAGTTACACATATTATTCCTGATAATGGTACAGTTTATATTGGTGACATTGCCTGTGCTTGCGAACCTTTGTATTTTATTTGGCACAATGGTCGTACTAGAAAAGCAAGCTGTCCTCCTCTTCTATTTACAGCTCCCACGGCACCACCATCACCAACTGGTGGAGAACCAACAGGCTAGATAAGTCATGAGCGGAGGGTAATGTAAAGATAGTCTACACCACCGTATATATCATCAACTAATAGTATTCAATACTTATACATGATATACGTATATACCATAAACTAATAGTATTAAATACACTGCTTGCAATCAGACACATAGTTTTAATTTTATTTTCTTAACCCTAAAACAGCTCCATAGATATAAGCGTAGCTATGGTCCATATGAGTAAAAATGGGGGTAAGCACAAGACATCAAGATAAGCTATGTTCAATATGGGCAAGCGCTAGATATAACTATATCAATTTGGGTAAACAAAAGATATAGTTGTGTCATTTGGTCGTTAGTCAACGTTATTAACAAAAGTTGTAGGATACGTTACTCTAACATTCCTGTTAGATTCATAGCAAGTAATATCCTAAGTGGTCAAAATGGGTTTAGGAAATGTTTCTGAAACGTTTCCGTAACACAATGTTCGCTTGACTGCAACTGGGAAAAGTTTATTTGTGGCACGAATTTAATGTCTCCCCAGAATTATTTTCGGCTCGCTTTATTTACTCTAAGTTAGATACCGATGACATCTACAGCATGTGTTACATTCATCCCAATAATCGTTATCAACAATGCCTGTACGGAGCCCATTAAGTGCATGATTCCACTTTTATATAATTATATCGTGAACTATTCTACTCTTATATAATTAATTCGTTTAAACGCAATAATAATTTAATAAGGAAATATTAATTCGTTATAACAAAATATTAAATCGTTAAAACGAAATATTTATTACTCACTTACTCACTTAAACGAAATGATTATATACGAGTGGAATAGTTCATGATATAATTATATAAGAGTGGAATCGTGCACTCTGGTCCGAATACAGTATCTGCTCTGTTTCATGTGGTGGAGTCAATGTGTGTCATTGAGTCAACGGGCATGGTTTCAATTCCCCGGTTGTACATGTCAAGGAGTAGGGTCGCCTGTCAAACCTCGTGGGTTTTCTCCGGGATCTCCGGTTTCATCCTACTACCATAGATACCTCCGCGCAAACGAATTATTGAATAGAATTGAACAATATGTTAGTCGCGAAATGACCTAGTTTGTGTCGATTTCAAGTTAAACTTCATTTTCTCTCTTTCTCTCTCTCTCATGTGGTGGAGGTCCCCACCCCATCACTCCCCTCCCCTCGTCTCAAATTGAAATGTTTACGATTTACTTATAAAAGCAGAGTTGGTCAATAACAAATCGTATATTATAACTTAGATGAACTACTTGATTTAAAACAATTTAGATCACCTGTCGATTCAGGTGTGTCAATATTTAGATGAACTACTTGATTTAAAGCAGGTGTGTTAATATTTAAAGACATAGACGATACCTGTAGAAGTAAGTATATTGGTATATGTAATAGTTCAACATGTAGAAGTAAGTATATTGATATAACGTATATGTATGTATGTAATAGTTCAACATGTAGACGATAAACAGAAAGAAACAATCAATAAGTAGGTCTTTATAAAACTTCTATTGCTAATGATAATCATGATAACGTATTGTATGCAAACATGGTCGACTTGTTTTACGTGTCAACCTCTAGTTTGTCAGATTCAAAGCTCCTATCTCGCACAAAGGTCATCTTATAAAATATCTTACCGATACACATAATAGGTATCTGTCTATTGATTTATTTCCGACGACAAAGTGTAAGTTAATCTGTTTCTCTCATGGACGCCATCTGTATATTGCGGGTCGGTTAATTCTGTTTCTCTCATGGACGCCATCTGTATATTGCGGGTCGATTAGTCTAACGTTGAATTACTAACTTAGAATTCTAAGATTCGTCCCTGGTGTTGGACAAGAAAGTTCCTAGCGGAGTTGTACAACCAGATGTCCGCTTGGCAGATATGCAAGATGAACGAGTCTGGTTAGGTAAAGAGTATCGTTCAGTCTAGTATTTCGGATGGGTCGACACACTGAAGTCACGTGAATACAAATGAAAGAATGCTAAATACCTGGACACTAAGGACACCAAGTAAATCGTCGCTCCGCTTTCTGATGTATTATTAAGAATTTTTATTTAGCACCATTTCCACAGAATGATCAAACGCGCTTTACTATAAGCAATAGGTAAAAGTATAAATCCATGAAACAAAAGATTACATGATTCAGATAATTAACAGTTAGCTATCTGAGATTTATAATTTGATATTGAATTGCAATCTGATTAAAATACAGGTCTATATTTCCTTTTTTTATACTTTCGATCGCCTACACTACATGAAGATCTGAGAAGTTGTATTGGAAGGTTGCGTCAGGGGTTGTACGAGTGGCTGTTGACGCTATGACGTCATACATTTGATTAACTCAGCATTGATGTTTCTAGTGGATTACCCATACTTTCGTGCTCCCCACGCCAAAAGTTCGCCGTAATCTCTCACATCATCCAGAACACGTCAAAGATAACAGTTCTTCCAGATCCTAGTGTAGTAAAGACAAGTAAAACGAAATTTTGAACTATAAAAAACGAAGCGAAATAGGATCTGTGTTTTAATCAGATTGAATGATTTTTTGCTGCGAATAAAATGGAAGTCAATCATTCCATAGTCGTCGAGCTATAATCGCAAATGCTCTTTCCCCACAAGACGCAACACTGGCATACTTCTCCTTAAGAAGAAACAAACCATTTGAAGAACGTAAGTAGCGACAGGGATGATAAAAACATAAACGATTCGAATTATAAAAGGGTGCAGGATTATTCAGATATTTAAACTTATATAATAAAATCTTACATTCAATCCTAAAAACTATTAATAACAAATGTAATTTATAAAAGACTGGTGTTATGTGACCTGTATATGATGCGCCTGTTGTAGGTCGAACTGCCGAATTGTGTAGTGTTTGCAAGAGAGAGGGGGAGAGAGAGAGAGAGAGAGAGAGAGAGAGAGCATTGAGCAATGGGGTTTAGTATCCACTCGACACAAACTAGGTCATTTCGGGACTAACATAGGGTTCAATTTTAGCGCGAAGGGTCTTTAGCAGTGTAAGAAAACCGGCGGACCCGGAAAAACCCTACGAGGACGGACAGGCGACCGAACAACCGGGGAATCGAAACCACGCCATTTGACTTAATGACAGACCTTATGATTCAACACGCACCCGTTAACCATTCGGCCACCCTCTCCCTCCTCCTCCCTCCTCCTCCCTCCCTCCCCCTCGCCCTGTTGTTGATGGGACTCCGCATGGCTAAGATAAAATCAAAAATTACCCATTCAGATTTTCAGACTTCATTGTATGATTCCTCATTAACTCCGCAGTTGCAGTAAAGTAAAATAATAAACTAAATTTCCTTCCAAAATCCGGACTAACAATGTCAATGTTCGGCTCCGACTCTTATATCGAATCTCAAATGCCAAGGGGTTTTTAACGTACAGGCCAATGTGTACACGCGATCTCGATATTTTGTCCCTTTCGAACGACTATACGTTGTCCCTTGCCCAGCTCACTAACGAAGACGGAATATTTCATTCAGTCTACTGACCTACAATAATCGTGAATATAATGCGTGTCTTAAAACAAGACCTGGTGAATTTATATTTTTATTAAC
The DNA here is from genome assembly GCF_932274485.2 of Patella vulgata. Lineage (NCBI taxonomy): Eukaryota > Metazoa > Mollusca > Gastropoda > Patellidae > Patella > Patella vulgata. The sequence goes on from NC_065883.2 coordinate 1,015,707, forward strand.
ATTATATCAACATTACAAGACATGATAATCCCTGATGAATTTATATTGTTATTAACACTTTATCAACAATACCTGGTGATAAAATTACAAACAGGTAAATAATAAATAATGGTTGTATTGATAACAGATTATAGTTTCATCTTATTAATGAATTAACAAGGCTGTATCAATATTGATATAGTTATACATATTGACTGTCTATGTAATTAGTCGCTTGAATATATTAGCATATGATACACAATATTATTTATATTGAATGAGATGTACCGGTAGTGATCACGCAGTGTTAAAGTAGCGGTACGTGATCAAAATGTTTCGGAAGATATCATGTTTCTCACGGCTTAAACCATGCTAGTCATCAGATGGATTATTTTACCAATCTGATTATTATTTCGTTTCGTTTTTATAGTTCAAAATTTCGTTTTACTTGTCTTTACTACACTAGGATCTGGAAATGTTGTTATCATTGACGTGTTCTGAATAATGTGAGGTATTAGCCAATGAAATGGTCTGTTACACCGTGCTTTAGAAGTGTTTTGCACAGAACTGGGGTAATCCACTAGTAACATCAATGCTGATTGGTTAAGCAAATATCTGCGGTCATAGGGTCAAAAGCCTCCCGTATGACCACTGACGTGACCTATCGCAACAACCTGTCAGATCTTCATGTAGTGTAGGCCATCGAAAGTATAAGAAACGAAACAAAATACTAAAATTTGGATTTTATCTTAGTTAAAATTTCGTGAAACAGGCCCCTGTATTTTAATCAGATTGGTTATTTTACATTTAATTAAAAAAAAACAAAAAAAAAAAAACAATTAAAATATCAACGGTAGATAAACAGAGATTACGTGAATAGGTTAAAAAACAATTAAAATATCAACGGTAGATAAACAGAGATTACGTGAATAGGTTAAAAAACAATTAAAATATCAACGGTAGATAAACAGAGATTACGTGAATAGGTTAAAAAACAATTAAAATATCAACGGTAGATAAACACAGATTACGTGAATAGGTTAAAAAACAATTAAAATATCAACGGTAGATAAACACAGATTACGTGAATAGGTTAAAAAACAATTAAAATATCAACAGTAGATAAACACAGATTACGTGAATAGGTTAAAAAAACAATTAAAATATCAACGGTAGATAAACACAGATTACGTGAATAGGTTAAAAAACAATTAAAATATCAACGGTAGATAAACATAGATTACGTGAATAGGTTAAAAAACAATTAAAATATCAACGGTAGATAAACACAGATTACGCGAATAGGTTAAAAGACAATATTGGTGTCAGTCATTATTACATATGTTATAGAACTGGTTAAACACGTTAATCACAGATTTCGTGAATAGGTTTAAAAAAAACAAAAATATTGGTGTCAGTCATTATTACATATGTTATAGAACTGGGCCCTTATTCACGAAAACTTAAACTAAGATAAAATCGAAATTTTAAGAAATACTGCAATTCGATTGGCTGACCAGTAAAATCAATTTGCATATATCCAATGAAGTTGCAGGATTTCTTAAAATTTCGATTTTATCTTATGTTATAGGTTTCGTGAATAAGGGCCCTGGTTAAACACTTTCCAAATATAATTTTAACACACAGATCATTGCTACAATAGATGCGTAATAAAGGGCTCAACAAACGGAAGTGACGAACGCAAAAGGAAAACACGAGTTATCCTTCTATATAACTGACTGAAGTGACGAGTGATAACAGATACACGGGTGAGTTTCTGCTCACTAATAATTCCTTCGAAGACCGAAAGTTGTTATATGAGACTGTGAGAGGATACTTGACAATTCAAAAAAATAATTGACTGGCACTATAGATAAGAGAAAACGAGTAAAATATATTACACTCGCTAAATTTTAACATGTAATATAGGGATGGCTAATAAATGCCGGTAATGATAGATCAATTGGGTTGAATACATCATAAACATAAGAACCGTAACTGTAGTGTTATTATTGTCTTTGTACCAGACCATCTTGAAATAACCAGAAATAGACAAAACTGCCTGTAGGGTAGTCATCAAGTACCTGCAACCGAAGGGACTAACCCCTAACAGATGCATGCCAATTTCAGGGATGATCCCACCTTTATTTTCCAAAGTAAAGAAGTGAACTGTGGACTTTAAGAGTGACAGAGAGAGCGCCATGACGATGAACCGCGTCATAACAGCAACTATTGAAGAAAACATTACCCGCTGCATGACATGGTAATGACTGATACACGATTGTCCACTATCCCATGAGATGATTGGGTACATTATCACCTACGAGTTAGGAATAATAATAAAGATTTCTGAAGTATGGGTGTCAGAGATCGTTGTTACGGATCAGCCGCGTGTCAGATTCCTGTCATCACGTGACAATCGGTCCCGTTTTGAAGCAGAATCTGTTAATGTTTTGAAACGGATTCTGTTAATGGGTTGGCCAGATTCTGTTAATATTTTGAAACGGATTCTGTTAATGTTTTGGCCAGATTATGTTTATTTTTTTGAAGCAGTTTCTGTTAATGTTTTGAAGCAAATTCTGTTAATGTTTTGACCAGATTCTGTTAATGTTTTGACCAGATTCTGTTAATGTTTTGGCCAGATTTGTAAACACGAATGAACACTAGCTGTTTCAAGAAATCAAAAAGGAACTAGCCGGTCGCCATTCTCCTAGTAATGACCAAGGCATGTCAGCTGTGAACAACTTTTTTGAGAGTGTCGGAAGACAATTTCTTCTTGACCGGCATCCAGGCCTTGCAAAATCGTTGGCAAAAGTGAGTACACCATTGACGTTGTACAGGGGCCCGTTTCACAAAAACTTAAATCGTCTTAAACTAAAGTTCCATCCTAACTTAAGATAGATGCGTTTCACAAAACGATTTTAAGCATTTTAGATAAAATCCACTAAAATAATATTGTAAGTTAAAATTGTATCTTAACTTAAAATAGCGGCGTTACAATCGATCTTCGTAAAAAGCACAAAATTTAAAATTTCATTTTGATTTTAGTTAAAATCTATTTTAGTGATTTTAGTTTAAGTTTTTTTTGTGAAACAGGGCCTGGTCTTGCCCAGATAAACTTAGAACTTTTCAGCCTGTACTCGTACATGCAATACAAAGTGTCATGTTGGCATCTGTTCAAAACTACTATTTGAATGATCCGGACTAGTAGATTAGTAAATACCCCCCCCCCCCCCGCCCCCCAAACACCTCGACTAATTTCAGTGTTAAACTATATCGTTACCTTGCCTATAACATTTTCAATAACATCTCGGTGATCTTCTGGTATACGCCTACAATGTGATCCAAAACGTCACCAGGAATGGCCATTCAAACAATGATAATAAATACATTTTGGCGAAATAATTGAATTCGACAATGTCCAATTGCTTGTCTCATAGACACCAAGTTTATTCTTTAAACAAAATTGGATTTTGTTGCCTCTAACAACTAAAATTTGTCAAAAGAGTTTAAATGTGTATCAGTGCAGTGCAAAAAGATATTTATTTAAATTCCCTTTTCTATCTCAACCACATATCCATTTGTTCATTAGCAGTGTGAACTCCACCTATGAGAATATGCATCAAGTGTTCGGTTTCTTTTCAAATTCATTACATCAGTGCTATATATTCTCATGTCGTATTCGAATAAAATATTGTTTAAACGAGGAACATACTGGTTAGAATGGGCCGTCCGGCTTCCAGTTCCGCCAGTAGAGAAGGTACCAACAACCCAGCGATTTAAAACAGGGACAGTCCGGCTTCCAGTTCCGCGAGTAGAAGGTATTACCAGCCCAGATCCGCCAGTAGAAGGTACCAACAACCCAGCGATTTAAAATATAACATCATTACAACCAGATATCCCACTCGAAACTTGGTCATCATATGAACCACCACTGGAATTAATCGACATCCATAACTGTTTTATTCCTCTTAGATGAAACAGTTATTATCTCAAAACACAGAGCTATTCCTGACAGAAATAAACCAACTAGAAGAAAATAAAACACACTCTGTAATGAGGCTATGCCAATAACTTTAGACACAGTCTGGGTCATGGAACCACACTGTCCTGAAGGCCACCATTTCTTCTTCCAAATGTCCATCAAATTGCTTTCTAGTACATATAATGTCCTATAATATAAGAAACATATCCATATTTCATTACGTTAATTAAACCTTTGTTTATAACAAATGGCTTCAACATCTTATCATGGATATTTTCATCATAGACAAAATATTCCAGTTGGTTACCTGAACGGTATTTTAGGAAAGAAGATGATACTAGGGGTCGGCCTAGTATCTAATTTGGAAACATGGGGATAGTGTCGGCCCCCCCAAAAAAGAGAGAGAAATGGAGTTGAACGTCCACTCGACACAAACTAGGTCATTTCAGGTCTAACATACGGTTTAATTTTATTTCAATAATTCGCTTGCGCGTAGGGGTCTTTAGAAGTGGGAGGAAACCGGAGGACCCGGAGAAAACCCACGAGGTTGGACAGGCGACGCTACTCCTTGTCACGTACAACCGGGGATTCGAAACCACGCCAGTTGACTCAATAACAGGCCTTATGATACAGCACGCACGTGCTAACCCTTTGACCATCCACCCCCCCCCCACCCCCGTCGGCCCAAAACAATTCAAGTAAGTATTTGTGGCGGTAAATTATGGTCATATCGCTAGTATTATTGAGTGGAGTGTAGTATATTATGCTATTGCCGCTGATTCAGACAAGTTTTAAATATTGTAACACTGACCGCCGTAGTGTAGACTCTATTGTAATTGAAATATATAGCAAATATTCATCTGTATTAACTCATTAATTGATAGTGAATTCAGAAATGAAATGAAAGGAAATGGGGTTTAAACGTCCTACTGTGCTCCGACTGGGCTAATGAAGACGGGCATACGCCATACAGTGTGCAATGAGGGGAATTTTGCCTGGGCATTGGGACTATGGCGGTCTACTCTTATATCGAATTCCAACCAGCAAGAGATCTTTTACGTGCACGCCAGTGTGTACACGGGACCTGGGTTTGTAGTCCCATCCGAACGACTAGACAGCTGTCGTTGTCGGGCCCTCTGTCCTGCACCACGAATTCAGAAACATGACCCACCCAATATTAAAGGGGCATTACTTAAGATTAGATAAAGAGCTGACAGTTCTCGCTATAACAGTTACAAAATAGATAATGAAAATCAAATTATGTTGACAATTTCAGTCAAATTGCTTTACTCTGAACCGAGATATTACCCATTAAATTTTAGGTTAGTCTTGGTCGTCATTACTGACTTTGGTATGCTAACAAACAAAGTCTCGATTATCCATTTTAACTTTAAATTATCCATCACAAATTGTATTCAAATCCAATAAATATCGAAGGCTAACAATTTCATCGCAAGATGATTATGGATAAGTTAATTAATGTCTAATTAATAATTTAGATAACATTTCAGGCCCAAAGAAATACCTGCTGCAGGTAGATTTAGCTCTTACATAATGTATGTTTAATTTGTGAACGATTATTTAATTTTAAAATGCTTACATTTCAGATATCTGTCTTGTATAAGCAGAATTATTTTGTAAACCAATTGAATAATCCAAAGCGAAATACGATTCTTTGATCATTTTAAATTCACAGTTTTGAGATATCCAACTATCGTAAACACTCCCTTCCGCCAGGAAAACATAATGCGAGTTTAACGCTAACTCGTACTGAACTTGAGAATCTACGCTCAGAATATTCGGGTCCGTTTTATTTTGGTTCACAATACCCCTCCATATCTGTTGGAAAGGTGGATCAGTTGTTTCCTGTAAAAAAAAATTGAATTATCAATTAAACGGGAATAACATTCTACTGTTCTGTCCCGACTGGGCTAATGAAGACAGGTATACGCCATACAGAGTGCTTTGAGGGGAATCCTGCCCGTACAGCAGCGTTACGGCCTACTCTTAAATTCCATCTGCTAATGTGTCAGTGTGTACATGGGAACTTGGTTTTTCGTTCCATCCCAACGACTATACGTTGCCCTTGCCAGGCCCCCGTCTTGCACGACTGAAAAGGGGGACCACGCTGGAAAATTATAATGAACTTTCACGGCTAACACAGGACCTCCAGGATAACGAGCCAATGTCTTACCTATTGAGCCACTCGGACGATCCATTTAAAGAAACATTCAAATTGTTTCCACATTCATCAATGGTGTAAACAATAGTTGGCCAAAAGTAGTAGCAGGTTCTCCAGATATAATTAACCATGCCATGAAATTAAACATAGCCACCTACCCTGGCATGTGAGGACACTTAATACAGACAGTATACTTCAGAACTCGAAGCTGAAGGGTAGAAAATAAACCCTGAGCTGTTTGACGACCTGGTGGGTTCTTTAAAAAACCCGGCGTCATCTGTTGACCAGTCGGATGGTTACAATCCTGGTGGTTACCATAAAACCTCTAGAGTCATAGGTCATCAACTGTCGGCCAGCTTGGTGGCTTCAGTAAAAATGTATAGCAACAATTTGTTAGCTCTGAAGGCTACTGGAGTAAAGGCACATTACTACGACAATTCACTGAGAGGTTGCAATGCTGTTATGGTCATTATTACTTGAAATAAGTTCAATATTGACCTTCTGTTGATAATAAATTTTTTTTATAGTTTTAGAGCTTTTGCGACATTTTCGTTTTACCATGTATGTAAAGACGACGTGTACACATAATACCTACACTAAGGGATAACGACGGCGAGCACACATAATACCTACACTGAATAGAGGGATAAAGAGAGTCTGTGCTGATGTTCCCCATATATAGTCATCTTGATTAACCAGTTCTGACAATGAATTAAATGGCAGCGTCTCTTTAGTCACCGTCAGAGTAGCTATAAGAGTTCCACTGTAGGAAGCTGCCAAAATTATACAAAATATCCACCAACACCCAAGAAATATTCGTCCGGCCATTGCCTCGGGTTCGTTGGAGCTACCTAAAACCAAATTAAACACCAATTAATATTTTTTAAAATAAATATCTTGCTTAGTTTTTATTACGTGTTGAAGTATTTATGCGAATGGAAATTTCCGCTGTACATACGAATACACTGCGGGTAATTGATTTAACTCATCAACCTCCAGTGGCGGACATTTTAGGGACCCTGTAGCTAGAAAGGTTATGGGAACCCTTCACAACCAGCAACGAGGTCTGGGTAACCAATGTTATCTTCTTCAATGGGTTGTCCCCTGACATATCACTGTTGCTTTGCTGAACACTTAGCCACGCCATCGCAGATGTTGATTCAAATTGCAGCATTGGATTGCCATAGATATCAAACTCTCTGGTGTGAATAAAGTATCTTTGCCTTATATTTTTGTAGATGTGGGAGATATGGAAGTACTATATACAAGATAGAGAGAGAAAGAGAGAAATGAGGTTTAACGTCCACTCGACACAGATTGGATCATTTCGGGACTAACACATGGTTCAATTTTATTTCAATAATTCGCTTGTGAGCAGGGATCTTTAGCAGTGGGAGTAAACCGGAAGACCCGGAGAAAACCCATGAGGTTAGGCAGACGACCCTACTCCTTGTCACGTACAACTCGTGAATCGAAACCACACCAGTTGACTGTAATAAAAGATATGTAGTATGGGTCCAGTCGATACATAAATGAAATGAAATGAAATGGGGTTTAACGTCCTGCTGTTCTGCTCCTATACTGGGCTAATGAAGACGGGCATACGCCATACAGTCTGCTATGAGGGAAATTTTGCCGGGCAGCGGCACTATCGCCTACTCTTATATCGAATTCCAACTGCCAAGGGATCTTTTACGTGCATTCCAATGTTTACACGGGACCTCGGTTTTTCGTCTCATCCGAAGGACTAGACAGCTGTCTTTGTCACGCCCTCTGCCCTGCATGACTGACAAGGGGAAACCACGTCGGAAAATCGGGATGAACTAGAAAAGTTAATATTTGTGGACTAAATCCTTTTTTTGGGGTTGGCGAGGGGGGGGGGGTAGTCCCTGGGATTGAGGGAACCTTATGCCTAGGCTTCATTAGCTCCATGGTAGATTCGCCCCCTGTGAAACCCTATTAATAAACCTCACTTGCCATGTGCTAACATAGCTCCATATAAATATTCCAACCTTCTCCAGAACGATTCTTTAGGTGAAGTGTGATAGAAGGGGTTAATGATCTCAATAATATGAAATATAAAAGCTGCTCCAAATAAAGATACACCAATACATAGCAACACCTTCCAGGTAAATGGTTTGATTAAGGTTAACCATTTATCATCTTGCGATACCCGCAGTCGAAAAACACCAGTACCATAATCAAACATATAGGGGAATGTAAAATCCATTACTTCTTCCCTTTCGTTGGATATACCAATAGCAGCCACTATCATTTCAACCTCCTTATAAAAAAATAAAACATGTGTAACGTTTCTGTATTGGTGTTGTTAAGCAACTATTTACAACCCAGCAATAAACGACACAACGTCAGTACCCTTTTCAACCCAGCAAAAACATAGAAAAGGTGGAGCTTTTTCCCAATCCAGCACAACGCCAATACCCTTTTCAAACCAGCAATTAATAGCACAACGCCAATACCCTTTTCAAACCAGCAATTAATAGCACAACGTCAGTACACTTTTCAAACCAGTAATAAATAGCATTACGTCAGTGCCCTTTTCAAACCAGTAATAAACAGCGTAACGTCAGTACCCTTTTCAACCTAGCAATAAATGGCACAACGTCCGTACCTTTTTCACCCCAGCAACAAATGGCACAACGTCCGTACCTTTTTCACCCCAGCAACAAATGACACAACGCCAGTTTCTTTTTCAACCCAGCAATAAATGGCACACAACGACAGTGTCTTTTCTCAAAGATCATACCGATAAAAAACTAACAGTCAGGCTCATGTTCCGAGGCCCCACCCACCTCTGGACACATGCCTCCGAGCGTGCGGTATAGGCCATGTATGGGGCATCCATTTTAGAATAGATACACCACATTCAATCGATGCGCATTTGTGCAAGGAACACACACACCAAGTTTCATGTCCATCGTATTTGAATTGGTAGAACATTAGACTTTTATCGAACTGGGTCAATCAACAAGAGAGAGAGAGAAATGGGGTTTAACATCCACTGGACACAAACTAGGTCATTTCGGGACTAACACATGGTTCAATTTTATTTCCATAATTCGCTTACGCGTAGGGGTCTTTAGCAGTGGGAGGAAACCGGAGGACCCCGAAGAAAACCCACGAGGTTGGACAGGCAACCCTACTCTTTGTCACGTCAATCAACAAGAACAAGGAGAGTACAGCTTGTTGGGACCCTGTTCGTGTTTGCAATCATCAGAACACAGTCAGTTAAGTGTTAAAGTTATATACTGACCTTCTTCTGTAACATGCCGATTAAACCAGTCCATTCGCCATCTATCACCCTACCCCATTCATTATCACCTGGGGTATATATACTATATCTAATAATACAAATAAAATAATTAACCAACCTATCCCATATATTATCACCTGGTATATATACCTAACCCATATATACTATTCAAAAAAAGTAGGGGATATTTGATTTTTAAGTGTTATTAAAGTCACCTAATGAAACTGACGAAGAAACAAATGACAAAATGAAATGAAGTTCACATTCATCGATTTATTCCAAATGATCGTTAGACTAAGTAAGGCACAGACTGACCATTATAAGGGTAAAATGATACCCGGGGTCAAACAGCAAAGTTACCACAGCATCACAACCAAGTCAGTAACGGGTAAATCCTCCTCTGTTTGCCAAACAAGCATTGATCCGACGTGGCATACTCCTAATGAGACGTCTAAGGTCATTTTGGTCCAGATTGTCCCATTCCTGTTGCAACGCAGCAGCAAGTTCTTGGACATTGGCAGGACGTTGTTGACGTTGACGTAACCTCTGTCCAAGCATGTCCCAGACATGCTCGATGGGGGAGAGGTCGGGACTCAGTGCTGGCCAAGGTAATGTGGTGATGTTCTGTTGTTGGAGGTAACCTGTAACGATCCTGGCCCTGTGACATCTTGCGTTGTCATCCTGGAAGATGAAACGGCGGCCATGACGTCGTGCGAACGGCACAACATGGACTGCCAAGATGTTGTCCCGGTAGTACTGGCCTGTAACACGCCCTGCAACAACATGTAAAGCCGTTCTTCCAGCAACAGTGATGCCTCCCCACACCATAACAGAACCACCCCCAAATCGATCATGTCTGATGACGTTAACGTCTTGGAAGCGCTCGTTTCGACGACGCCACACCCTCCTACGTCTGTCCAAAAAATCAACAGTGAACCTTGACTCATCTGAAAACATCACATTGCTCCAGCGTCGATTATCCCAGTGTTGACGATCCCTACACCAACGACGTCTTGCCTGAATGTGATGATCTCTCAAACAAGGGATCACGCGAGGACGTCGGGCGCGAAGGTGACCCCTATGCAGTCGATTCCGAATCGTCTGGGCACTCACTCTCACACCAGTGTCTGTTTGAAGACGAGCGCTGATCTGATTTGCTGTGATGACACGATTTCTCAAGGCCAAGGTACGGATAAATCGATCCTGGGCTTGAGTTGTCGCCCTTGGTCGACCTGAGCGTGGTCTGTCCTGTACAGATTGTGTATCACGGTATCTGGACCATAGCCTGCTTATGACAGACTGAGAAACATTCATCGTCCGCGCCACAACCGCCTGTGTTGTGCCGATCTGTAGCATGCCAAGGGGGCGTAACCTTTCATTTTGGGTAAGCCGACGCATATCAAAATTTGTTTTCTGGTCACTAAAACAATTAAACTGATGTTTCCACCCTGGAATTCAATGCCACAATGACTGTAACATTCAAAGTCAGAGTCGTGCAAATCTTGGGTTGGACCCCCATGATGATCCCAAGCATCACCTGCATTCCATGCGGTAGCTATTGGTGCGTTTGGGCGTTACATGTAACTGGAAATGTTTCTTCTGTTAGGTTCTATAGTGACTTTTTTCGTAGTCATTTGCATATTTGAGTATTATGCCCCCAAAATCAAATATCCCCTACTTTTTTTGAATAGTATATTATCACCTGGTGTATATATACCTATCCCATATATTATCACCTGGGTATATATACCTACCCCATATATTATCACCTGGGGTATATATACCTACCCCGATATATAATCACCTGGGGTATGTATACCTACCCAATATATTATCACCTGGGGAATATATACCTACCCCATTATCGCCTGGGGATAATATACCTACCCCATTCATTATCAATTAAAATAATATATCAACCCACCCCATTCATTATCCGGTGGAGTATATATGCAATATCTAATAATACAAACATCATCATTTATTACCTTTGATACGGTACCGATATACCGAGTGGGATGGCGGGGGGGGGGGGCGCATTTATTATTTAAATATTTTTCTGCGCCGACTCAACTAGTGAAGATGGGTATGCGCGATGCAGTATGATATAAGCGAAATTTTGCCAGAACAGCGGGGATACCACTTAGTCTTTATTTCGAACCCAGTTGTTGGGGGTTCTTTTAGGGGCACGTCAGCGTGTACACGGAACATCGGCCCCCTTTCCTGCATCACTGACACACGCTGGAAAAGCCCAGTGACGTTTCCCAGATCAAAACACAGGCATCCTGGTTAGTAAGCAAGCACTATAGTCACTGAGCCACCGTGACTCCAATTTAACGTGTCTGTATTAGTGTGGTGACGCAACATTTTATCTTATGAATAGTGTAATACACAAATAGTTTTATCGTGGGCTGATAATTGATCATACATACTATTATGTGTATATTTGATGGTTAATTCCGTCTAAATCCATTCTTTGATACCACGTGTTTGCTTCATGAAAGCCTAGTTCATTAACTGGTCAATATTTATGTAATTATATCATCTCCAATATTATTACCAATATCGATCAGGTCATTATTAGTGAAAACATAATGTACTTTCTTTACCAACTGAAGAGGTCGCAGACAGTTTGTATATATTTGTACATTTTTTTCTAATTGATTTGCATTCTGTACACAGGGATCCATCTACTTTATTCCTCAAGAATAGATCTCTGCCCTAAATGGACGCCATATCCAAAAGTAATGCGTTTGTACTCCGTTTCACATCTGTCATGCACACCATGCTAAATACACTTTTTCAATTTTATTAAATGGAAGCAGAATAAATACTCAACAAAATTCTCGAAGTATACTTAGTGTTTTCGACTAAAATCGTCGATTTAGAACTTAAAATGTCGGTCAAATAGCTTAGTGTCTGTTCTCAAGCGGAGCTAATTGTAGACAGACAGCCCAAGTTTAGTATGGGTCCCCCCCCCCCCACACACACACACGTTTAGCATAACAAACTGAATTTTATATAAATTGTTTAAGTGTCATTTAGTAACTGGATGAGAATAACACATGACACAATTATATGGAATACAACAAGTTACTTAAAGAGTTTATTTCAGCGACGTTTCGACGAAGGTTCTCCCGTCTTTGTCAAGTTTGGTATTATTGATTTGTGCATGGTAGTAGACTGCACGATGGAAATTAAGTAAAAGGTTATAGCGTCTAAATATTAAGACATATTTCATCAAGGTCACGAAATGTAAACAGGGCTAGCGCTAATCCTAACCCTGACCCACAATCATCTTCAACAATCACGTGCCCTAACCCTGTTTACATCTCGTGACCATGAAGAAATGTGCAGGTGGCCTTAATATTTAGACATTACCTTTACCGTTCCACGATTCTGAATTACCCGGGGCTAATGAAGATGGAAATATGAGACACAGGGCGATTGTTTGCTGACACCGGGGTTCCGGTTTTTCAATTTCAAATTATCAACGAGATCCCGTTTTTCGTCACATCGAAGTGTATAAATCGTTCAAATCTGGATAAAAGCACTACAATTATTTTTTGACATTCTAGACGTCATAATTTAACTTGTATCCACATTTTAACTATTTCCCTGAACTTTACTAGTAGGTTAAATCTAACGTAAAATGATTGATGACGTGTGAGAAACAAATAAACCAACACCTAGTAACAAGTGTAATGATTGATGACGTACACGGAATAAAACCCATACGTTACATCAAGTCAAAAGACTAACAACTTACGTAAAATTAAGTTGATTTGATAGGACTTTCAAAATATCCATACATAAACCTGTATACACATCGCCAGTTGTTGAGTTATCTTTGTGAACAAACGGCGCAAACTGTAAAGTAAAGTAATACCAGCATGTAATATTAGAGTTCAAAGTTTAACGACCTTCCACCTAAGTAGCTCATACTTATTGTATTTGGAAAATTGATTTATCTATTCTAATAACATCAATATACCCCCCCCCCCATTCCAATATAATGGTCTAGATATTAATGAAACATTTAATTGATAAATATAGCTAGCTAAGTTATCAATTGAGGTATAGTTCTGTATCAATATTTTAAATATATATTTAGATTAATACAAGTTGGTTTAATTTACTAGTTTAACTTCACCGGATGAAATAAAAATAATATGCACATAAATAAACAGCATATACCTCCTTTGTTCCCACTCTAAAGTGTATTCCGTTTAACCTATATTTTATGTTTGGGAAAATAACATCTTCATTGAAATGTAAATAATTGAGTATCGATATACTGAACTCTCGTTGTCTTCCATGACGCCACATCAGCTGGTGCACATCAACATCAATCTACAAGTTGAAACAACAAAACGTTAAAAGCGTTAAAAACGATATGCCTGTTGATGATGCTATGAATATAACGAAACATCATTCCCAAAACATTTTTTACAAACCCTGAATTTGATTACTAGGTTTCGATTGGACGGACAATAGTCCGACTTATGTGCTTCAACATGGCTAATTAGGAAGGAACTGCGCCATGCAATGTTCAATGAGAGAAATTTTGCCAAGACAGCAGTGTGGTCGTTATAACTGCTATAAGGTATGTAATATCGCGGTATCCTACCTGGACAGCGGTGTGGTCGTTATAACTACTATAAGGTATGTAATCATTGGTATCCTACCTGGACAGCGGTGTGGTCGTTATAACTGCTATAAGGTATGTAATATCGAGGTATCCTACCTGGTCCATACGACATTCTAATACTTTTTTTTATAAGTAATATTTTTATTTAGATTTGTATCTGAATAGGGATTGGGAAACAGACATAGCCTATATTAAACCCCTCTCCCTATTCTAGTATCAGATGTTTAAAAAGCCCTTACCGTTTTCTTATATCTGCAAATCATGATACAATAAAAGGTTAGTAAACGCGATAGTAACGTCGGTTGAGGCTTACTTGCATTGAATCGGAAATAATTTGGTGCCCCTTGAAATCAAGATGACTAATATTGTGACATTTACTTGGCCAACAGAAGGATCGAATCCGTGATGCCTTGGTTATTGATCCGATGCCTTACTCACTTACCCACAAACCAATAAAGAAACGTTACCTGGGCTGAGTCACTGATACAGGTGAAATTCGTTATCTGTTTGGGATGAATGACTGCGATATGATCCAGAGTAGAATTATAGAAATCAGAATCTTCCCAATCCTCCATTAGTACCAGCCATCTTGATCTATGTTTGAATGATGTATAGCTATCTAAATCCTTTTCGTATCCATTCGTCTGTAAATATAATCGGCGAGATTGCATGATTGTGTGTGTGCCAGTTCGTCAGTGACCAATTTTGCGTCGACCTTGTAATTGCGTATCTACAAAGTTATTTCAACATTTATCATATTATGTAAATGAAGTTCGTTTTTTTTTACATTTTCTGCTTGATTTAAAGTAGCTAAGTCTCTAACTCAATACCATCCAAAATCTTCGACAATGAAAACACGAATTATTTGTCAATTTTAATCAACATTGGTGTTGTGATCTTACCGGAAAAAAAAGATGGGCTTCTGATATCCAATATTTAAGACAAAATAAACATTTTACGATTGGTACACGAAACGTGTACCATAATGCGTTTCAGTGCAATTTCTAACAAGCGACTCGAAGAATGAGGTTAGACATATTCCACAAGTCATGTCAAACGGTGACCCCATATTCTTATCTGAAGAACATGCGCAATAAATACTATCGGTGTAGACTGGAATAACCAGACGCTAGAGATTGCCATTCGATTGAGAATTCTGGCGTATTTCGCCGAACATAACTGCTTTGAAATGATAGTAAAAACTGAAACGATTGAATGTAAATCAGTTTATTTACATTCATATTACATTATTGTATGCGTTGCGACCCATTTGTGTTAATTTGTAGGTCCCAAAAATTACTGATTTAGCCTCTTTAAATACTGAAATCATTTGCTTGATGTGTATGCACAAACCCATACCACGCTAGACTGTTTCGTTTAGTATAGTTATAAACACCAAGGGAAATAATGTTGTGTACTATCATACCGACATAACAGAGAGAGCGAAATGGGGTTTAACGTCCACACGAGACAAACTAGGTCATTTCGGGACTAACATACGATTCATTGTTTTTTCAATAATTCGCTTGCGCGTAGGGTTCTTTAGCAGTGGGAGGAAACCCGGAGAAAACCCATGAGGTTAGACAGGAGACCAACTCCTTGTAACGTACAAGCAGGGAATCGAAACCACACCATTTGCCTCAACCCAGACCTTCTGATACAATGCGCACGTGTTAAACATTTGCCCCGCCCCCATCGACATAACATGATTCTATATAATTATAATTGTTTAATATGACCGATAATAGTTCAATTTTCCTGTTCATAAGAAGTGGTATCTGGTGTTCTAGAATAGCTAAGCATACCCTGCTGAGAGTACTGTAATTACCTGATTGAGCACCGATGACACACAGTCTTCTGAACACATCAATATAACATTAAAGTTCTTATGATTCTGTGTTGTATCCATCTTCCCCAGGGTCTCAAGAATATCTGGTTGACTATCAAAGTCCACCACAACCACCATCATCTCTGTGGATAAACTTGACGATATATACGCAAACATATTGGCTGAAAAATAATGTGTAAACTTTACTTAAACTGAATTGATTGGGTTGAAGATGGGAATGTACTAAGAGAAATAGTTTTACTGGAGTAAGTATCTTTCATCAGATTGGGGGAGTGACAACAATTAGGTATAACTCCCCACGGCTTTAAATATTGATAAGTCGGATGAAAAGATTTGGAGTGGGTGGATCTGGTTCATGTTAGTTATCTTGGTGATAATTGATCACTGTCGGAAATTTAGTTCTGTCCGATTGCAATATGGTGTTCCACAAGGATCCGTACTGTAATAGTATCACCTGATGACAATGCAGCAATATCTATGTACTTTTAGCCCCCTTCTACGTTATTGTAACACACTGTTCTTCTTTATCCAGCCATAATGGGCATATCCTCTTCTCTGCCACAGCATTCGTTTCTACTGTTAACATGCATAAATGAACCAATTTTGGAAGAAATGCGACGTCTGATATGCCGTTGTGGCGTCACAGTAAGGTCATGACGTCATAGGGACATAACGTCGCCCTTTTTGGACTCGCTGGTACCGACTTCCTATTTGTTCGCAATACATTTATGGTGTCTAAATCCAATAGTTTTAGAGATATTCCCGACTTTTGATCGACAATCGCCATCTAGGATTTGGCCCCGCCCACTGTCCTTATTTGGACTCCAATTTTGGTAAACTTTCTTTTCCTTACTTAGGACTGGACATCATAACGAGTCACTAGAAATCAAAAAACCTTTTGTTGCAATTTGTTCTACGTCAAATGCTAGTTTGACCAGCATATACTGGATCACCGGTTATTTCGCCGTTTACAGAACATCATTTGGTAGCATAATGAAAGAAACACAGACAGAAAATTAACTCGCAATGAAAGAGTTGACAGATATACGCCAATGAGCACATAGTGCAATGTGTGACCTCTGTAGGCTCCATAAACTACAAGAGTAAAATTTGAACCCATCCCAGATCTATTGGTAATAAACAAGAGTGGATAAAAACTGTGACCTCTAGACTGTCCGCAAACAAATGTGAAGCACAGCTAGGTATTGAGACTGTCAGACATAGGCGACAACGTAATACGTCCACTGGGTACAGTTCTGTGAGCAAAAGTTGATAATTTCGGCCAACAAGGTAATTAACCCCATTTTGAAAATTCTAGCAATTGGACACCTATCTGAATGGGATTGGGGAACAAACTTAGTCAATTTAAAACCCCTCTCCCTAAATAAGTTTAAGTATGTGAGATGGAGACATCTGGTAGAAGTTTACAACCCCGCTTAAGATATAAAATATATAAATCTTATTGCTGGTTTTAATCCATAGTCTTTACTTACGCAACATCAAGTCACATATCATGAATTGATGTTTACCTTTTAAAGATGGCTTCCCGATTACAACCTGTGCGATTTGATGATATATTTGGACTAAAAACATATTCACACTAATTAATCTATAACAATTGTGCTTCAAACCCCTCTCAAAACATTGTATTCGCGAGGAAATACCCCAAGATATAAAAAATCTCGTTTTAGAAGCCATGTTTGTCATGTAACTGGATTGCAAAATGTATTTGTCTTTTTTTTACTGTCCATTTGCCATACATAGTGAAGCCTAAGTAAATTCATGGATTATCTTCTGTCAACTTCTTTTTCCGCCTTTTAATTGCAGGGTCGGTTCTACGTTTAAACCTAACAATTGCTCCAAAACTGCCTAACCATTCGATTCAGAAATAACAACCGCTCGCTAAGTCAAACTGGCAAACAATAAGCCGTCGGGTTTCCAGTTAGAAATACCCTGACATTTCTGCCCAGTGCACACCACATGTGTGTTTTGAGGCGAATCCGGTATTTTTCTAGTTAGATTGGGCGGCGTCTCTACTTCCCATTAATAACAGATTTGCCATACTTTTATTGGAAATAACTACCCTATAAATACTTTAGTGAAAATGTATCTGCCTCTCCCATTAAAAGACATTATAGACTAAATGGTTTTTAAATTAAACATTAAAACATAATGTTGAATTAATTAATCGGGATGAATCCTGATTTATATTCAGATGTCGCACTCTCATGTTTGCACTCTCGATAATTTCCTATGTTATTCAACGGACTTTATTTAACTTTCTTAAACCATCACAAGGTTTATTTTCTGTGAAAGAAAACCAACAGGAGCCCATTTATTGTTATACAAAGAGTAAAAGTAAAAAACATCAAGCGGAAATCTGAATTAATAATTATCCCTTAGCTCATATTATAAGAACAAAGTTCGTTAACATTTTGACAAATTTTTAAAATTACGTAATCATAAATACATACCTGATCGCTCGTCGTAAATAAAAAGAGCCGAAGTCCATCCCAGAAATTTTACCAAATAACTAATCATTTGAATATTTTAAAACAAACTGATGTTTTAAAAAAATCGGGAAACAGTTTTTATTCTGTATACGAAGCGTATCTTGTCAATTCTGAGAAACAAGTGTAACATTATCTGTAATGGTGATCGTACATCCATTAAATATCGATTAACAACACTAAATCATGATCGATAAGATTATCTTCAGATGTGTTCTCACAGTCTATACTTCATATTGATAAGTGTTTGAATAGTCTAGAGCAGGTGATACTAGATTACACCTTAAAGGTACCGGTATATTTATTGATTATGGATTGATAAAATCTGTTATATAAGCATACGAAGACAGGAATGCATTAAATGATGTACTAATATCGACTGATCAAATCTGTTACTGTGTAATATTGGACAGGTAAAGCGAACAACGAGCTACACGTCGCACCAAAGAAAATATTTGTCTAACGAACCAAGGAATATATGTGTATCTAACGGATCAAAGATTTCAAATACAGGGATACAATAAAATGTTTCAGAAACTCATCTCCACTGTATAGGTCAATGGCCTTCTCTTTTACAGAGGTATTGCAAAAGCTTTCTTATTACGCTGTTTAAGATGTCCGACCTATATAAGTTGAAGTATGCTTTCTACACGTGACGTCACATTTAATGGCGTCGATCAATTGCTCGATGGCGCGTGCACTATTTACCTAGATATACTTCAAACCCCTTTATTTATTTTTCTTATATTTAAAAACAAACGGTTGCTATACAAGATACGCCCACATTTTGCAAGAGACGGGCAGGGGAGGAGCTAAAAAAAATGTAATTTCTTTGTAAAATCAGGGGCCATAATCCAGGAAGTTACAGTCTAATATGCATGAATATCGACAGGAACTGATATCGGTTGGATATAAACAAATATTAAAAGTGCCATCAACATCGGATAACAATGTGATTTCTAGAGGGTCCACAACATTGGTATGACATACTTTTACACTATTACACAAGGGGCAGCCATTTTGTCCGGACTTTCACGAAACCATCATTATTGGGGTATAACGGTGATATAATTAAAGGTTGTTATTTTTAAATCGGATAACAATTATGACTTCTAGAGGGGAGGAACCACAGGCTAAAAACGTGATTTTTCGTACAATCAGGGGCAATAATCCAGGAAGTTACGTTCCGATATATCGAAAGGAACCCTGGTTCCGCATTTAATTGTTTTCTTAACGTTAAGTAAAAATGCATAATTGTTCCACTTAAGCGAGTGTCTTACCTTAAATCGGTATTATTCAAAGACTCCATTTTACATAGACTTGGCTATTGGTGTCAGTTATTATCACATGACAGAACTGGTTAAACACGTTCCAGATATAATTTTAAAACAGAGATCATTGCTACGATAGATGCGTAACAAACACTTGAAGAAACTAGAAGTGACGACAAAAATGACAAACACGAGTTATCCTTCTATATAACTGACTGAAGTAAGGAGCGATAACAGACACACGATCGAATTTCATTTCACTGATAATTCCGTTGTTGATGAAAAGTTGTTATATGAGACGGTGAGAGGATATTTGACAATTCAAAAAAAAAAAAAATAAAAATAAAAAAAAAAAGGTTGTCACTAGATAATAAAAACGAACAAATTAGAAAAAGTCCGTGCATTACCATGTTTTTATTAAGTAGAGAATGAATAAAAACAAGGGAATATATTTGGGATGTGTTTAACTCCTGTGTATGGCCCATAAATGTTTAAATGGAACAGCCCCAGAATATCTTTGTTCAATGCTATCTGAATGTATCCCCAAACGCACTCGAAGGTCGCAAAATGATCACCTTCTAACAGTACCAAGTTATAGACTTAAATCCTTTGGGTTTCGAGGATATTCCCACAGTGTGCCAAAACTATGTTATCTACAGACACGTGAACAGTAGCGTACAATCAGAGGTTGTGACATCGCGACCTCAACGGAAACCTTGGCATTGAATGAACCTTGAACTTGGCAACTCGATTATCACAGGTAGACATTTTAGCCTGAAAGCGCGAGACTTTGTATTCGTGACGATCGAGGAATCTGATAGGCTCACAAGCTGGGCTTGTATCCAATCGAAATAAGTGCCGAAGTATGTAGGGTATTACGTGAAGGCCATGATAAGATGTGCGTAGTTAAAGCGAGATGCAGGAACCGAGATCTATGTGGTATAAACATCAATTTAAAGTTTCATCAAAAGTGGATCAAAACTGTGACCTGCAGAAGAGTGTGCACAACCTTGATATATACTTTTACATTTTTTCCCCGTACAATCAGGGGACATAATCCATGACGGTACGGTCCGATAAGTGCCAATTTCGAAAGGAACCAAAAGGGACAGGGGCGACGACAAGATAGGCCTACGTCAACATGAAAATGTGGATGTATAAAAAGGTTCTAGAATTGAATTTGCAGAAGGAAAATTAGTTAATAAGCAAATTAACCGACACAGATGTCCACCCAATCAGTGTTTGTAGCGGCCTTGCGAATATTCACCGCTGATTATGATCACTGCCTGCTGAAAATGAAATGAAATGAATTCCAACTGTCGGGAGGGGTGCATCTTTCTTTCGGTATTTTGGACAAACGGTTTTTTTGGCTTAATGGCATAAAACCAGAGGAAACAATTTTGACGCAGAGTAAGCATCGCGGCGTAATGTGATGACACGATTTGGTTCATCGATCGATTAGTCTCGGTCACCCAGAACCTCCTAGTCTTCAACATACGGAGGGTCTGGGAAGGTTGTCAATATTTGACGTAAAGTCCATTGCCCATGCGTAACCGGGAGTTTGGTTTTTAATAAGGTTTATTATCCAGTCTCTTTAGCCAAGTCAAGTAAGAGTTGCGCCCCTTCCCACAATAAATCCCATAATTCTTGCAAACATGAATCGTGACGACGAATTAGGATTGATTTTAAAAGCATAGATATGGCCCATGAAGAGAGAAATTTTACAATAAAAAATTAAGAGTGTTAGATATTGAACTCGCATGCAATCAAATGAATTTTTTGAAATGAAATTCTTAAATTAATTTCATGGGCGTAAACATCTTGTTTTAAGTGGAGTTACCTCCCTTAGACATTGTTTATGATAATGTGAAAGACCGGATTATCTAGCCAATTTTTCTCAAATGTTGACAACCTGTCCAGACTAGTATTCGTAGAATATTTTTCTGGATGATAGAGACTACCGATCGATTGGTTTGTGGATGTCTGTGTATAAAGGGAGATCACTATAAATACATTTTAGAAGTTCCAAACACAACTCGTAGTTTGTTTTGTTTTTGTTCTTTTTAAATGCATTTTGCAAATGATTTTGAACTCCAATAGTACCGTGTTTTTTGGGGGGTTTTTTGGGGGGGAGGGGCAAATGGTTAGCACGTGCGCACTGTATCATAAGGCCTGTCATTGACTCAACTGATGTGGTTTCGATTCCCTGGTTGTACGTGACAAGGGGTAGGGTCGCCTGTCGAACCTCGTGGGTTTTCTCTGGGTCCTCCGGCGTAGGGGTCTTTAGCAGTGGGAGGACAGGCGACCCTACTCCTTGTCACGTACAATCGAGGATTCGAAACCAATGTCGACTCAATGACAGACTTTATGATACAGCGCGCGCACGCTAATAATTCAGCCATCCAACCCCCCATTTTTTTTAAAGAGTATGCCACCATTCAGTATGAGTTTATTTTAATTCAGTTTTGGGAAATCTAATCAGAGAGAGGGTTTGCACATAGGCATAGCCTGCTCTCCAATCCAACTTCAGATATTTGTTATAGCGGAATAAAAAAAACTTAATGGGCGCAAAACCCTAAACCACGACTGAAAGCTCTCCACTCTGTCCACGTCGCTTATCCACTGATAAATAATGTCACCATCCCAGTTGAATATGTCTGGGTGAACAAATAGATAATTTTGGATTCAAGACGCTTCAAGGGTGAGCAGGCTATTCAATTGAATTAAAATGTCACGTACTATTTAAACGAAGAGGGACAACGCAGTCCTTCAGATGGGACAAAAAACCGTGATCACTTGTATACATTGTCGTGCCCGTAACAGAGCCCTTGACAGTTGGAGTTCGGAATAAGGATAGACCGTACTATCGCTGCCTGTGCACAATTTATCTAATAGCACACATTATGGAATATACCCGTCTTCATTAGCCCAGTCAGCACAGTAATTTTGCTCAGTAATCCCAGCCAGAATTTGGCTATTTTTTTAAAATTGCGTTAAAGTTTTAAATTTTTGTTTAGAATTGAAATAAATTAACTTTTAGTCAATCCCCACGCTAAAAACATTAACAGAATTGATTGTGTATATCTGAAATAGACACGACCGAAGCACAAAATAGTGCCAATATGCCGACGTCAAATCTAGAGTTGTAGATGATGTTATTTTTGTGAAAAATCATTGGAAGAAGCGATAAGACGTTCTGTACGGATTATACAGTCCTTAAATGCTGCAAGAAGGCTATTGTTTACAATGTAACATTGTGTCTTGTAATGTTGATAATGATCATAATGATGGTGTTTACATTTGTTTGTTGATGTGGCCTCATGACCTGTGACGTTTAGATAACGTCATATGGATATCATGGATATTCACTGTGTCAGAGTCACTTCTCTGCAGGTAGGGTGAGTCTGTCGTTCAGATTGACTTCTTGTTGGTCTTTCAGTGATTTGTTCGAGGAGCCAGGAGGTCGGGTGTTTGATCCCTGCATTGGCCGAGAAAGTTCATCCAGATTTTCCGGCGTGGTTCCCCCTTGTCAGTGATGCAGGACAGAGGGCCTGACAAGAACAGGTGTTTAGTCGTTCGGACGGGACGAAAAATCAAGGTCCCGTGAACACATTGGCTTGCACGTAAAAGATCTCTTGGCAGTTGAAATTCGATATAAGAGTAGGCCGTAGTGCCGCTGTCCGGGCACCATTTCCCTCATAGCACACTGTATGGCGTATGCCCGTCTTTATTAGCCCAGTGATTTGTTTGAGGGGTCATATACAATTACCGCTCTTTATTGTTATATTTCAAAAAGTGTTTTCGTTGGGACATTCTCAGTGATACATACTCTTATTTTCAAATCAATTTTATTCAAAATATATCTTTTCTTCAAACAAAAATCTTCTGCTGCATTATCATTTAGCGAAATTATTGTAGAAACGCCCCACACGATTAAGGGCGGGTCTGTTCCTATACATCAGTGATGTGTTAGGCAATGTACTACGATGTGCATTGTCGTGCCGATGACAGAACCATGCGTAACCACCAACGTAAGGCGACCTTTCTAATTTGGGTAAGATGATTTTCATAAAATTGATAGTGGCACCTTCAGAGGGCATATTTTTACACCCAAATTCAGTCAACCATATTTTACGATTGAAGCGTCGGTAGACTTGCTGGATTGCTGACATTATTGTGTTAGCATTGCAGCTGTAACCATGGAAAGCGACAAAATCAACCCGACAACCCTTGCAGGCTCTGAAAAACGCTCCTAACCAATCAAAACATCTTTTGGGAACAACATCACAGCCGCCCACTGCAGGACTGACTAGTCGCCTGTTACCAGCTTTACGTTGTACGATTTTCCACGCACGTGCAGCTTGTTGCGGGGTCATGTTGGCTTGGTTTGGCCAATTAGGCTCATTGAAACCCAATACAGTTGTTGCATCTCGTCGTATCGTCGCCTTGTTAGCTGATGCTCCATCAAAAATCATAGGAATATATCCGGGCCTTGCCGGCTGTTTACAATTCGCCCATTTCCGTTCCCCTTGGTCAAATCTCCAGTCATACCTATATAATATAATAATTTATATCTAAACGATTTGTCGATTACAAGTAAATCATTCTGACGGTTCATTTTAATCACTTAAACATGCATTATGCAAGAGCCAAATCTGCCCATTGCAGGCCTTTCTTTGGGTCTTAAACCATGACAAGACTATAATCAACTCTCTATGTCATCTGACGGGTACGATTGTAAACGACTGTTCATTATTAACCGTAAAAATGGATAATCGAGACTGTATTTATTATCGTAACAACGGTAACAGAGGCTACGGTATTTTTGAAATTCGGTTTTATCGGCTCATAGTGATGTAATGTGACTCAAATTTTTCAGAATTCTCTCTTTACATTATCTATTCTTTAACTACAATAGCGAGAGCTGTCAGCCCTTTATCTAATCTTCGGCAATGTCCTTTAATATATTTTAAGAGCTTGTCGGTGGTACGAAAATGCAACAGTCGAGAAAAGTGATAAGGCTTCGGTCAGCGGATTTGAACGAAACAGTAATTTTGTCTTCTAAGAATTGTTGTGCTAGAGTATTTTTTTCTGAAAGTTTGTAACTGTATATTAACAGTGAGGGGCGATTTGTACCCCCACCCTAATCAGACAATCCGGGCCTAATTATAGACACTTTCCAATCCCCGTTTCCGCAAAATCCTGTTTTCGAAATCATTGATTTATTTTTTGTTTAAAATGAATGGCGTAATCGACTGTTCACGTATTTCACAGAATATAATTGATTAGAAATTACAATATTTGTTTTAAACATTGAATATAAATCACTTTCTTTACATTCATATTAAATAAATGTAAGCTGTTAGACCCATTGAAGGTTCCAAAGAATAGAGACATATGCCATGGAAGGAAGATATTATGCAGGTTGTAAAATTTCGGCAATGGGGTTTTTCTGTCAGACGAGTAAAGTGATATGTGTTTTTGAATATAACAATTTTTTGGTTAAAATAAAAACAACAACAAAAAAAAACCCCAAACAAAAACAGTTTTCTTGTCGGCAAAATCAAATGTCCGAAATTCCATGCCTTTTTGGTCTGAAGGCAATCTATATACATTCTGCGACAGTTTTCGGGCATCGATCAATGTTTGTTTCATATTTGTTACCGCGCAGACGGGTAAAGTGGGGGAATAACTCTGGGTGGATCAATAAATCTAATACTTTATCTAAATAGTCCCATAAACAAAAAAACGTGCGAAATCCCAACCTTAAGCCTTATCACGTTCTTAAAACAATGGTCTAAATACTAAAATATATTTATTAATGACCTCATAGGCCTATACCTCTACTTACCACCATGCCACGCCGTCGAACTTCCAAGTATCACCACATTTGAAAGCAGACGAACAGATGCCTATACCCTTCTTGGAACTTTTCGCCAGGGTAAGGTGGAGCCATGTCGTCATCAGTAGAAGAATAGCGTATCTGAACATGATAGATGCTGAGGTTACAAATTAAACTTGAAGTACCAGATTCTGAAAATGAACCAATGAAATTTAGTAACTTATAAATCACGTGATAATGTCGTGCATGTATTTCAAAATCCGAGAAAAGGGAATATTTTCAAATTCTATTGAATTTTATATGTCAATTACATCCAATTATATGTCAATCTCTTAATGGGTCTCGGGAGTTGGAAGGCTGAATGGTTAGCGTGTACGCGTTGTATCATAAGGTCTGTTATTGAGTCAACTGGCGTGGTTTCGATTCCCCGGTTGTACGTGACAAGGAGTAGGATCGCCTGTCCAACCTCGTGAGTTTTCTTCGGGTCCCCCGGTTTCCTCCCACTGCTAAAGACCCCTACGAGCAAGCGAATTATTGAAATAAAATTGAAACATATGTTGGACCTAGTTTGTGTCGAGTGGACGTTAAACCCTATTTCATTTCTGGAAAAACATACCTTCAAGTTTTTAAGATATCGATATTGTAGCCCAAAAGTTTTTAAATTTTTAATGGGTTTCTTTCTTTCGCGATTGTTGACGTCCGTTTTGGGGTTTAAATGACGTAAAAACCAAAGAAAACAATGTTGACGTATTGCAAACATCCGTGACGTAACGAGATAATACTCTTCTCGTTCGATTTAATCCACTTCGAGCGGGGTCCGTAATTCGATACTCCCGGTATCACTTAACATCACTATAAAGAAACAACAAACACTCAGAAATTCAATGCAGTCTTTTCTATATTACTTGTCAAATTCAGGATTAATCACTATACAAAATATATTACAAAAACTTGTCAAATATTCTAACCTTTACTACTGTCCTCGAGTACAGAAAGCATTCTCAGACTTAAGTTAATAATTTACCCACCTTTCAATGGCTGTTTATGAGAAATATGTTTGACCCAGAAACACAAAACTTTGCACATAGTTTCTTATTGATGTATTTGATATATTAAAACAACAACAGTTTTATGGAGGACTATATTTTAGTTAGATTTTTAAAATTTATTAAAATAAAGCCTTAAAATAGATGGTATCTATAAACAGTCCTACCTTGTTAAAGAATAATCCTATTAATCCTATAATTCACTATTGCCAATTGAGAAATTGGCAAAAATATCATTTTCCTCTTCAAAATCAAACGTTTGAAAAAGCTACTCCATGGTGGAGAATAGAAAACAAGGGAGGTAATTGGGCGGTAATTGTGTTATTATTTCCAGTGTAAATGTTTTAAGTGTGAGAATGACACCTATGATCGTATAATGGTGAGTTGACAACCTATTGAGCAAAAGACATAGAAATAATTATGTTTTGACTTTCTTAGAAAATATGAAATTGTAACTTTAAAATAGGTCCAACAATTTTGAGTAAATTCTTAACTTAAGTCTGAGATTGTTTTGTGAATTTGTGGCCTGAATAAAATGGATATCGCCGGGAAATAGATCTAATATTAGTAATACAATACAAAGTGACAACACAGACCGTAATACAACACTTATCAAAAAATGAATTCTTTATTTAAAATAACTGTTAACAGTTGACTGGGTAATGTTGAAAAGGCCACTAATTTGCAAACATTTAACCACAGACTGGAACTGAATATTTGATTTTACAGATTGAAAAGGCAGGGGTGATGATGCAGATGTTGATGTGAAACTAGGGCTAGGTCTATGTGTAGGTAGAGGCAAAGATCGTGCAACTGTTTGTGTTTGTAATCATCATCATCAATTCCTGTTATCCCCTGAAGGGGCATAGGGCCTCCATAACGGTTCTCCATTTGTCTCAGTCTTTGGCTGGTTTTTTTTGTTGCTTCTCCCCATGATATATGACAAGCATTCAGTTCAGCATCTATAGATAGGTTGGGCGCCCCTCTTTCTCTTGCCTTGGGGGCTCCAGTCTAGAGCCTGTCAGGTGATGTTGTTTTGAGGACGTCTTAGGATGTGACCTAACCATCCCCATTTGAGTTTCTTAATGGTGCTTGATAACGCTGTCTAGACGGTTCTTCCCCATAGTTCAGTATTTGTGATTTTATTCTGGCCATCTTATCTCCAGGATTTCTCGTAGATCATGTTCTGTTTTCTTGGTTTGTTTCCACGTCTCTGATCCATAAAGTGTCTGTAAACAACCTTGTAAAATAGAGGAATATATTCTTTTTCTATTTGGAACTGGAATCAAAGTTGTATGAATTCAAACTTTGTTCATTTTTGTGACCGGTTAACTTTGAAATGGTTTTCATCATGCATTTCAAAGTGGTGATACCTAGTGGCTTATTATTATACCGTATTGCATCTTCAAACTGCACATGTTTTTCGGGGTTTTGAAACAGGATTCTATTGTCAGGATTTAATTTTGAAATGTAAAGTTGAAATGACGAAACTGGGCAATTCAGGTCACATGTAGCATATATTCTACGTTTGGATTCAACGGAATCATTAAAATCGCCTCGATGACTTTTTGTAATATAAACACGATTTTGTGATATATACAGAAGACCGGTGTCATCTGTTGAAACAACAAAAGTATCTTTATAGAAAACTAACGTTAGATCAAACCATACTTTGTAATAAAAGTAACTTGACAGATACTGGCGAATATTTATCATGTCACCGTCAGAAATAGGTGAATGGTATAATGAGTTATCAAGGCCTACTTTATTTAATTTTCTGATTACACTTATAAAAACATTATTTGCAGAGTAAAACTCTCCATCAACAAGAATATTAATATTCCTTTCATAAGGAGGGGCACGTAAGTGTTAGTGTATTGCTGCCCTCAAACCAACAAAAGATAACCTGGAATACATCCTCCCGATTTGCTGACCTAGCTTCTGCTGGGGAAAGTCACAAAATCTTCAGTGTTATATCGATGACTGAACCACTCTGAAAAAAAAAATACAGATTGTTTAAAAAAAAACAAAAAAACCCCACACAAACACAAGAATAAAATACAGTTCGAAAAGGATTTTATTTTTTAATTTTGGATCAGGGTCTGGTTATAACTGACACCAAAATTGCAGGACATCTTCATTTCAAATTTTACTACTTTTTTGCAAGTTGTTGAATCCAGGCTTTTTTTGTGATTTTTTAAATTTTACTGATCATACCATTCTTCTATAAAAAAAAAAAGAGCTAGAGGGCGATGATAGCCGATTGATTTGATGACCTAGCGCCTGGTTGTCCAAGACTTGTTTACATTCTTGGGGCAGGATGTTGATAATAGGGAGCTATTTCTAATTTTTATTTCAAATATCTTACGTTTGAAAAAAAAAACCACCCCACAAAGTGTTTCTTGCCGTTGCTTTTGAATTAATTTCTGTGATTAACTCCTCTAATTGTTCATCTTCTATCGTACAAATCGGTTGTTAAGGCCGGTCACGGTTGACCTGGATTTGTTGACAGCTAATTCGTAATCTTAATGACTTTGTGTGTTTTTTTACTATCTAAAATGAAAACAAAACCACTAAATACTACTTGAATAATGTTTTTGACGCGTCAGATAGAACTATTTATGTGGATGTGGCTTTTCTTAACAAAGAAAAAAAAAAATAAATAAATAAAATAAAATAATTCATTTGAGCTAATTCAGTGTAGCTATGGATATTTAATTTTTCGCAATGCAAAATACAATAAATTTTTAAAGATAAGTTTTCAAATTAATATAATTTTATCTTTTACAATTCTATTTCAGATATGTGTTACATAATTACCTGGAACTGGCGGAATAATTTCTTCACTATCAGGACAGATTTCATTAATTACCTGGAGTTGGTGGAATAATTTCTTCAATATAAGTTCAGATTTCATTAATTACCTGGAGTTGGCGGAATAATTTCTTCAATATAAGGACAGATTTCATTAATTACCTGGAGTTGGCGGAATAAGGACAGATTTCATCAAATTTTTCGAGATTAAAGTTTGGAAGTGCAAGAGTGAATGTCATTATGAGAAATGATAATCTATAAAGAAATGTATCAATACGCAGTGATTAGCCTTTCAATTTAAAGGACCGTTATACTCATTCGACGCCACTTTTCGACCAATCAGAATCCACGAAATTTCCATTTTGGGCTACAATAAATATTTAATTTAAATTATTTTATCCTGGGCGTAGTTATGACTGTAGATCGGTTATTATCGTAACAAAGGTGCTGGACAAACGAGACTAAATATCGATTATCCATTTTATCGTAAAAGTTCTAAATCTCGCGGTCGTTCTAATCCATTTGAATCTCTGTCATCTGATAGTCTACAGAGTTGATTATAGGCTTGGCATGTTAATAAATGTCTAAATAATACTTTATATAACATTTGAGGCCAGATAAAGACCAGCAATAGGCAGATTTATCTCTTGTATAATGCATCTTTAACTCCTCCAAGGATACAGACTGTCATCCCAGAAACATTTCCCACACATAAAACCAGCAATGCTTTTCGAATGGGTTTAGCAATTATACGCCAGACATAAGTTCCGATGAAGTAGAATGTAAGGTGTTCTACTTATATTATTTTTGTCTATTCAGTTAGAATTACATTTTTAAGAACCCTAAAACGAAATCACGTTTCGTACTTTTTGAAATAGACCACACGATACATCATAATTGTATATACAATACACAATTCACGTAAGAGGGTTGGATGGATACCAAAAGCAAAGTCGCCCGAGCTAGCTATAAAACTAATACATGCTCTACTGGCCCATCGTTAGTAAAGTACGAGGGAAGGTCCACACCATCGTGGGAGGTTGCATGGCCGAATGGCTAGTACGTGCGCGCTGTATCATAAGGCCTGTCATTGGGTCAACTGGCGTGGTTTCGATTCCCCGGTTGTACGTGACAAGGAGTAGAGTCGCCTGTCCAACCTCGTGGGTTTTGTCCCACTGCTAAGGACCCCTACGCGCAAGTGAATTATTGAAGTAAAATTAAACCATATGTTAGTCCCGAAATGACCTGTCGAGTGGACGTTAAACCCCATCTCTCTCTCTCTCTCTCTCTCTCTCTCTCTCCAAAACTGCCTAACCACTCGATCAAGAAATAACAACCGCTCGCTAAGTCAAACTGGCAGACAATAAGCCGTCGAGTGGCCAGTTAGTAATACCCTGACATTTCTACCCAGTGTTCGCCACATGCGTGTTTTGAGGCGAATCCGGCACCCCCCCCCCCTCTCTCCCTCTCTCTCTTCACGCCATCGTGCTGAGGATTTTCAAACGGTTTAAGTGATTTCCTCCTCGAAAGTTATCTTACCGTCATAATGTAAAGTCTACTTTGTATATTTGTGCTACGGGTTGTATGAAATGCTCACACTGGTTCATATAAACAGGTGGACTGTCGCATATCCTAATGAATGCAGTAGTAACTCACAAGATTGATCTTTGTATGATAGTTTCGAATAGTTTGACCAAAATATCCCTTTCAAGTCTAAAATTAATAAATGACACTGATTTACCTACTCGTTAATGGGAATGAACGCTGATGTCGTTCCCTAAATCATTACTTTCATGAGCGACAAACTAGAAAGCTGCCAACTGTTTGGTCTGAAATTGCTTAAATTCTCTTATCAGATGTCATGGTTGACACGACATTATATCACCTTTGGTGGAAGTGGACGTACAACTCAAGCAACGAACGAACTACATGATTGGTTTGTAGCTGAGTGTTGCAGGCCAACTGATATGGTAATGTTAGGCCAAGTATTCAGTATTTCCACATCTACATGACATTTAGTTTTCAGCGAACTAGTTTCGCAAACGTCCCAGTCATCAGAGCCTTGATTCGCCTAAGCCTTGATCCGCCTCTTGTATCGATCCAAAATAAAAGTAAGTCTGTGCACATATTAGACACGAGTATTCTCGATAGCACAAAACCTGCGCCTACAGTGTTCACAACATTACAGACCCAGGGATTGTACAGTGCAGTACACACTTACCTGCACTAACGATGTTCAAAACATTGCAGATCCCGGGATTCTACAGTGCAGTACACGGTAACCTGCACTATATACAATGACCACAACATTGCATGCAGACCCGGAACTGCACAGTGCAGTACACGTTACTGCTGACACGCGGATCAATTCACCTGATCAGATATGTGTTGGGTTTTGCTGTGCAATGTCGGCATAGTATCTTGTCCACAGGTTTGTCTTTGCGCGTGTTTTGTTTGTGCGTGTTTCTCCTGCACTTCAGGGTGGTTGGATGGCGGAATGGATAGCACGTGCGCGCTATCATACGGCCTGTCATTGAGTCAACTGGCGGGGTTTCAATTCCCCGGTTGTACGTGACAAGGAGTAGGGTCACCTGTCCAACCTCGTGGGTTTTCTCCGGGTCCTCCTACTTCTAAAGACCCCTACGCGCAAGCGAATTTTTGAAATAAAATTGAACCATGTGTTAGTCCCGAAACGACCTAATTTGTGTCGAGTGGACGATGAACCCCCTCTCTCTCTCTCCTCTCTCTCCCCCCTCTCTCTCTCCCTCTCCTGTACTTACTAATATACAATATAAAAGTGTAAAGAAACTATTTACTTACATCGTGAAGCTGTCTCGTGTTATGTGAAGATAATAAGATTTAATCTGTAATTTATATAACTCATGTCGTGTATGTAAGACAGATGCATCACACATCTAATTAATCATAATGAAAGATGTAGACAATAATAAAAACAGACATATTGTGTTGAGATATTTATCTGCTCTTTAATGTAACAATATTTTTATAAAACCAACCAGGTTTAGATTCTGCACGGAGATGAAACATGCTGTATTATGGTCATTTGCAATCTGAGGGTGGGGGTGGGGGTGGATGGTGCGCTGCATCATAAGGTTTGTTATTGAGTCAACACGAGCGGTTTTGATTCCCCGATTGTACGTGACGAGGAGTAGGGTCGCCTGTCCAACCTCGTGGGTTTTCTCCAGATCCTCCCACTGCTAACGGCCCTACGCGCAAGCGAATAATTGAAATAAAATTGAGCCACATGTTAGTCTCGAAAAAACCAAGCAGACGTTACCCCCCCCCCCCCTCTCTCCCTCCCTCTTTCTCATTAATTTATAAAAATCAACCACGTTTAGACTCAGCACGGAGATGAAACATGCTATATTATGGTCATCTGGAAACATACTAAATCTTTCAAACCCCCACATTTCTGGAGTACAACAAATTCTAATTTCTAATTATGCACAAGTAAAATATCCATTGGCAGTTGGAATTCGATAATGTATCTTTAAATACACGAATATAACAGGCGATACGTTTCAAGTCAGTAGCTTGAAGCGTATATATGGTATTAGTGTCAGTGGCCTGTGGCACGAAGTAACAGTATATTGTCGCATACATAATATATTATGTGAACGCTTGGGCGATATAATATATTATGTCAACGCTTGGAACTAGGATGGAGGTGACTAGGCATGAACAAAAAACAAGATGGCACCGATAACAATTGTAAAAGATTATATTGTTAATATTAGAAAATAGTAGGCCTATAATCAACCGTCACGTGTGAAATTAAAATTATATAAACCATTTCTGGGATACGTGTGTAAACTTTCTTTCAGCTTTCAGATAGGAACAGCTCGAGCCTAACCCTAACCCTAACCCTGCCCTAGCGTCAACACAATATATTATGTCGCCCAAGCGTTGACATAATATATTATGTATGCGACAATATACTGTTACTTCGTGCTACAAGCCACTGACACTAATACCATATATACGCTTCAAGCTACTGACTTGAAACGTGCAGGGTGAATATAAAGCCCTAGCCCCGAGTTCACACAACATTCTCAGACTTAAGTTAAAAATTTACTCAGAATTGTTCGCCTTATTTTAACTAAACTATAGCCCTTTAAATTTTTTTGTTGTTTTAAGGTATCAAATACATCAATAAGAAACTATGTGCAAAGTTGTGAGTTTCTGGATCAAAAATATTTCTCATAAATAGTAATTGAAAGTTGAGTAAATTCTTAACTAAAGTCTGAGAATGTTTTGTGATGTATGTCTTGGTGTACACTGGCCTTCTAGAATCATCTGTCAGTAATGGTTCGCGTACTGATGTCAAATTTCAGTTTTGGGACAGTCGTAGTTTGTCCGTCAACCAGGAAAATGCAATAAGACAAACGACTGTATGTGTATAGATAGATAGATATTCTAATATTTTTGAAACTGTATAATTACAAAATATTATCGAAACTACGAACAGCCCCTTAAATTCAGTAAAGTCAGGAGAGAAGTATATGACATATACCCGGAAAGTGTCAACTGACGTGAACAGGTGAAGTAAACAACACGATTAAAATTCTCCAGTACAGTGTATATTACATAAAACCGTAAATAGGTAGACATCCAAACTACAAACCACGTGATATTGACACACTTGATGAAAGTCTGGATTTACCAGAGACTCCAGAACAAGCGACTTATAAATCTATTAATTTTCTGAGAGCAGGGTTACTCCCACTTTGTCGAACACCTTGTGGACGCGATAGAGCCTGCAGTTTTCAACAGATTTTTTTTTCAAATTTGGTGTGAAACAGTGTGGTCATGAGAGATTGACCGCTATCAATATTTGGTGGCCTTTCAACAGTAAATGAAATGAAATGAAATGAAATGGTGTTTAACGTCCTACTGTTCTGCTCCTATACTGGGCTAATGAAGACGGGCATGCGCCATACAGTGTGCTATGAGGGAAATTTTGCCCGGGCAGCGGCACTATCGCCTACTCTTATATCGAATTCCAACTGCCAAGGGATCTTTTACGTGCATTCCAATGTATACACGGGACCTCGGTTTTTCGTCTCATCCGAAGGACTAGCCTTTCAACAGAGTATTCTTACTCCTCCATGGGCACCTGGTGCTATTTGGGGTAATACACTCCGCCTATCTGTAGCTGTAGTATATTCCCCCCTCAATGACGGAATCTGTGTACACATTCTTACAAACTATATAAGGCTCAATAATATTTACACAATAACCGGAAGGGACCGGGCATTGGACGTATAAAAAATTGTGATTGTAAACATATTAAACAAAATGTACATATTATTTTGGAGTCAGTCTTTGAATTTGGCTTGAATTCGTTTTTCGGATTTGAATTTGGCGACGGTACGGCCACCGGACGTTTTGTGATCGATAAAAGGTCTAATATACCACATATGTCTAGCTTACATTCCGTAAAGGGGGGGAGGGGGGTAGCACATGTGCGCTTTATTATAAGGTCTGACATTAAGTCAACTGGCGTTGTTTTCATTCCCCGGTTGTACGTGACAAGGAGTAGGGTCGCCTGTCCATTCTCTACGGTTTTCTCCGGGTCCTCCCATTGCTAAAGACCCATACGTGAAAGCGAATTATTGAAAAAAAATTGAACCATGTGTTAGTCCCGAAATGACCTAGTTTGTGTCGAGTGGACGTTAAACCCCATCTCTCTCTCTCTCTCTCTCATTCTGCTCTTCCTGAATTCCAAAATAAATAGTTCACAATTATTAATTATATGTATATGTATTTTTATATATCGCATCTACTTTCTCCGAAAAGCGAGGACAAAAGTTATTCGGGAGTATTTCCACCAGGTACAGTTGAGACATTGCGTAATATATTGTAAAAACACTCGGACCTGATGGTCCTCTTGTTGTTACAATATATTACTTAATGTCTCGCTCTCGACCATTAAACAATACGTAAACGGCTGCCGTTCAGATTTAACTGTTCGCGTATTTCACCGAAAATAACTAAATAGAAATTATATTTTTTTCTTTTCAAAAATTGAATATAAACCACTTTACATACATTCATATTAAACTAACATGTGCTTTAAGAATCATTTTTTTTGCATATTTCAAGGTTAAAACAATTAGTGCCATACTCTAATATAGATCTATATTTCGTTTCGTTATTTTTATACTTTCGATGGCCTAGTCTACACTACATGTAGATCTAACAAGTTATAGTGGGAGTTCACGTTCTATAACGTCAGGTACCAAGCAAGCGACATTTGACCCAATTACGTCAGTCAATCGATTAACCAATTAGCGACCGCCATGTATTTTTTTTATCTACTTTTGCTTTGTTTTGATTTGTATTGCCGCTGTCTACCCACAGTTCCTCGCAAAAAAGGTCAAACACTCGATTATACAGACCATTTGATTGACTGACCCCTCATTTCAAAAATAACAACGCTTCTGGGTTCAAGTGTAGTAAACACAAGTAAAATCGAAATTTTGAAATATAAAAACGAAACGAAATTGGATCTGTGTTTTAATCAAATTGGCCTTTCAGAGAAAGCAGGGAACTGTTAAAATAAGGCGTGCCTGTATGTCAATCCTTTTGAAAGACACTCACCCACATACACCCACAATCTGTTTCACATACTATTACGAAAAATAACGTCATATCACGCGGCGTCAATCATTGGCTCAACGGCCCGTGCATTGTTTACATAAGACGTTACAGATTCGAGCGGAATGACGCCTTTTACTCATTTTAATACCCATTTACATTAAAATAGGTAATAATTGTTACCTACAAATACTTCAAACGTCATTATTTGTTTTTTCTAATACATAAAAAATATGTTTTTGAATTTAATTTGTCGAAGGAAAAAAGTTAATATTCACTGCTGATCAGTGTGATACACCCATACATACATGCACTGACACACACAAAAACGTGGCTTGCAGTGAATTGACAGGACTGTTAAAGTTCTCTAAATAACGCCATATACGTATTCAATGATTATATGGTCTCGGCTATTTATTTTGCCGAGGAAAATGTAAAATACATCGGCATTTATGGATTTACCTCTGCTAAAGCATATTGTAGATGTTAATTGACAGGAGTGCTTAAGTTCATCAAAAAATATCATCAAGATATTCAAGGGTGAGATTCTGTGTTCAGAAGAAATAATTCCAAATAATTAAATAATTAATACAAAACGGAAACAAAATAACGGACTACGGGCGTATTTATATTAGTAAACGCCCATACTCATTATTGGGTCCGAGAGCAATACCTTATTCATACACAAAATTTGAAGTGTTATAAAAGAGCCCCCGATAAGTGACGTAATTAGCTTCATTTTTGTATTTATCGATGTCCAACTTTGTGATGAGTTCAATTTTACAAGCGAGAACTTTTTTTTATTCGTAAGGATATTTAGTTGTACAATTAAAATAGTTTGACTTAAAACAGTGTCCTTCTCAGTTCCGTCAATGAAGTCATTCATTGATCTTACAGTCATACAGACAAACTAATCATAGTTTAATGTACTTCTTGACCCCAAACTATTTTTAATGACACTATTTTAAACCAAACTATGACAGTATTTTAAGTCAAGCTATTTTTAATGACAAACTATTTTAAGTCAAACTATGACAGTATTTTTTAAATCAAACTATGACAGTATTTTAAGTTAAACTAATTAATCGATTTAATTCTATTCTTGGGTGGTTATATAATCTTTTTCAATAAACCATGGTATAACGAAGATTGCAAATCCGCTCATTACAAGCAATAAATAACAAACAGCTTGATCACCCATTAGTAGCAGATATTTACCATCTGCTACTATCACACGAGTTGAGCAGCAAGGACATTGTCCTTTGCTGGCTCCCCAGTCACATGGATATAAAAGGGAACGATCAAGCAGATTTGGCTGCCAAGTCTGCCTTAGATCTTCCCTTATCCTATTTTTTAATACCATTCACAGATTTTAAATCTTGCATTAATCATTTCATTTATGGCCGCTGGCAACGGTCTTGGGATCTTGCAGGCACAAATAAACTTCATCGCATTAAGCCTCTCTTAGGAGACTGGCCCAACTCCTATAGAACCAACAGGAGGGATGAAGTTGTTTTGTGTCGCTCTCGCATTGGTCATACCTTTTTAACTCATATTTTCATTTTGAAGCGAGAGCCTCGGCCGGAATGTGTTCACTGTCATGTTCCTTTGACTGTGAAGCACATTTTGATTGAGTGCAATCATCTCAGGAACATAAGATCGAAATATTACCGTTGCCAGTCTCTATGTCATCTATTTGCCCAACCGGGTTTATATTGTAACCTACTAGACTTTTTAAAAGAGACATGTTTTTATCATAAATTTTAATTGTATATTTATCATTTCATTTTTGTATTTTAAATATTAATATGCATAAAAGGTTTATTTTATTTTTAATTCTATTTACTGTGATATTGTTTTTATTTATGCATATAATACTTTATCTGTGATATTTATTTAACTTGTCTCACATAAATCACCATGTTTGGCGCAATATAGCCCGGTGGGTGCTGACGTGCCATAAAACTTCATTTCATTTCATTTAATTTATATAATCTTTATTTAAGATCTTATGTTATAAGTAGCCCAACATTTTGCTTGTTACAATGGAATCTTAATATATATTATTAATGTTGATGTAAAATGTCAACCAGGCTATCATATCCGATATAAGAAGGCCACTTTGTTAACAAAGTACAGATAATAGTACTTGGTTCATCTAATAAATATTTCAGACAGCACTAGCTTTATTTTAAAAGATAATCCTTACAAAAAACAAAAACACCCACCACCATGGAATAGAATTACTGTTTATTACTGAGCGACATATTTACCAACCAGGCTGAACATATTAAGTGGCCCTTGGATACAAAACTATATTACTCACAATACACTATTTCACTGTCAATACCCCTTTAATTCGTATAACCTCGTGTTATCATGCAAACGAAAATTTCAATTTCATCATTTGCTTGCCCAAAACGATATTATCTCTCTATTCATACTCTGATCTATGTAGTACAGTAGTCGAGTCTTAGATTTTCGAGTTGCTTTCCTGTTTTCATGTAGTGTAAGATTTTTTGCGTCCTTGCTACCACGCGTTGGTGTCCACCATTTTTTCAATCATGAAAATGAGCCTTCATATCTTTAGACAAGCAATGCGAATAATCGTAAAACCGAATGCGTCTACCGGAACAGTATATCCATATGCAAATATTTTATTTACACCACAATACACACAATTATGCCGTATTCCGTTTAGTAATAAAACACTTTGAACCGTTTTATAAACGTAAACATTGTAAACGATTTGTCTTCGTCTCTGAACGGGGAGGGGGTGGATGGCCGAATGGTTCGCACGTACGTGCTGTATCATAAGGCCTGTCACTTAGTCAACTGGCGTGGTTTCGAATCCCCGGTTGGAGTAGGGTCGCCTGTCCAACCTCGCGGGTTTTATCCGGGTCCTCCGGTTTCCTCCCACTGCTAAAGACCCTACGCGCAAACGAATTATTGAAATAAAATTGAACCATGTGTTAGTCCCGAAATGACCTAATTTGTGTTGAGTGGACGTTAAACCCCATTTCTCTCTCGTCTCTGAACGCTAACGTTCTTGACCTTATGCTAATATCAATGAGCAAAGTGTTAATTTTATTTAACAATTTTAAAGTTTTTAATTTACACAACTGCAGAATAAAATTAATTCATATCTGAATACAAATGAGGTGTCATTTACGGGAATTGATAATATTAAACAATAAATTATTCATGAATTTATTGTCGTAATCAGCACTTCCGTTGAACGGTAATTCGACACAGAAAGGTAAATAAAATGCAGTAAATACGTTTGACTCACACTATCACATTTATCGAAAAATCAGGTGTTAGATAGTAATTATAAGATACTCGGTTTTATCATCGTTCAGTTTTAAATAAAGATGTTACTGGATATTATACTGTTTAATTATTTTACGCAAGGGAGAGGTATACAAGCTGAACAGAATTGGACCCAAAACAGAGTCCTGCGGGACACCGTATAAAAGGTCAACATCTTCAGGTGATTTGCCACTCACGTCAATTGATTGTTTGCTATCAGTTAAATAATATCTGAGAAAGTTGATGGCAGAGCCAGATATATCGAAATCAGATATTAAACGAAAAAGAGAATGCTATGATCGTCGGTATCAAATGAAATGAAATGAAGTTTAACGTCCTACTGTTCTGCTCCTAAACTGGGCTAATGAAGACGGGCAGTGTGCGATGAGGGAAATTTTGCCCGGGCAGCGGAGCTACGGCCTACTCTTATATAGAATTCCAACTGCCAAGAGATCTTTTACGTGCACGCAAATATGTACACGGGACCTCGGTTTTTCGTCCTATCCGAACGACTAGACAGTTGTTCTTGTCAAGCCCTCCGTCCTGTATCACTGACAAGGGAGAAACACGCCGGGAAATCTGGATGAACTTTCTCTGCCAATGCAGGGATCGAACACCCGACCTCCATGCTAGATAGCCAGCGTCTTACCCACTTAGCCAGGTGATCCCATCGTCGGTATCAAAAGCAGCTGACCGGTCTAACAAAAAAAGGAGAACACAATTATGATTGTCAGTGAATTCACAATGTCATTTTTAACTCTTACAAGAGCAGTCTCTATGCTGCGATGCATGCGATATGCACTTTGAAATACTTCAAGAAGACTGTTGTTAGACTGGTAAGTTTCTAATTGATAAGCAATGCATTTCTCAAGCATTTTCGAGATAAAGCTGAGATTGGAAACTGGTCGATATTTTAACTAGCTGTAAAAGATCAGAATTGTTAAATGAACATATAAATTATATTGTATCATACATAGCATATGATTGGCTGACTTATGAATATGAATGAGTATATAGATTATATCTGTGTGCGTCACTGATATTTTAAAACTATTTTAAAAGAGCAGAATTCTACTAGGGCATATAAGTTGGCAATAGCTTGTATTCTCCGCAACTTGACAAAAGTCGATAAGAAAGTTTGGATACATTATTGGGTAAGTTACCTGTAATATATAGGTAAGTAATACTTACAATATAGTCGTCCGTGTACTTTATTGAGGATATCTAAATGGGATTCGAGAACAGGTTGAGTCTCCCTGATCCCATATTCCTAAAACGGTGGTCTGAGAAATTCCTCTCTGCCCATTGCTGGATTGGCTTCTGATACTTGAGCTTTTGAGGGAGTGTGTCTATTCTTCCCATTCGATCAAATCTATCCGATGTAAAGCTACATGACAACCCTTCGTTTAATCTGGAGTCTTTAATAAAACTTTGGACAGTGATTTAAGGTAATAAAAATGGTGAAAGTTTTGTTCATTTTTACTTTATCGAATGCGACTCTAAATGAGCCATTATTAAGACTATTATAATAGTAGGTTTGATTAATGCAACATTTTCAGAACAAAATGCAAATATTTGATGATGAGGGTATTTGTATTGATTTTGTTCTTTAAAAGAAGCACGGATATCTAACACCTGATCCTAGGCGTGTCCTGTATTCTGCTCTAAATGCTTTACTATTGGTTTTCCAGTTTCTCCTCACCGCTAAAAGCCCATACATCCAATTAGAAATTCTCATGATATGGAGATATACAATAACTTTATCCAAATAGGTGTCTTCCGCCGTTATTAAAATACAGTTCTTATTACGTTTTTTTTCTTCTTTATTTGAATGTTCAGGTGGTAGCAAAGATGGCATTTTGTGTCAATTACACGACGGTTATTGTCATCATATTATGTGTTTTACAGAGCTTTGTTTGGTCTGAGATCAGTAAGTTTAAAAGTGTCTATATATTCATTTTATAAAATATATTCCCTGTTTTAATTGTGACATACATGGATATTATAAAATTAATTCATTGCTTTAAGTCTGATGAACATGTACATGCGTCGCACCATCCAGTAGATGTATTCCATGGTCTTTCACGCGAAAAGTTTATCTTCATTTTTTTTTAGCATCCATTACACCTCAATAATTATTAATACTGTGTAGCCCCACGGATTGCCTGTCAGACGTGGA
Organism: Patella vulgata; assembly: GCF_932274485.2. Lineage (NCBI taxonomy): Eukaryota > Metazoa > Mollusca > Gastropoda > Patellidae > Patella > Patella vulgata. The sequence goes on from NC_065883.2 coordinate 1,057,222, forward strand.
AAGCGGGCATGTACGAAAACCGGTCGCCACATCCGGCATATAACCCATGCATCTTTCCTTACTACATATTTTGGAACAGCCCTTGATCGTCTAGTGTTGTATTTGTAGTGCACTTCGTATGGCTTACGTTGTGTATTCTGACATTTCACATTAATGACAACTTCAATTTATGATTGAATATACTTCATCTTAAATAGTCTGATTAACAGGAACAACAAATACAATAATTTCTTGGTTACAATCTGATTAAGCTTTGATACATAATAAATGAAAATAAAGTTGCCACTTTAACCTCAACGATCTCTGTTAACGAATATCTACATGGTGTTTCCTCTCTCAAATCTTCATGGTGTCTAACTAGAGCGCACATTCGATTAATTACGTACTCTCAGATTCACAGCCATTAATTATTTTATTGGCTAATTATGATCTAATTAATCACTCATGCCAAATACGGAATGGTAGCTTTTCTATCACCCTTTTCCTGTTATTCTCACAATATTTCATAAACGATTTAATTTGCGTTTCAAATAAATTCATACCATAGCTAAAATTTTGAATAATTAATCAAGGCTATAAAACTATTATTATACATATGTGTTGTTTTGCACAAATCTCGCCTTTCTTTAGGCCTGACATGTCATCTAAATTATTAATTAGACCTTAATTAACTTATCTAGACCATAATCGACTCTCTATGTCATCGCTAGCCTGCGATATTTACTGGATTGGGATCATATTTGCTTCTCAACTTTAATTAATGATTAAATCATGAACTGGATAATCGAGACTATGGTTATTATCGTACCGACTTTAGTAATGATGATCGAGGCTAACCCGAAAATCCAATCCTTAAATTCTCGTTTCAGAGTGAATCAATTTGACTGAAATTTTCAGCAAATTCCCTTCACATTATCTAGTTTTTAACTATATGTATTATAGTGAGAACTGTCAGCTCTTTATCTAATCTCCCATAATGTATCTTTAGTAGTTTATATAACATTTAAGGCCCAACGACAGATACGCAATAGACGTATTTAACTATTGCATAATGCATGTTTAGATAAAGACAATAAAATATAATTTTGTGGTTAGCGCTTTCTGTTCTATCTGAATAATATTATTATTATTATTATTAACTAGAAGGATGTCCGGCTTTGTACGGGGCCCAAATTCGCTAGTGGCAAAATTTCGCCCGGAGATCCAAATTCAATGTCCTAAAACATCCATGGGGTCATGTACCGACCGCATCATAGTACTGAGACAACTATAGTTCGGGTATAAAACGATCTCCTTTGGATAGTTGATGGGGGTAAACTCGCATTCTTAGTCCCCCTGGATCTGTCGCCGTATTTGATACGATGGACCACCAAGATTCCTGTTTTTAGATCACGTTAATATTTTTTTTTTATCAGACATTTTTGGCAGATAAAATATCCCAGTTGCGGGAAAAAAAATATGAACATTTTTTTTATATAAAAATTATTATCCATTTTGACGGAAAAGAATGAAATACAGTGTGAGCCCTGATTGCGCGTATTCAAATGCGACCTGGAAAACTGAGACTACAACTTCCGAGGCGAAAAGTCGCTAATAGCGTGGTGTGTTAATTTCCTAATTTCTACTTTTCGACTTGCATTTTGGCTTGGTATGCGTGTTGGCGCCTTCTTACTGACATCAATAAATACAAAAATATGACTAAGTCGAAGGTCGACAAGACGGTATACAAGCCAAAATGCAAGTCGAAAATAAGAAATTAGGAAAAAACGAGGGGCGCTATTATCGCTGTGTGTCATTTCTTAATTTCCTATTTTCGAGTTGATTTTGGCTTGTATAGCGTGTTGTCGCCTCACATTTTGTCGTAACTTCTACTTTTCGACTTTCGTGTTTTGAAGAGGCGAAAAGTAGAAATTATGAATGGTAGTTATAGGCTTCCATAAAAAAATCAATGTTCAAGAAAATCCTAAATGGTTGGTTTAAGACTCTATATGTATTATGAACATTTATGAATATGATATCATTAAAAATAGTATAGCGTCACATAAACCCATTTTGACATACTATAACAACTGGTATATGAACGTACTAAAACAATTAAACTGTTGGCTTTATTCCCTATAAATCTATATTGAGGTTATCGGAACATAAAAATGATTCAATACGGACATGATTCAATACGGACAGTTTATGATGTACTAGTCAATCTATGGTTGTCATCTTAGAGCTATTGTAAACCGCCCCGTAAATAATACCATGATGCTTCATGAATATAGTTCCTTTAGACCATAGAACTAGAATTCTAGTTTTATAACTGCACATACTGTTATTATTATAGTATCTCCTTTTAATAAGATTTCGGAATAACAATAGTCTGCCAATGCCACGGATCTTGGATGCGCTATCACATTCACTAAACGCGTGAAGAAGCAAGACATGGAAACATAATATACAAACCAGAAATATTTTCGAGACAAACTATATCATACACAAATTGTCGCTCTGTTTGTCGAAACATTCTAGTTTTATAACTGCACATACTGTTATTATTATAGTATCTCCTTTTAATAAGATTTCGGAATAACAATAGTCTGCCAATGCCACGGATCTTGGATGCGCTATCACATTCACTAAACGCGTGAAGAAGCAAGACATGGAAACATAATATACAAACCAGAAATATTTTCGAGACAAACTATATCATACACAAATTGTCGCTCTGTTTGTCGAAACACAAATAAATTATTTTCACATTTTGCTCCCGCATTATCAGTCGATAAGTGTCCTAGCCAAACAATGTCTTGAAATTCAAATCTACCGCTTCAGTAGCTACATTCACCATGTGATAGTAAGCATCTCAGATGCTTCTACAATATGTCAAACCCTCTTAACTCCAACTCATCCACATAACAGCAACCATATGTATTGAACTTTAACCTTTCCTATAGTTTTTACGGAAGTATAACAGTACATCTGATGCTAACTATAACGCTGTATGCTCAGCAAACGGATATTGACGCGTATTTTAGCAAACGTTGCTCATTTAATGGAAAGCAACCCCAAGTGTCTTACAAATCATGACAGCATGCACTTCTCATTCTGTGTAGAGCAAATTGATAAATGATTCCTTACACACCTGTTTGCTTGCCATGCTTGATCAACGACAGTAGGTTATTGGGGTAGGGGTATCTCCCACAAACAAATATGAAGTACCCCTAAAATGATATAAGAGACTACTTAACACCACTGAGAATATCCTCAAACGAAATATTGATACCAAATATACTATATTATGACACAGATAGTCCAATGTCCTTTGTAAAACTGTATGAAATACTGTCAATGGTTGATGTTGTGATGAAATTTTAGAACAAATGGAGCTTCTCTATACTATAAGTCGGATTTGGGAAAAAGGAAGCACCTAGCAGCTGCTGTCGGAAAGTATGCATCCACGCGGAAAGCATGGAGTCTATAACGCTCGAAATTAATACCACATGCTTTAACAGACCAATACAGTGCCATAAAAGGAATGCCATAAAAGTGGTGCCGAATAAGTGTAAACCGCCACAGCGTGATTGTAGGCAGAATGCAAATAGCTTAAGCAGGGCATAGCGTATGATTGTCACAATTCCAATCGAAGCGGATAATTTGCGTTTATATGTCCTAATTATTTGGTGTTTTCGTTTGCAGACCAAAGTGTTCATGATATAAATGCATCATATAGTAAATCTAGTGTTGAGAATAAAAGCTGTGACCCAAACATACTTCTGGAATCGATTTCTACGCCAGGAATAATGGATTGTGCTATAGCCTGTACAGAGAAAGCTGAGTGTAAGCAATATTTGTATTGTTCACGTAATCCATCCTGTAAATTATATCAAGATGGTAGAGATTGTGTTATGTCTGGTGATACAACTGGTTGTTCCTGCTACACACAGGTTAGTAGTTTATATTAAAATGAATGGATTTGGAAAAAAAATCTGGTTCCCTTTGGATCACCTTACCATTCTGTTCATGGATCAACCAGCGGTTATAGGTCATGTGTTATATGAGTTATGCCAACACCTGACGTTGCCGACCAGTCCATACCCTGAATTAAGCCTGTAGTAAGAAGAATAAAATCCCATTCCTTATTGTCACCCGCCTTTCGCAGAAACAAGAGAACTATTAACATGGGTTCGTTCGTCAGTACGTCTGCCCATCCATCCGACGGTCGGTCAAACTTTTTGGGATAAAATAAACTCTCCTTCAAACTTGGTGTAGGTGTGTATAATGTCTTGACTGAGTTTAATGATAAACATTTCCCACTAGGCGATTTAAACATGCATTATGCAAGAACTAAATATACCTATTGTATGTCTTTCATTTGGCATTTATTAACAAAACAAGATCATAATCAACTCTCGATGTCATCGGATACTCGAGATTTTAACTAGATTAGAACGGGGCTACGTCTCGAATATACCAGTGCCCTGGTTACCACAGTGATAACTTGGCTCAGAATATAGTAATTTGAATAAAATGTTCAATATTTTCATTTTGCATTATTTATTTTTGAGCTATTATCGCAAGATTGACCAGCTCTTTATCTAAATCTTTCATAATGTATCTTTAAGTTTCCATGCTTTGGGACGAGATAACTTTGAATCTAACTGATGGCGAGTTACGAAACTCAGTACTTCAAATCGTGAAGATTTTATGCTTTTAGACTAAGTCTAGATACTCAGTTTGATTGGGGGAGGGGGGATGGCTGGATGGCTAAATTGTTAGCACGTGCGCGCTGTATCATAAAGTCTGTCATTGGGTCAACTGGCGTGGTTTCGATTCCCCTGTTGTACGTGACAAGGAGTAGGGTCGCCTGTCCAACTTTGTGGGTTTTCTCACGGTCCTCCGGTTTCCTCCCACTGCTAAAGACCCCTACGCAGAAGCGAATTATGGAAATAAAATCGAACCATATGTTAGTCCCGAAATGACCTAGTTTGTGTCGAGTGGACGTTAAACTCTCTCTCTCTCTCTCTCTCTCTCTCTCTCTCTCTCTCTCAATTTTATTGCTCATTTTACTTTTGAAAAAGAAAAGCTATATGTGCAATTAATTAAAATGTGTCTTTTATTTATTTTCGGATTTTTGGGCTTGTTTATTGTGAGATACACATACCACCTAGTTCATTAATTGTTGTGTTTTTTATTTCACAGAACATTCGATGCGAAGATGGCATTTGTACCTATCCTGTAGGTAAATATGGAGAACGTTGTTAAGATATCATAAAACTACAGATACTGAATACAGAATAAAATACTAGTTTTTAGTTAATTGCTAAAACTAGTACATGTTGGTTCATATACGATTCTTTGTAAACTTTATGCTCCGAACTGGGCTAATGAAGACGGGCATTATACGCCATACAGTGTGCTGTGAGGGAAATTTTTCCCGGACAACGGCGCTACGGCTTACCCTTATATCGAATTCTAACTGCCAATGGATCGAACGATTAGACAGCTGTCTTTGCCAGGCACTCGATCTTGCACCACTGACGAGTGCAAACCACATCGGGAAATCCTGATGAACTTTCGCGGCCAATGCATTGATCTAACAAGCGCACCACCAGGCTGGCGAGCCAACGTGTTACCCGCTTAGCTAACGTGGCAATAAATTCCTTATAAGAGATTCGTATCCCGTTCATATCACTTCCCTGTTGTTGGACGCTATATAACCACGAATTTACTGACTGTAAGACAGACGGGAAGACGAGAGGAGCGGATGAGAATGGAGACCGGCGTATGGACTCATCCCAGTTCAGTCTTTGCCGGACTGGTTCAGAGACCGCAATGGTTGTTTTAAAGTAGCAATGCACTGTGTTTATATCCTTATTTATGATTATGTTGTTATTATGTAGCTGTTTCATATTCTGTTCACGATGTAAATAATTCCTATATTTGAGAAACTGACCTCTGTTATCACTAATAGTGTTACACGTGAATATATACTAAGCAGCAAAAGAAACGTTAGGTTGGTATGTTACTCTGAATAAACGCATTGCATAAAACTTGCCAAATGTTTTTATTGTATATTTGTGACCACATCTCCAACGTTACCTGAGCAATAAAATTCCTTCCCAAACACAGAATTGAGCCCAGGAAATGTTCTCAAAAACGCAGCCTGACTTCTGAGATGGTAATGTGTTCTCTATGATTTTCACGTAACCCCTGCTGCACGTGTTGTTTACCGGGACAAGCCCTATAAAATGCACCCCATACCTGATTGAATCATTCACACTACGTCAGCAGCATGACACGACTCACGACAGCTCTGAGGAACACTACCCAAGCCGTTGCCAATCACTTCCAGGTCAATGTTCAGATCAGCTACAGGCTTCAGCAACACCACGGATGGTCGCCCCCAAACTGGTAAACCAAGGGTAACCACGAGGCGAAAAGACCGCCACGTTGTGCGACAGCACGTGCAGAATCCCTTCACACGGGCATCTGAGACAGCACTTCAGGCAGTGGGAACACACGGAAGACCCATTAGTACCGATACAGTGCGCCGACATCTCACCAGAGAGAACATCCATTGCCGTAGACCTTACCGTGGACCGATCCTCACCCCTCGCCATCGACGTGAACGTCTACAGTTTGCCCAATAACACCAGAACTGACGACACAGGCAGTGGAGAACTGTTCTGTTCACAAATGAGAGTCGGTATTGCGTATCAACTACATATGGCAGGACCAGAATATGGTGTCGACGTGGCCAGTGTTATTCTGAACGAGATAGGGAGATCCAAGCATAATGGTTTAGGGTGGAATCGACCTGCACTTACAAATAGTGGACCCTGTGGTGTTCCAAAATCTTGGCCCAGGGAGAGGAGTCGGCATCACAGCAGTGCGCTACATCGATCAAGCTCTCAGATCCAACGTCATACTACATTTCGCACGTCATCGAAACAACGTTTTGCAGCATGACAACGCCCGTGCCCACACCGCCAGAGTTCCTCGAGATTTTCTACATCAAAACGGTGTCAACGTTATGCACCGACCGCCCTTAGTCTGGACTTAAACCCGATTGAACATCTTTGGGATGAAATTCAGAGGAGACTTAATCATGTCCTACTGAGAGCAAGCACAGCGGATGGATTGCGCCAGGCTTTTCTGAGAGTGTGGTTCCAGGATCCAATGGCGTTCATCTATCGTCTGGTCCACTCCATGCAGAGACGCGGTGGTCACTTCAGATACTCTAAACCTTCTCGTAATGTCTTGAAATAGTGATAAATTAATCACTAATGTGTTCTCCAAAAATTGCTTTGATCAATTTAGTAAGTCATTTTCTAGAATGATTTGATTAAAGTGCCGCTCTGATTTTGAAATCGTACTGATCTTTTCTTTTTGCTGTTTAGTATATGCTCGGATACGTTTCGATACGATCAACACGAAGACTTGATAGGATTACTACGATTACCCCGCGATTAATGTAATACTATAGGGGTTATTTTAGTTCTATGAAAGGTGCTCTGTGTAATATATTGAAGTGTTTTAAACAAATAGGTGACTACGGGATTCAAGTTTCTAACTCCGTGACAGTTCCTGCCACCATCAATTTCTGGATGTAGGTTACTGGGGTCCAGTCATCTCGTGCACAGATTGGTCGAATTAAATAAACAATGTTGATGAAAGCGGTTGCATAGCTAAAACTTACCAGAAACAAAGATCCATACTCGGGAAAAATTAATTTACAAAATCTAACCAACAATTTGGGGGCTTTCTCCAAATCAGATCGTTCAAAAGTCTGTTCGACCACGGCCTATTATAGAAAAGCACCTAAAAACATTTCAAATTTAGACAATTTTGCTGTAATAATTCAAAAATAGATGATAAAAAAGAAAATATTAAAAATTTCATTCGAATTACTTTATTCTGAACGAAGTTGTCACTGTTGGAAGTTTGGACTAGTAATAGGCATCAACTATCTCCACACCGTCTCCGCGAATTGCCGATCCACCGACATATTCTCGATTATCAAGTAACATTCTAAATGGCTACGGTACCCTCGATTGACAGGTAATTCATAGACAGTCCCCGGCAGTGACAGCAGTAGTTACATCAGCCATTTATTGATTTAATTATTAAATGGACTAATCCAAGCTGTTTTCAAGCCACCCGAGGCAATTTCTATAACATCTGAACCTAAATAAAGACTTGCAATCTATAAATCACTATAAAACAGTTGAATTTGTATTTTTATGTGTAAAAACAACACAATATTTGAATATTTTTACAGGTAGAAACACCCGTTATCAGATAAGCGCTAGAACAGGTGTAGTCCTCTACGCGGGAACAGACGCAACTGTTTTTATACAATTTGTCGGACCGAAAGGCAGCACAGAGCAATTTGAACTTGACGACTGGAGAAATAATTTTGAGCCTGGAATGGTGGAAAGCTTTGAGGTAATAAATATGGTGGTTTGTTGCCAAGCAACAGCATGCGTGTTTGGGTTTGTTGTCAGTGACTACAGTTTTAATAATTTGGTTGGTTGACGACATGCATGCACACTAACCAAACACATTAGAGAAATTAATTCAGATCTGGGAAAAAAACATGAATTACTCTTAAGCCTACAGAACTGTGCTTACTTCCCCATCCTCCACAATTTCCCTGGGTTCTCACTTGTTGCAGAATCCGGAGTATTTTGATTGTAGGCTTATTCATGAAATGAAATGGGGTTAAACGTCCAAATGTTCTGCTCCGACTGGGCTAATGAAGACAGGCATATAGTGTGCTATGGGGGAAATTTTGCCCGGACAATGGCACTACGGCCTACTCTTATATCAAGTTTTACGTCCCATCCTAACGACTAGACACCGGAAAGTTCTGATAAACTGTCTCGGCCAAAAGCGGGATAAAACCAGCGACCTCCAGGCTAGCGAGCCAGCGTCTTACTCACTTAGCCAACATGTTCCTGAAGCAACGACTGCGAGTTTTACAACATCTGTCCGTTGCTTGTTTACTTCACAATTCCCGAACTTATAGTTACGTTATCTACAGACCCATGAACAGTAGCACCCAATCAGAGATTGTGACATCGCAGCCTCCACGGAAACCTCGACATTGAACGAACCTTGAACTTTGCAACTTGATTATCACAGGTAGACATTTTAGCTTGAAAGCGGGGTACTTGGTATTCGCGACGATCGAGGAATGTGATAGGCTCACAAGCTGGGCTTGTACCGAATCGGAATTAGTGCCGAAATATGCGGGGTATTGATAAGATGTACGTAGTTAAAGCGAGATCAAGCCTTCTATTGAAGATGAGACTTATATTAATATATAACAGCTGTTTGTAAAAGGTGGGAAGTTCCTTTAAGAGATATATTTCATCTGTTCTGATCGACCTGACTATAAATATAATAATATATTTTACAGGTAATCTTGTATTTTACAGGTAACAGGTATTGATGTAGGTGCAATAGATCATATTGTAATCGGACATTATAATAGCCCAAATAATGATGGCTGGTTCCTGGATTACGTAAGTATTTCTCCTCTTCAATTGGATACCAAAGTGTGGGGGGGGGGGATTGGCTAGCGCCTGCGCGATTCATCATCATTGAGTCAATTAGCGTGGTTTCGATTCCCCGGTTGTACAATTTATGTGACAAGGAGTAGGGTCGCCTGTCCAACCTAGTGGATTACCTCCTGGTTCTCCGGTTTCCTCCAACTGTTAAAGATGCCTACGCGCAAGCGAATTATTGAAATAAAATTGAACCATATGACCTTGTATGCGTCGATTGGACGTTACCCCCCCCCCCCTCTCTCTGTATGTTGCGGTATGATAGACCGTTGTCTACCTTGGCGGCAGAATACCTGTGTACCTGCAGACATGCCAGTAAATGAACCCTTGGCAGTTGGAATTTAGACAAAGAGTAAATCGAAATGCCACTGTTTAGGCAAAATGTCCCGAATAAGGCACTGTATTATGTATACCCGTCTTCATTAGTCCAGTCGGGGGTTGAAAAATAGGACTTTGAACTCAATGGTTCGATTTTCAAGCAAGACGCTCCTTTTACATTGAAGAACAAAATATTGATGTCACGCGATTATCCAGGCACACGATCCTACTGTGCTGTGGTGTGTTTTTCAGTGGCGTGGAGAACGCTAGATCGGAGACGGTCTTGCACATATGACGTCTTATGTGGATTGCGTGTTAGGATTAGAGTAAATGTTAGGCTTGGTCCAGGGTTGGGGTTAGCGCTAGTCCCGAGACTTTGACCAAATCTGCAGACCCTAACCCTTGCCCTAACCCACAATCTACATATGACGTCATATGTGCTAAAATATGCAGGGAGTTGGATGGCCGAATGGTTAGCACGTGCGTGCTGTATCATACGGCCTGTCATTGAGTCAATTGGCGTGGTTTCGAATCCTCGGTTGTACGTGACAAGGAGTAGGGCCGCCTGTCCAATCTCGTGGGTTTTCTCCGGGTCCTCCGGTTTCCTCCCGCTGCTAAAGACCCCTACGCGCAAGCGAATTATTGAAATAAAATTAAACCATATGTTAGTCCCGAAATGACCTAGTTTGTGTCGAGTGGACGTTAAACCCCATTTCTCTCTCTCTCTCGCTAAAATATGCAGGACCGTCGCCGATCTAGCGTTCACCGTGTAGTGTGAGGCACGTGATCAAACGCGTGTTGCATGTGACAAGAGTACTGTCATCCGCCTAACCGCGTGGGTTTACTCTGGGTACTTCAGTTGCATCCCATGTCATGCAAGCAATTATTCAAATAAAACATATACCATGTCAGTCCCGAAATGACATAGTTACATAATGAGGTAATTTCTTTTTCAGGTAATTGTTAAAAAATATTTCACAAAACCGCACATAAAAGTACAAATAGAAATATTACGATCAGAGAGAGAAGATGAGGGACTGTGTGTTGATGAATTAGATGTGGAGGAGATATTCGATGGTGATGGTAACGTTGTAAAAGTTCCGTTTTATGAAGAATATTATTTTGATTACTATCAGTGGATAAGAAACAGATCAATCGACGTTCCATTACTACGAGAGATAAAGTATACTACAAAGCAGATTTATTATTCCGACAATCTAGACTTATAAAAAAAAAATCCATACAACGAGAGATAAAGTCTAATGGAAAGCAGATTTATTATTCCGAAATATTTCGAATGTTCACGATTTGAATATGGCCGCTATCATGACAACCAAATTTTACTGATCGGGTCGTACATTTCAAGATTATAATTCAGGACCAGTTAACATAAAATAATTAGACTTTTTAGGACAGGAAGTGGTTTAATATAACCTCGATTATCTAGGCAATATTTATTTTAAAGATATTGGGTGAATTAGAATCAATTTCTACTTTACCTAATGGAGGGTGGGTGGCCGAACGCGGGCGTTGTATCATAAGGTCTGTCATTTCGATTCCCCTGTTGTAGGTGACAAGGAGTAGGGTCTGTTACGGCGACTTCTTGACGTGCCATGCACGGAACTGTGAGTAACCAACTAGAAACGTCAACGTTGATTGATTAATCAATGTTGAACGTCAGATGGGTTAAAAGCCGCTCGTGCGACCCCTGACACGACCTTCGAGTACCACTTGGCAGATCTTCATGTAGTGTAGGCCATCGAAAGTATAAAAAAAACGAAACGAAATATAGATTTGTATTATAATCAGATTGGTCTATTGCTTTGTTAAAATTTTATTGGATTATGTAAGAGCTGAATCGTCACATTGCAGCTCTTACTTTTATGCCTTAAATGTTCTGTAAATTATTGATTAGGCATTTATAAACAAAACAAGACATATACTCAACTCTCGATGCCATCGGATATCGAGATTTAAACTGGCTTCAAATGTCAAATTAATTATTATTTAGACATTTATTCAGATGACAAGATCACAATCAATGCTCGAAACCATAGGATGGGTCGAGAATTAATTGGATTAAAAAACCTGCGTGATTGTAAATTTTAACGATAAAATGGATTATAAACAATCTACGTTTCATTTTGTCAAAACTTCAAACTCTCATAACTTTGTTCCACATAAAGTAATTTGACAGAATTTTCCGATTTATTAATTTTTCATGTTCTATTTTTAAAGTATTACAGCGAGAAATCTCAGCGCTCTATCTAAGTCTTGCGTATTGCATCTTTATATAAGAAATCAATTTGAGTAAATATTAGCTTGTATAAAGCCGTAAAATATCAGTCTGTCTTTAAAGGCTCAATACCACTCTTGTTGTAATTGAATAATATGTCCCAATCTTTATTCTGGTCAACAAATTGTACTATTTTACAATATTCCAATTAATTGATGATACAAATTTCATCTTAACACACCTGATTTAAAAAATTGGAAAAATTCAACTAAATGATTTGAAAAGCCTGACGTAAAGCTTTTCAAATGTGAACCCTCTGGACAAGTAAAATAGGATTTACACAACAGGTAGGACACTAACACATCTAGTACTTAGAATAAGGCTATTTTTTATTTTCTGGAGCTGTCAAGCCAGCAAGAGTGTTATTGTCCCTTTAAAACTTGTGTGTAGTAGTTTTAATTAGTGATTTAAACATATTGATATTGTTATGGTTATTGTGTAGTAGTTTTAATTAGTGATTTAAACATATTGATATTGTTATGGTTATTGTGTAGTAGTTTTAATTAGAGATTTAAACATATTTATATTGTTATGATTATTGTGTAGTAGTTTTAATTAGTGATTTAAACATATTGATATTGTTATGGTTATTGTGTAGTAGTTTTAATTAGTTATTTAGACATGTATTTATATTGTTATGGTTACAAACTCTTGATGTTTGAATTGATCAAGTTAGTATTTAACATGTAGAATAATCTTTTAGTGGTATTTAGCGATTGTGAAACACCTTAACAGAACACAGTTTGTATGGGAACACAATCACTGGTTAGTTTAAACAATATTTTATTCAATAAACTGAATTGGATTGAACAACGGGCAAAGGCCTATATAAGTTTTTTCCAAACATACAAAATAGTTAAATCTTATGTTTACAATACAATGGTGGACATGTGTACAGGCAGCGAGTTACAAACATATATACATTTTTGGAGTGTAAGCACTTTGATTACGACAAGAGGATACTTGTCGAAACGTTGTGCTTTTAGAATACACCGGTGATTGTTTCCCATAAAAACTGTGTTCTGTTAATTTAACATGTAGAATATTATATTCTGTGTTGTTCGTGTTTATTTGTCATATTTTTAAAAATAGATAATCTGTATTTTTTAAATTTATCTGGACTATGTCTATGAAACTACTGTTTTTTGGAATTTACACATAAAAATTGAGGGGGGTTGGTTGGTTGGATGATCTAACGCAACAGCTGTAGACCATATGGTCTGTAGTTGAGTCGAGTTGTGTGATTTTTATCCCACTTCTACATGCAAGCTTATTATTGAAATATAATTATACCATATGTTAGTCCCGAAATAACCTAGTTTGTGTAGGGCGGATGTTAAACACCATTTATATCTCTCTCACACATAAAAATGTGAGCGCTAAATATAATGATATGTCAGGTCAAGTTACTGAAATGACGATATGAAATAGTGTTTAGCAGGCTCCTGTTCCATACTGATTGAGATAATGAAGACGGGGATACGCCATACAGTGTGCTATGAGGGAAATTTTGTCCAGACAGCGGAGTCACTGCTACTCTTATCCCGAATTACAACTGTCAAGGTTTCTCAAGCGTACCAAATGTGTACAATGACCTCAATTTTTTGTCACATCCGAACGACTGTACGTGGTCCCTTGCCAGGCCCTTCACTCTGCACCACTGAGACGGGGGTACCACACTAGAAAATCCTGATGAACTTTCGAGGTCAACACCGGGATCGAACATTTAGCCTCCAGGTTAGCAAGCCATCGTCCCACTCACGGATACACCGTGCCTCTTCAGGACGAAAAGAGTATCTTTCTGTAATGTTCTAAATATATCATATTGTAACAACTTTAGGTGGATGGCAACCATTTTGCCTGTAATTATCGGTATCGTGAAGTTTTTGTTTTGATATAATAATAGATCGGTTTGTTTTTTGAAAGATTTGTGTTATTTTATAGACTTTATTTTGACTATTTTTTATTGTGAAGTTTATGTATAATTGTTAAATAAATCTAAAATATCATGTCCATTTTTATTGATTTTTGGTCTAGAATGGAGGTAGAGGGTTTGAATTAACATTTTCTGGCAGGTTTTGGTAAATATTCATGATTTTGAGTCGGAAGGATTACAGAGTTCACAGGTTGGTTACGGTGATATGTACGGCGAATTATTACATATTTTTAGTTACATATTACATAGTTGGTGTATCTCAAAATTTTGGTTGTCAACCTTATACAAATTTTGGTTTGGTGCAAAGACATGATAATTTGTTTCTCTGTCTGTAGTGAAAAGCTTTCAGCCCAACGAAAATTTAGGGAAAAGTTGGAAGTTGGCAAAGTGACATAATTAACATTGAAGTCAATAGGGAAATAAATGGTGATCTGCCATTTGTCAGCGTAATGGAGTTACCCCCCTTTAGTACACAGAGAACTCCAGTCTAGAGACCGTTTATATTGTAACTATAATTTACCTAACACAAAAACTGTTCTTAATCTATATCAATCTGTTTCACGGAGATATTGTGAAAGCCTTGTTTAACCTCTGTATTCGATGCACTGACATCGATAACTTCAAGTATGCTTTCTACTGGTGACGTCACATCATTAGTCAGATCTAAAAAAATAAGGCCATCTGCAGATTTCGTCAAGGTCACGAGTTGTAAACAGGTCTAGGGCATGTGATTGTTGCCGAGGATTGTGGGTTAGGATGAGCGTTAGCCCTGTTTACAACTCGTGACCTAGACGAAATCTGCAGGGGTTCTTAATATTTAGATGTAACCGTCCATCCTAATTGGCTCTATGGTTGGTAGAAACGAGAATCATTAAGATGAAACGAAATAAAAATGTAATTGAGGTATAAGGAACTGTAGCAAGTCTTCGCATGTATACTGTTGCTGTGTGGATGTCTAAGCGATTTAGCCTGATGACGATGAGCTATGCAGAAACTATGTGGTCTATAACGCTCGCAATTTAGACCATATGCTTGAACAGACCAACTGAGGTGGAGCAAAAAGAAATGCCGTGAAATTGGCACCGAACGAGTGTAAACAGTCATGCCAGGTTGTCCACAAGGGCTTGCACTGGACATAGCGTAGGATTGTCAGAATTCCGTTCGAGAAGGACAATTCAATTGGTGTTCTAATTATTTGGTGTTTGCGTTTCCAGCCAAATAATTGATTATAGAAATTCTTCATATAGTGAATCTAGTGTTGAGATTAATAACAGTGACCCATGCTTACTTTAGGATACGTTTAACCTGGGAATAGAAACCATGCCAGTTTAATCAATGACAGACCTTATGATACAGCATGCACGTGTTAACCATTCGGCCGGGGATTATTTCTAAACTAATAGTCTACAAGCTGCAAGGGACACAGCTGAGTCAGGCACAATTGAACACATTAATAATCCCAAAATACCTATTGCCTGAATTTCGTCCATCACAACATACCATTTGATGCGAATGAAAATAGTAAACGTTTCTAGAGTGGGTAAATATGCAGTTATCCTGAATCCCCCCCCCCCTCACCCGCCACTTCAACGTACACATATCCACCCACACCCACACCACCACCACTGATCGCTTGAGACATAACAAATTAAAACATCTGAATGTGATTTAGAGGATTTATTTAATAAATATTGACATACTATAAAGATACAACATTTAATTAGAAGATCTGAAAACAAGAAAGATGACAGCGATAAAATAGGTTTTACCGTCGTCCTATATATAAAGACATTATTTAAAATTTACATAATGAATTAAATTACCCAAAGAATATATCATTAATTTGTTGAAAATTATATAATGAATTAAATTACACAACGAATATTAATACATTGTTTAACAAACGGCTGTTATGTATAAAAAAAACCCTCACATTTTGCAAGAGATGGACAGAGACCAGAGTAAAAAAAATAATGATTTTTGTAAAATCAGGGGCCATAATTCTGGACGTTACGGTCCGATACATGACATTATCCAAGGGAACCGAGATCCTTTGAAGATAAACCTATATTTCAAGTTTCGTCAAAATCCAGAAAAAATTGTGACCTGTAGAGTGTTCACAATCAAATTGTGGACGGACAGGGGCGACCACAATATGCGTCAACATGGAAATGTGGGCGTATAAAAATTACATAATGAATTAAAGAAGGAAAATCAATACATTGTTTAAAATTACATAATATCAAGTATAAAAAGGCTTGTTATTAATTTATAAAATCCAACCGGATTTAAAACAGAGCATATTATGTTCATCTATGTATAAACTTAGCGAATCTTATAAAACTCCTTATTTCCCACCAGCCAAGTATCAATCAATAAAAACACCGCTACAACACGATACGAATAATTAATAAAGGGGCGATAATTATCACCGGACACACAAAATAAATAAAACTCGTTATTTCTCAAATAAAACATTTGGAATCTATTAATTCTGAAATTGGTTGACTACAAAAATGACGTTTGTTTACAATAAGTGATATTATTAACTGATAAACAATAGGGCGTTTTACAAGAATATTCCAAGTCATTATTCAAGAATATTCCAAGTCATTATTCAAGAATATTCCAAGTCATTATTCAGGAATATTCCAAGTCATTATTCAAGAATTTTCCTGGTCATTATTGAAGAATATTCCAAGTAACTGGAGCTTTAAGCTTTTCAAAACTATTCGAATTTCTAAATTAGTATAAATATACCACATAATATGGTATGACCAAAGACTCAATTTATGACTTATTGCCCTTTAAATATATACTCACAAAGTGACAATTGATCAAAAAGTTATCTCGGATATATCGTAATAAAGAAATTGTAAGTTCAAAAGGTAATAAGGTTTCGTGAAACGATATGCTGATCATTTTGATTGTAGTGGGATTGTGTGTGTGAGTCTACATATATAGTGGATAAAGGAGCAAGAGTGGTTAACGTCTAAAATATAAAAAGGGAATTGAAAGGCATCCCTTATGATATCAATGCATTGAAAATTTGGTAAATGGAGCTGGATAAAGGTGGCAATATTTGGTATAGACACGATAAAATTGACCAGCGGGACTTAAATTGGCAAGGAAAGCCAACACAACACGACAAGCATCACCATTCAAGCAAGTAAGACACTATAGATGAAACCAGGAGAAAACATCATGCAACAAATGGTAAGCATACCCATTTAATCGGTTTGGGGACCCTAATTAATTACAGCATCACACGATACATATTTAGACCCGATAAGTATCATTAAACGTACATTACGCAAGAGCTAAATCTGCCTATTGCAGGTCTTTCTTTAGGCCTGAAATGTTAGTTAATTAATTATTGATTAGACATTTATTAACTTATCCAGACCATAATCAACTCTTCGTGTCCTCGTATGTGTCCGATTTTCATCATTAGATTTTAATCCGATCTGCTGTTCAACGTCCGTTGACGATTAAACGCAAACGTAGATAATCGAGAGTTTGTTAATTATCGTGACAGCGGCAACAACGACAATCGAGGCTACAGAGATTTAAAAATGGGGTCTTCGTGGCTCAGAGTGAAGCAATTTGACTGCAATTTTCATTGACACCATCTAGTTTTGAACTATAATAGCGAGAGCTGTCAGCTCTTTATCAAATCTTCCATAATGTATCTTTAATCGTGTCAACCCACCACCATGACACCACCCATCGAGAGACGGCGAGTAAAACCATCATAGAACAATAAGTATAATTCATCATGAGAATAAAACAAACAGGGTATAAATCTAAAAAAAAGTAAAAAAAAACAACCAAGTATCATTCAATAAAAACACCGCTATAATACGATACGAATAATTATCACCGGAAACACAAAATAAGTGACTTCAATCAACCAGCCAAGTATCATTCAATAAAAACACAGCTACAACACGATACGAATAATTAATAAAGAGGCGATAATTTTCACCGGACACACAAAATAAGTGACTTCAATCAATCAATGAATATAGGGACGGAACACGTACAATATTATGAATTGAAAATTTGTCATCATCCGCCATTCTCCACAGACAATATACACAAACAGATGTGGAAGTCTATCATCGTTTATCATCTCCCGTCCATATTTTGATTTTGTTTTCTTAATTAAATCAATGTAACTACATTATTAGGGTGATTTAAGCAAGTGGAAAATTTTATATTTTCTAAAAAATACGAATGATGCTCTGCGACTTTAAGTGAACGAATAAAAATAAAATTACAGCAAGGCATGTTTATTGATGAATTTTTTAATTTTAAAATAGGTTTAGCTTTGTTATTTAAATGAATTTAGTTTCAACAGGTAAGTCATTTAAAAATATAATCAAAATCGCATGTTGATTTCTACAGTTATATGACAAAAATATTACACAATTATCTTGCTGTTGCTGTCCCGGCATTACACAGCTGAAAACAGATAAAAAACCAAAGGTAATTTAAATTAATTTTTTCTGGCGAATCTTTACTTTTACTTACCAACCTATTCTCAAATATTGTATATTTTATATTTTATGTTTATGTATGACAAGTATGTCATTGTATCGGCTGACAAAGCGTCCAATAACATAGTGTTTATATGTAAACGATATTATTATGACTCTGTTCAAAGAATTGGTTTCGGGAAACCAATCGACAGTGCTACTTATAAACGCTCTACACTTAGTAAGGATGAAATCATATCCAATCACAGATCTGTACTCACTTCATATATGGTGTGGAGACATCTATACAGATCTGCCCTTGTAATATTGGATATCAAAACTACATAATACTTTCAAAAGTATTGACATCTATACTAACGACAGTTAAAAAGGGTATTCAGGCATATTGTGACAAAATATACTCTAGTGGTGGTATTAATCAAATGTCGATATTAAAAAATTCAAAAAAATTACTTGATTTTGACAGTTGCCATCAACTGTCTTTGACTTTCCGATTGTCAACTGTCCATTTATTAGTAGTAGCACTCCATTATCACCAGTTTACGGGTGTGTGTGTCTGAGCTAGGTCGATACGCGAGAGCTTGTTCCTTTTATTGCGATTTTTTAAGTAGATCGAGGCATTTGTCATTTGAGCTTCAACTACAGGGATACTTGCCCATTAAACGCTTTGTAGCCGTCATATTGACTTGATTAGTAAATATGACATGTCTCTTTCGGCTATTATTTAATTCAAGCGTATACTATTTTCCTTATTATGTATACTACATCCGTCGTTAACACTGTTCATTGGCCAATTACCCTATTTTACCGAGATTTCGTCTAATGGTTTGCTTGCAGCTTTGGTGGGTGTGGCGACAGGCAGGGTAAGCTAACTCTCCGCGCTGTTACCACTGTACATCATGCATTTAGTACATGGTGAACAGTCCATTTGCTGATTACACTATTTTGCCTACACCGTTTCTATAGGACGAATTTTGTCTAATGGTTTGAATTGTTCGTACTTGGTTTTAATTTATAAATACAACCTAATATCTTGCAGTTGATAGTATCTATTTACTAGAAAGTTATAGGTTCAAAGCGTCCTCCTTCTGTGTATCAACCTTCACATTAGACCAGAGCGAGGAGTGTCATGGGTTTTAATTAGCACCAGCTTGCTATCATGACACCAAACGATTCTATTAGACGCTGAATCTCAAAAGGCACGATTTCACCATTACCTAATGGGATGGAGGCTACGAGTTCCCCCCCCCCCCCCGTCCCCCTCTATCCACCCCACCTATTCCCACGGGGTTGAAGCTTGTGTTACTTGAATTAAACTATAATATAGTAGAACATACCATTTGTGTAGATAATGTTTAATTTGAAACCATCGCGTGGGGCGGAATTGTCTGATTTAAATCGTACAGTAGTGTTTTCACCTGTAGGTATCATAATTGGGTCTGGTGCTGTTGATCCACAATATCTGTAATAAAATCGATGTTAAACAGTATCAGTTATAAGAGTATGATATTGGTTTCATGAATATGTAATAGTATTTACAAGGTCACATGACAACTATGTAAATATGTTTACCAATCCATTTATTAACATCTATTTGCGAATGATAATGGTAAAGATTACCTTACTCCTTGAAGTTCTAGGTAATCATATCGACAATTCGTGGCTAGTTCGATGCTAAACTGGGCGTGAACATTTAGGTTGATATTCTGTCCAGGTCGACCAATTATAAGATAGCACTTGGCGAAATTGTTCAGATAGAAACTAGGGTAATTCGGTGATGTTATAACTGAAACCATAAACAATGTAAAGGAAACGTTAATTTTTTACGATTAACAATTAAACATACATTATGTAAGAGCTAAATCTGCCTATTGCAGGTCTTTATAGAAATTATTAATTAGACCTTTATTTACACGACTAGCTCAAAATCAACTCTGTAGACCCTCGGATGGGTTGGATACAACTTGGATTTATACAGTCGTCTATTTAAAATTAAATCATTAAATGGCGGACAAAGGTAACGTTTACCATTAGGCACTGACGTCACTAACGGAAACTGGTGATGAAAGGCTACCATAGCCATTGAGCATGTTACTTGATAATCGAGAATATGTGGGTGAAGTTATCGTCTGTCAATCAAGCGATCGACAAATCTCATAGACGGTGAAGACACAATTGATGCCTATTTCTTGTCCAAACTTCCAACAGTGGCAATTCCGTTCAGAACAAAGTAGTTCGACTGAAATTTTCAACATTTTTTTTTATTATCTATTTTTGAATTATTATAGCAAGGTGATAATCTCAGTAAATATACAAGATCATCTCTATATTGGTAAATTAGTACCTTTGTTTGGCAGTCTCACATCAACTCCATATGAGGCATGAATACCATGCATATGCATTGGCGGTCGAGCCAGGGAATAAGGGTGAGGGTGCAATCTCCATATTCCTGAAGCAATGGCCGGAGAAATCCCTCTCTGCCTATTGCTGAATTGACTTCTGATACTTAAGCTTTTGAGGGAGTGTGTCTATTCTTCCCGTTTAATCAAATCAAATCTATCCCAAGTACAGCAACATGATAGACCTTCGTTTAATCTGGGGTCTTGTCTAAAACTTTTGACAAGCGATTTAAGGTATTAAAAACGGTGAAAGTCTTGTTCGTCTCCATACAGTATTGTTTACATTGTATCAGTGTTGATAGCCTCGTTTGTCACGCAATTAGTTTTTCTGTAATGCACTGGTTATTCGGCATAATAAAATCGTGAGTTATGACGTAACGTTATGTAAACATATTTGGTCAAATGTGGAGTTATGTTTAAAGCGTAATCATATTGTTACGCAGTTCGCTATTGTTTGTTAATCGGATTATTGACCAGTCATAATTTGGAACAGAAATTTGCTTCCATTAAAGCAGTGTTTAGTGGGATTAGCTCTAATCAAACGAAACACTGCGGGGAGTATGGAAATCTCGGGCAGTCGGACTTTTAAGGCAGACGGTTCAACTGAAAAAAAAATAAAGTGCCCGCAATCTAATAAAACACTATCTGTGCCTTTCTTTTAATTGAATACCGCGAATTTGTACTGCATTAACATTTTGTACGAAACCCCTCTGCTTTGTGCGACAGTTTTTGATTGGAGTTCGGTTGCAAAACTTTTGGATAACTTTGAAGTTGCGCAACTAGCGAGCTAGAAGAGTAGAAAAACGCATTAGCGAATGTTAATTTTTCTAAATTTTCTTGGGGAGGGCGGCGAGAATTGATTATTTATTTGGGTTTGGGGCCGTCAAAGTTTCTTTCGGAGAACCCGACGCGGTAAGCTCCGTGCCTTTGGCAATTTCTTGGGACCATCCCTAGTAAATTTGACGGTTGTAAACGCGTTTTCCTGCTATTCCAGTCCGTGAATGCACCAACTTTAATGTGGTCCAATAAAGCCTACTTTAGGTGACTAATCTGAAACACAAGCAAATAATCAATCCTCGCTGCTTATAGAGGCGTCGCCCTGCCCGAGAAAATTTGAAAATTTAACAGTCGCAAATGCGTTTTCTGCTATTCTAGCTCTCGAGTTAAGCAAGTTCACAGTTGTCCAATCGTTTTGGAACTGACATCCAATCGATGCTCGACAAATGACGCGCAAAGCAAAGGGAACATCACACAATACGTGTTAATCCACGGTCAATTCAGTACAAATTAACAGAAAAGTAAAACTAGTGTTTATTAGCTTTAGGGCACTTGATTTTGCCAACTATATGATATCATAATATTGTTTTTCAATTCACCCATCTGCCCTAAAAATCAGATCACCCGAGAGGTAGGGGGCAGCTATTGACCGCGACGAAGGACATTGCTACCAATTACTTTTGCAGACGTTTCGCAAATATTTGTAACGTTCTGGTAACATCTCTACCGTCTCGTTCACGACCGACGCAGTATATAAACTTAGAATTAAAGAAAGTTCACACGACTGGTGCAGTATATAAAACTAAAATTAAAGATAGTTCACGACCGATACAACTAGAATTAAAGAAAGCCTGTCTAAAATTATATCTACTTACCGCTGTCATCTAGAATATAAATGCATCGACATTCAAATCCACCCTCAAAAGGGAAACATGTCTCCCCCACATTACTGCAAGGATTCGGTTCACACAAATCAACTACAAAATACATAGATCAAACGTTATTATTAGATGAGATGCATGAAAGAGAAAAATGGCGGAAAGAACTCTCGAATAATCGCACTGCTGTCACTCAATCTGCCTAAGTTTCGTCCTAGGTAAGTAGCTTGGCATCGTGCTGCCCGGGCCTCCCCACCGTCTGCCCGTCGTTGTTGAAACGTAGTGTGAAATAAACCCAGTGATTGTTTTCCATATAAATTTGTGTTTTAAAGCTTTATATAGAGAGGGTGGGTGGGACACAGCTATAAAAGTCATTGATGAAAGCCCAACATTTGTGGTTAGATTTTCGAAAAACACATTGCCCAAGCTCTGATCCATATTTATCATAAGTTTCAGCCACATAACTGATGACCTCACAAAAATCCCCATTTTTAGGGCGTGGTCGAACAGATTTTTAGAGCGATCTGACTTGGGGAAAGCCCCCAAGTTGTTGAAGAGATTATTATAAATTATATTTTCCAAGTATGGATCCATATTTATTGCAAGTTTGAGCCATGTAACTGATGACCTCATAAAAGGTCCCATATTAGGGCGTGGTCGGACAGACAGCGACTTGACTTGGGGGAAAAAACCCAAATTGTTTGTTAGATTATTGTAAACTATATTTTCCAAGTATAGACCTTGAATTCGGGTAAGTTTCAGCCATGTAACTGATGACCTATTAAAAAAACATTTTTAGGGTGTAGTCGGAAATACTTTAGAACGATCTGACCTGGGGAAAGCCCCTAATTTATTTTTTGCAAAATTTTTGTTCAGTTTCAGCCATGTAACTGATAAGACCATATTATTGGATGTTCGAGGGGCTATTGGGCGTGGTATGACTTAGGGAAAGCCCCAGACATTTTAATTATAGATTTGTGAAATACCGTTACCTTTCAGTCATGTAACTTATGACCTATTTTTTGTATCACCATGGGGCTAATTTAAGTCGCCGCTATGGCTATATTTCCGAGCAGTTCCCGGTCTGACCAATTGCTTTTTACTTGTATAGACACCCACTACAAAGTTTTATGGTCAAACCTGTTGTAACTGATTTTGTCATTAGCCCCTGGACTATGTCATCCATGTGAATTATGATCTAATTTGTAACCCTATTGGCTAAATGAAGGTGATGCAGTACCCGGTCTGACCAATTGATTTTTACTTATACTTATGGAAATTTGAAACTGATGACCATATTATTTTGTCATTAGCTCCTGGACTATCACCATTGCACGAACCTGTAGTAAAGTCTACATACCATTACTCCTTCTTATTGACATTTATATACTCTTCAAAAAAAATAGGGGATATTGAAATGCAAATACCTATGCGGGATGTGATATGATAAATAGTCATGGACACTTGACATGCTTTGAGAGTATGTTCACAGATGAAGAACTTATCGCCCCAACAGCACCACTGAGCTACACATGCGACACGCAATAGCGTCATACACGTGGGAGAGCTTCATTGTCAAATTTGACACTTCAAGGAAGGGTTGATGAAAACTGCCGCGTGCTGGTTTATCTATCCATGTTTGCTTTCCTATCGGTTCTTGCATAAGATTTACTGTTTAGCGTAACTTTGCTTTAGTGTGTTACGTTTAATGTGATTCGTCGACGTCAACGTCAACCGACAACACTGCAAGAATTGGCCATGGCACTGCACGAGGAGTGGGTCAGATTGCCCCAAATCGTGATTGGACGGTTGATTAGGAGCATGCCACGACGAATTGCTGAATGTATGAGGATTGGTGGAGTAATTACTCATTATTAAGACAAAAATCAAAAACGTCCATTTTCACTTTTGACGGTGTATCTCTTTGCGAGTGAAATGGGGCCGTCAGATAAGCAGCCCATATGAACTGTTTATGTTCATTTGTTGGCAATTGGCCTGTTATTAACATACACTGGTTAAAAACAGCAGTGCATTTCCGCAGTTTTGTATTGTTTCTGAATATCCCCTACTTTTTGTGAAGAGTATATTATGACTGCGTGTTAGAATTGACGATGCATATTTAATTATTATTATTATTATTATTATAAGGGTTGTCATCATCCATTTGTTCTACATTTAATTATTATTATTATTATTATTATTATTATGGTTGTAATGAGTTTCAATAAGAAGCAACTTACTATCATGGCACCGACCGATTCCATTAGACGCTGACTCACCTTTTCCCAATGTGAAGTTTCCTTCACCCTCACACCCACCTATTCCCACTTGGTTGAAGCGTGTGTTAAGTGAATTAAACTATAATACAGTAGAACATACCATAGGTAACGAATAATTTAAAACCAGTTTGTGATACGGAGCTGTCTGATTTAAATCGGACCGTAGTATTGTCACCTAATGGTATCGTGATTGGATCTGGTGGACTCCATCCACAATATCTACAATATATATAATATTAAATAGTATTATATTGGTTTCATGAATATGTAATAGTATTTGCTTACTAATCCATGTATTAACATATAGAAAATCCTACAAATTTGTAGGATTTAATAAAAAAAAGAATTATGGATCTGGGGATTTTTTTTTGGTCACCCTGTATTTACATGGCCACATGACCACTGTCTGTACTTTGTTTGCCAATCCATGTATTTACATATATAGATAATAAATATTATTGAGACCGAACAGCTCTGAACTCAACAATTGCGATATAGGCCTGCCTAATGTAAAATAGTCAGTTTAATGTACCAAGAAAACGGGGATTTGACATTGATAATTGTAAAGATAGATTTGACATAACATATTACCTTACTCCTTGAAGCTCTAGATAATCGTTTCGACAATCAGTTACTTCATCAATGGAAAAGGAAGGGTCCAAACGAAGGTTGATATTCTGTCCAGGTCGACCAATTATAAGATAGCATTTAGTAAAACTGTCCGGATATTCAGTAGGGTAATTCGGTGATATTATAACTGAAACCATAAACAATTAATGGTAACGTTAATATATAACTAATATAGCAATATAATGGGCCTAGTATGGCTCCGGTTACCTCCCACTGCTAATAAAACCTGCGCGCAAGCGAATTATTGGAAAAAAATTGAACCATGGGTTAGTGCCGAAAGGACCTAGTTTGTCGTGTGGACGTTACCCTCTGTTTTGACAATATTATATTGAGGCAGACTGCTATGAATCAGTTATAATTTTTATGATTTATCCTACTAAATATGCTAACGTATTTAAAGATACATTAGTTAAGATAAATGTTAAAGTCCAGTTGTCAAACGCCATTTTAAGCCTTAACGTGGAAATATAGTCCACCTAATGTTTTTGGTGGAATATATTTCAATATATGTATTTTCAGAATCCGGACGATTCCACCCTTGCATCCTTGGGGAAATTACAATATTCAAGATAGCCGTCATGAGGCATTTTCTGGTTATTTAAGTTAATTTAGTGGGGCAAAATTCGGGACAGATTCTCTCGGACCTCTGTATGAAGGTGATTTTTGTCATCATTTGGCTCACTGAAATGGAGGTTCATTTTGGGGGAAAACTCATAAAGTTCCCCAAAAGGCTGTGTCATTTACGTCAGATATAAACATAAAAAAAAAGTTCCAACCAAAAAGTATTCCAGGTTGAGCTCATATTCAAAATGGTGGCCATATTTTGTAAGGCATAGCCATATTAGTAATGTATTAAACTATAGGTTTTCGGGTTCGCCGAATTCATATCTGAATGGTGAAATGTGTTATGACCGAACGAAAAGCCAATATGGTTCCCAAATTCAACAAAATAACTAAGTTTAGTGAACCATGGAAGAAAATAAAACCGGTAATGTAAAAACTTATGTATCACAGGACTAAGAGCACAAGGGCCATCCATAAGAACAGACGCTACGGAAAGTTAATTGTCAAGCAAAAATTATGATCCACTATGACACCCGTCTATGTCACCTTCTCTGCTAGAGTGGTATAAGGGATGGGCAATGTTTGTCAGCGTGATACAAGCCCTAGCTTTATCGTCGCGTATGAATGACCAAATAACTGGCAAGACAAATGTCATCCCCGTTGCATGACACGGATAAAATGGGAGTTCACGACCGATGCAGTATATAAAACTAGAATTAAAGAAAGTTTACGACCGATGCAGTATAGAAAACTAGAATTAAAGAAAGATCACGACTGATGCAGTATATAAACCTAGAATTTAAGAAAGTTCACGACTGATGCAGTATATAAACCTAGAATTAAAGAAAATTTACGACCGATGCAGTATATAAAACCAGAATTAAAGAAAGTATGTCTAAAATTATATCTACTTACCGCTGTCATCTAGAATATGGATACATCGACATTCGAATCCATCCTCAACAGAAAAGCATGTCTCCACCAGGTTACTGCATGGATTCGGAATACATTCAACAACTACAAAATAAATAGATTACCTATTGTTATTAGACGAGATACATTCAAATAAATAAAAAGAACTGCCATATTGTTTTTTTTATTATAAACTTAACGTCCAATACAATATCTATGATATTATGGGCAGTTTGGTTTAATTAAGTTATTTACATATGAAATTGCTAACAATAAATCACACCATAAACCTATAATATCAACTGTGATATTAACAATAAAACTATAATATCAACTTAAACTGCTATACTTAGATCAAGTATGTAAAGTTGAAAAGCCAATATAATACATTATCAAAACTAGCTGGGGATCAATATGTTCAATGCATCTAAATAATTGTTCGTATTTTATAAAATAGAAAATTTTATGAAAGTTTTAGAGCACTTTGTCACATACGTACCGAATAGTGGGATCATAAACCAAATATTTAAGAATTTCTCTATAATGGGATTTTAAACTATTTATTATAACATTTATATCCTTCGTTTTTGTATGTTCTTAACAATTGTACTATTATAACTATCAATTACAATGTATGTGGAGAATGCATCGGTAAGTTTTCGTAACCTTTTGTACTTTATTTATGTGCTATTACAATAATCTATGTTTAAACCAATCAATATCGTAATGCAGCGCACGACAGTGGGAATATAGCATTAGATGACACAACATCTCACTATTATATTTACAATCTCAACAAATGTGGTAATATACCACTGAGATCCGACGTCCACGTGGTGGTATATCCTCAATGTGTTCGAAACATAAACAATAATACAGTAGAACATACCATCGGTGTAGGTGATGCTTAATTTAAAACCACTGCGTGTGGAGGAACCGCCTGATCTAAATCGTGCGGTGACACTATCACCTGTTGGTATCATAATTGGGTCTGGTGCTACTGTTCCACAGTATCTACAATATATATGATATTATCAGTTGTAATGATATGATATTGGTTTCATGAATATGTAATAGTACAGGGTTATCACCCCCCCCCCCCCCAAAAAAAACCAACCCAAAAACAAAAACACAAGGAGAACCTATAAAATTGTTATCAAATCCTACAAAGGTTCTGTAAATGTCTTGAAATTAAACATCAGTTGTGTGCGATCATTCATCAAAGTTTCAGTTATCTTGTTGGTTGCTTTGCATAAAAGTCTTTGGGGATTTCCCTGATTATCTCAAAGATAATCTGTACCAGAACAACCCTCAAATGATTGGTGAACTGAATGCAGCAATCACAACAAAAATCTGGGAAATACCCAAAGAGGGATTTGTTCGAGTAATTGACAATTTTACGCAACTTATGCAAGTTTGCCGCCAATGCCGCGGGAATGGTCGTGCACAGACCGGTGTTTAAGTCCAGCAATTTTGATGAATAAAAAACTTTTATGGTTTTTGGGTTTTGTTTTTTTTTTTTTTTTGGGGGGGGGGGGGTCACCCTGTATTTACATTGTAATATGACCACTATCTGTACTTTGTTTGTCATGTATTAACATGCATAGATAATGAATACAACAATCGCGATATAGGCCTAACCCTAGGTAGGCCTACCTAATCTAAAACAGTCATTTGTCAACCAACTGTTCAGTTTGCCCGACGAATTCTACTATGTGCTCTTATCTGTCGTTAAAACATAAATTACAATTAACAACCCGCTCTAACATTTCTGAATCTCCTATTAAAAATCCTGGATACGAACAAGGCCACATATATGTTTCTGCATAGACTAGATACTATCATGGGTTAATGTACCAGGGAAACGTGGAGATGTCATTAATAGTGGTAGAGATAGATTTCATTTAACAGATGGTATACCTTACTCCCTCAATCTCCAGAAAATCATTTGGACAATCACTGCCACCTGCTTCAATGTCAAACTGAGCGTCAAACTGTAGTTTGATACTCTGGCCAGCTCCACCAATTATAAGATAGGTATTAATAAGGTTGTTTGGATAATCATTAGGGTAATTCGTCGATGTTATAACTGAAACTATAAAAAATGTGAAAAGGGGTGATAATTTTTACGATTAACAATTAATGGTATTTTTTATATAACTAATGTTGCATCATATATTATAGCCCCGGTCTAATATTTATTTTCAAACTCTACGTAAATTCTATTACAGAGCGGGGCCACGGTGGCTAAGTGGGTAGGATGTTGGCCGAGAAAGTTCATCCAGATTTTCCGGCTTGCCTAAGTGATTAGGACATTAACCGAGAAAGTTCATCCAGATTTTTTCCGGCGTTGTTTCCCCTTGTCATTGGGCAGGACGGATGACCTGACAAGCACAGCTTATTTAGTCGTTCTGATGGGACGAAACACCAAGGTCCCGCGTACCCATTGGCATGCACGTAAAAGATCCCAAGGCAGTTGGAAATCAATATAAGAGTAGGTCGTAGCGCCGCTGCCCGGGCAAAATGCTCTCATAGCAAACTGTATGGCGTATGCCCGTCTTCATTAGCCCAGTTCGGAGCAGAACAGTAGGACGTTAAACCCCATTTGATTTCATTTCATTTCTATTACAGGGCACAAACATGAAATGCTAAGGAAACAGTAATCAGAAAAATCCCTATTTTAACAAGGCACCGTTATTTGCTCGTGTCTTTTGTTTAATTTGGATTCTGGTTGAAAAACGACTGGACGACTTTGAAGTTGTGTAATCTAGAACAGCAAAAAAACGCATTTTTGCGCCTGTTAAAAGTTCCTACAGTTTCTCGGGGAGGGCGACTCCCCTATAACCAGCAAGGATTGATTATTTGTTTGTGTTTCAGATCAGTAACCTAAGGTAGGCTTTATTGGACCTCTTGAATTTGCTGTATTCACCCGCTGGAATAGCAGGAAAACGCGTTTGCGGCAGTTAAATTTTAATAGTTTTCTCCGTGAACTGTAAACGATTGATTCGTTCATTCGAGTTATATTAGACCACTTTAAAGGTATTGCATTCGGTCTGGAATAGCAGAAAAACGCGTTTGCGGCAGTTAAATTTTAAAAAATTTCTCCGTGAACTGTAAACGATTGATTGGTTCATTCAAATTATATTAGACCAATTTGAAGGTGCTGTATTCACGGTCTGGAATAGCAGAAATGCGCGTTTGTGGTCGCCATATTTTCTTGGGGAGGTAGATCCCTACACGGCAAGCTCAGCGTCTTCTGAAATTTTTTCAGGGGTTTCAGGTCTTCCCCCCCCCCACCTCGCACTTTCATCGACATTTTATTTATGATCGTTCGTTAGAACTGATAATACAATATTTTATTTATATATTTCAGAATCACATTTACAACTCCAACATACGTGGTAATATAGAATGATATCTGGGGTGCAAGTGGTGGGATAGGCTCACCCTTTTTTCCCGGGTATTTCAGTTCTGCACCCTCCCTCGTAATTTCTACGACATTTATATTATGACCGTCCTTTAGAACTGATATTTTATTTATATATTTCACAATCACATTTACAACACCCAACATACGTGGTAATATAGCAGTGATATATGGTGGGCACGTGGTGGTATATGCTAACATTTTTCGTAACATAAATCTATAAAACATACCACTGCTGTAGGTAATACTTAGTTTAAACCCAGTGCAGGAGTATTGACCGTTTGTTCTAAATCGTACAGTGGTATTTTCTCCAGTTGGTATTATGATTGGGCCTGGTGGTTCATCTCCGCAGTATTTATTACTTGTGCTATATAAAATATATCACAATATCTATAATATATTCAATACATGAATATGTAATAGTATTTACATGGTCACATGACAACTATATGTAAATATGTTTACCAATCAATTTATTAACATCTATAGCAGATAATGTGAATTACAGACCGAACAACTCTGAACTCAACAATCAATTGCGATATATGCCTACCTAAAAAAACAGTCATGTGCAAAGTTGTCAATGATAATTGTAAAGATGGATTTGACATAACATTACCTTACTCCTTGAAGCTCTAGATAATCAGCTACCTCACAAACATAGGATTTCATCCTGGGACCCCGACATGTTCCACCAAATTCAATGGCAAACAGATCATCAACATGCAGATTGATATTCTGTCCAGGTCGACCAGTTATAAGATAGCATTTTTCAAAATTGAACGTATACTCATTAGGGTAATTCGGTGATGTTATAACTGAAACTATAAACAATTAACAATTCATGGTATTGTTTATATAACATATGTAGCATTATATATTATAGTCCCAGTCTAATATCAGTTTTCATACTTGAGGAGGGGGTCAAAGTTTCAGAAAGATCCCATGGTTAGATTCTGAGATATAAGATTTATGGGAAAATAACAAGACAAAATATTAATAATCTTATAGACACGCCTTTGAGTTACTGTGATCAAGTTAAAACATTAGAAGAAAAAAACAATGCAATTTTGAACAACCCAAAATAAGTGAGTTCTTCTTTGTTTAATGAGGGGGGTTGGATGGCTGAATGGTTAGCGTGCGCGCGCTGTATCATAAAGTCTGTCATTGAGTCGACTGGCGTGGTTTCGAATCCCCGGTTGTACGTGACAAGGAGTAGGGTCGCCTGTCCAACCTCGTGGGTTTTCTCCGGGTCCTCCGGTTTCCTCCCACTGCTAAAGACCCCTATGCGCACGCGAATTATTGAAATAAAATTAAACCATATGTTAGTCCCGAAATGACCTAGTTTGTGTCGAGTGGACGTTAAACCCCATTGTTTGTTTGTAATAATCTACTCGACACAGTTGTCTTTTCTTTGTCTTATTGAGAGTTGTCTTTTCTTTGTCTTATTAAGAGGCCAGTCATGACATTTCCCTTGAGTGGTTGCGTAATACAGATTCTACTGTATATAGATAATTGATGTCGCATTTTTATAATCTACGAGCTTGGCCTACAACAAGGATTTCAGTCTTATCAGAATTTAGTTTCAACATGTTAGTGTCCATCCAGGATTTCACATTTTTGATACAGGCTTCCATATTAGAGCCGGTTAGGTTTGGACTGACATGGTCTGGTTTAAAGAAATCAAGGATCCGGGAATCATTTTGTGAACATGCAAAATAATGTTGTAGGACCAAGAACTGACCCTTGAGGTATCAGGATTTAGAGAACCAGAATGGCTTGAGATATTCCAATCAGATATGATGAAGTCCATACCCTAATTGCTATCGATCTGATGTCTTTTTGTTATCAAGCGTGTCGAAGGCGATTGAATGATCAAAGAGAACTAACATACACAGAAAACATTCTATGTAAAAGGCTGAAAAGCCCTTTATCAATTATTTAATGGTTTAGAATATGTAAACCTGAATGTTATACAACAATATTTTTTATTTGATACCTATGTTGGTATGTGTCTTATGTATGTCATGTATGGGGCTTCCATAAAACACTAGACATCGAACGATTGCATCTAATGTTTTGCAAGAAAACTCTATGTGTAAAAAGATCCGCTTGAACACCAACAGTCTATGGAGATCTCGGTAGATTACTCCTTCGAATTACACGACTATAATCAAATATTGGATACATATTATTTCATCTAAACCAAGTCTATTATATCTGGTGTACAATGCTATTCTTCATGATATGTCCATGACCAATCAAAATAAAGGCTTTAATCAGGCGTATGGTATTAAATGTTTAATGGAATCTTTTGGATTTGCCTCGGTTGTCAATGATCAATATGTTGTTTTACCTGTATAATATAATAAACTTAAACTTAGATCAAACGTAGATCAAATGGAATATTCAATACTAAATTATTATAACCTATCACAAAAAGAATATTTATCAAATATCTTAAAGAGAAAGATGAAGTTTAACGTCCACTCGACACAAACTAGGTCATTTCGGGACTAACTGTGGATCAATTTTATTTCCGTAATTCGCTTGCACGTAGGGGTCTTTAGCAGTGGGAGGAAACTGGAGAACCCGGAGAAAACCCACGAGGTTGGATAGGCGACCCCACTCCTTGTCAAGTGCAACCGGGGAATCGAAACCACGCCAGCTGACACAAGAACAGATTTTATGATACAGCGCGCACGCGCTAACCATCCCGCCATCGCCACCTAAAATATCTTAAATCATAATTACTGTATCTTTATTCAAATTTAGATGTGTACTACATAACGTACTAAGCGAAACGAGACGATATGATGAAATAACCAGAAATAGTATAATTTGTAATTTATTTTATTTACATCACATACTAAGCGAAACGGGAAGATGCGATGAAATAACCAGATATTATAGAA
Source organism: Patella vulgata (assembly GCF_932274485.2). Taxonomy (NCBI): domain Eukaryota; kingdom Metazoa; phylum Mollusca; class Gastropoda; family Patellidae; genus Patella; species Patella vulgata. Next base: position 1,090,618 of record NC_065883.2, read on the forward strand.
TGTGTAATTTGTTCTAGGTGAATATCATTTGTCCGGCTGGTATCCATTATATGAAGAATTAAGAAAATAGCCTATTCCTTGTTATTATAGAAATCACCATTCGCTTATTTGGTGAATGATAGCTCTCTCACTAGCCTCGAGGTCGTTGGTTCGCTCCTTGTGTTGGCCGATAAAGTTCATCGGAATTTTCCGGCGTTGTTTCCCCTGATCAGTATTGCCGACAGAGGGCATGACAGGGACCGCTCTCTAGTCGATCGGATAAAACAAAAAACTGAGATCCCATATATACTTTGCCGTGCACGTAAAAGATGCCTTGGCAGTTGGAACGTAGCACCGCTGTCCGGGCTAAATTTGTGCCATTAACACCTTTACAATACATTTTTATTTAGTTATTTATTTATGTTGAGTCCGTGGGTATGTCCGGTTTTGATCAAAAAGCTGAAGCAAAGAATTATTGACGGTGACGAAGGACATTGCTACCAATTGTTTTTGTTGCCGTTTTGCAGACATTTGTAACGTCATGGTAACATCTCTACTGCCTCGTTCACTAGAATTAAAGAAAGTATGTCTAAAAATATATCGACTTACCGCTGTCATCTAGAATATTATTACATCGACATTCGAATCCATCCTCGGCAGAAAAACATGTCTCCTCCAGGTTACTGCATGGATTCGATTCACAAAAATCAACTAAAAAATAAACAGTTATTAGACGAGATACACGACGCAAACATTAATAAAGAACAAGAACTGCCATATTGTTTGTTATTACAAATTTAACGCCCGATTGGTAATGCTATATATACTGTAGGGGTTATTTTAGTTGTATGAAAGGTATCCTGTTTCATATATCGATGGATGACTGCTAGATTTAGGCTTATTAAGTACGCTGCATAATTCTACAAGTTCCTTAGACACTGACAGTTCGGCCACCATCAATTTCTGGAAGTTAATTACTATTGACGGGGAGGAGAGAGAGAGAAATAGGGTTTAACGTCCACTCGACACAAACTAGGTCATTTCGGGACTAACATATGGTTTAATTTTTTTTCAATAATTCGCTTGCGCGTAGGGGTCTTTAGCAGTGGGAGGAAACCGGAGGGCCCGGAGAAAACCCACGAGGTTGGACAGGCGACCCTACTCCTTGTCACGTATAAACGGGGATTCGAAACCACGCCAGTTGACTAAATGACAGGCTTTATGATACAGCGCGCACGTGCTTACCATTCGGCCATCCAACCCCCCTTGACGGGGAGGCGTGTCCGGAAGAAACAACTAACTATGGTAATGGCAGGCCCTAATAGATGACGTATATATAAATTATTCTCAGAAAGACGTTCCCACAGCTTCTTCGGCCTAAGGTGAGAACTCGACGCCTTGCTACCTTCCGTGCTCTTACGCCCCACCCCCTCCGTTCCTCCGTCTTTGAGGAGACTGAGTCTCGCCGGCTCGCCCAATGGCACCGCTGTCCCGCCTTTTGTCTAAGGTTCATCTCAAGCGAGAACTTGGCACCGTACGACCTTACGTGCTGTCATGGCACTCCCCTCCTTCTGTCCATCTTAAAAAGGATCGCCTGGTGGCTCTCGGACGATTGTGGCCCTGGGAGAGCGATCTGACTTGGGATAAGCCCCTACATTTTTGGTTAGATTTTTGACAATTATGTTTGCCAAGTATGACTCTTTGTTTCTGTTCAGTTTCAGCCATGTAACTGATGCTGATATGGGAGATATTGGACGTGGTATGGATACTTTTGCCTCTAGAAAGTTTCAGTGGTCAAACCTGTTGTAACTGATTTTGTCATTAGCTCCTGTGACTTATGACCTAATCTGGAGCCCTATGGTGCTAATTGAAGTTGCTGCAGTACCCGGTCTGACCAATTGATTTTTACTTATACTTATGGACATTTGAAACTGATGACCATATTATTTTGTCATTAGCTTCTGGACTATCACCATTGCACGAATCTATAGTAAAGTCTACATACCATTACTCGTATTTAAGGACATTTTATATTATTACCGCGTGTTAGAATTGATGATACAATATTTTATATTATGACCGTGTGTTATAATAAATATACAATATCTTATACATATATATTTAAAAAGCACAATTACAAAGCCAACGTACTCGGTAATATAGCCGTGATATATGGTGGGCACGTGCTAGTGGGGTGTGTTCACTTCTTTAAAAACATATGAAATTACTTTGCCATGGATGAGATCGACAATTTGTGATGTTTACATTTATTATTTCATTAATGTGTCTTTCATCATCCATTAGTTGTATATTTAATTAGTATTATCATTAACAACATACCCTTTTCTAGCTTAGTTCCACAATCTTCTCCACTAAACATTGGAGGGCAATCACATATACCATTGTTACATGTTGCATTGTTCAAACATCTGTTGTTACAAGAATCAGCTGGAAATATACAATATCTTGTGTCATTGTGTGTTAATGGCCTGTATTAAGTATTTAGTGAACTATGTGGGGGGGGGGATGCTTACTGAGACAAAAAAACATCATCGCACCATCAATGTTTGTTGATTAAACATCTCGCTTGTGAGTTTGTTTTCTACCTTGTATGTTACGATGCCGGCTTATACAGTTGTTAACAAGTTTCGATATTAATCAATATACTAAAATAGAGCAAAGCTCTAACGCATCGCGCTAAGCGCGGTGTTTGAGCAATGCTCTTTTCCGGTAACACAAGAGCGTAACTAAAACTGTCACCCATAGATTGTTGATTAAAATGAATTCAAACCGGAACCAGATACACTGGACAAAACTGGAAATGCGCATGCCAACTCATCAAATCTCGCCATTGGGAGTCCCAACTATGACGCTATAAAAACTATGACGTCATGGCGTCATATAGCTCCACATAACAAAACCTTTATTTTTTTTTCTTGGGGTAACGTATTACGGGCTACAATTTATCCTAAACAAATTGCTAAAGAAACCAATGCTGTTTGGTTCAATGATAAATATGTCAGACAAAATCACACTCAAAATCGGCCAAGGAAAAATGACGTTATTAACATAATTTAATACTTCGTTCTTCAGGAATTATCGGAGAGCGATATCTCGTAATCAGTGTCTTTCAGTGGTGAGAGGATGAATAATTTCTTTGTAAATTCCCCAAACACAGAGTGGTTATGCAAGCGAAATGTGCCGAAAAATAAAATTTGAGGCAAACATCAATAAAACAAATGCATTTTTCATTTGGTGGCTAGCATTTTTTTTAAAATGGCTGCCTAATTTGGTAATATAATACCATTAAAAAAGCAAAAAACATAAATTTCGTAATAAAAGGGCAGCGATAATCTCTTAATTAAATGTCTTTTATATGCTTTTCAACGTCTGAATTTAAAGATAAATTTCTAAAATCCAAAATGGCAGCAACATTATTTTGTGTTGGATATTACTTGTAACATATCATTTACACCGTTTTTGATGTCGCCAGATTAAATACTGATCTGAATCCATGATGACAGAAATTAACAATTTAATCCAAAATTGCGGAATTTTGTAATATGTCTTACATATATGTGTTCTGGGTTTGTTGGGTTAATTCTTGATGGGTATGGCTTGTAATATGTCGTATATATGGGCTTGGTGGTTGCTGGGTTCTATTTTTAAAAAATCCTAATGGTCCAAATGGTGTAAATATGAAACGACAATCAAAATAGAAACCAAAATGGCGATGCCTGTTCTTGTGGATATTGCTTGTAATAAGGTTTTTAGGGTTACTGAGTTCAATATTGGGTTCAAAACTTAATTTCAGATAGGATTGTCACACATCAAATTTGTGCATAAGCTAGAAACATCAGGACAAATTACAGAAACAATTTTTACGATCAGTTTTATAAAAGCAAAGGGAGAACCCTTTATCCCCTAGTGTCTCTTGCTTGTGAAAAACTGTACTACTGTGGCAGTCACAAGAGCCTGTCGTGAAATGAATTACAGATTAGAAATGAACCCGTGGTAACTATCGACTTTGATGCTACCAGGACGCACCGGGGGTCGAGGATATCTAAACCATGACGTACACTGTAGTTCGGATAGAGTCTCTAAATCATGATTTACCCTGTAGTTCGATGCACCCTGTAGTTCAGACAGAGTCTCTAAACCATGATCTACTCTGTAGTCTCTAAAACATAATGTAATCGATAATATATCTTGAAGTCTCGAAAACATGATGTATCCTGTAGTTTAGATAAGAGTCTCTAAACCATGTTTACACTGCAGTTGGGATAAACCATAGTTTTGTAAATAGGAGGTCGATCGTCAAATAGATATGAATTTTACGATATGCTAATTCAGAAATGACAGTTTCTCTTAAAAAAATATATTGTTAACTGGCTTTAAATATCTGGATGCAATAGACTTGGTTTAGACAATTCTAGGTACACATTGTTAACCACCTATAGATGTTTAATGACAATAAATCATATATTTTATTGAGCTTGACGTTATAAGACGTAACATAAATAGATACAGTTGGTTTAACTTGAATGTAGATATTAATAACTTATGTTGAATAGAACCTTTTGGTTGAATCATATCATTAAATTATCCGTTCATACAGTCTTACGTATTTGTCAACATCACGGCGAACTTGCTCTATTGTTCCATTTAGCCTATTCAGATGCGTTCATATGAATCTGATGTTTTAAAAGCGCGTGCAAGTTAAATATATATATATATATATTTAATAACGCTTTTACCTGCTGTATCTTTTATTTTATTTTCTTATGAATTAGGCTATATAGCAATAATGTGCGCTTTTTGTTGTATAATAATAATAGTATGGTCAACTATACTGTTCGTTTAAAAACAAAATATATGTTTTATCTCCTATAGACACTATTCGCGGAAATCTATGACATATCTATCCACATCCCTCTCGCAGCAGCCAACTTCGACACAACAATATAACAGGGCATATAAATAGATGGTGCGCCGATACTTGGGACCAAAAATAGCGCCAATGTACACTTGCCGTCATATATTCGTGACGTCATATGATATGACATTTCTGGCTTCACAGTTGTCGCAACTTTATCTATATATGCGGCTTTGGCCTAAATATTTTTATGGCGCGTCTAATCAATGACGTCACATTTTTGACGTCAATGAAAATAATTTTCACACTTTTTTGTCCTTTTTTTTTTAAAAACAAAATTAATCATACAATTTAGATCTAAATTTAAATCAATTCGGAAAAACGAATTTTTTTGTTATTTAACACTATTTGCATATATATACTAATATGATGTCACTTTTAATAAACATACTGATATGACGCCAATTGTAATACATATACTAATATGACGTCACGTTTATACATATATTAATATGATGTCATTAATGAAAGATCTTACCGCCACAATCTGGTCCAAAATATTCACAAGGGCATTCACATATGCCTTTTACACATTCACCTCCATTTAGACATGCAACAGATTCACAGGATTCTGTAACATAAAACATAATCACAAAATTCGATAAGATATATTAATATATAAGCACAGGGGGTTGGTTCATAAATGATATTAACACAAAATCACAAAATTCGATAAGATATATTAGTATCACAGGATCAGAGTAAAGTATACGTCCACCAACAGACCATACTACTCGAAGTGTTTCGTTTGATTAGAGTTAATCTCACTCAAGCACTGCCGTAACGAAAGCCAATTTCTGTTCCTAATTATGACTGGTCAATAGTCCGATTAACAACCAATGCTTAACTGCGTAACAATGTCATTCAGGTTTAAACAGAGCTCCACATTGTTTACATAACATTACGTCATGACTCACGATTAACCAGTGCATAGCTGAATATTGCAGAAAAACTAATTGCGTGCCAAACGAGGCTATCAACGGTTACAACGTAAACAATACTATTTGGAGACGAACGATGTACTTTCACCGTTTTTAAAACCTTAAATCACTGCCCAAAATTGTAGGGAAGACCTCAGATTACTCGAAGGCCTGTATTGTTGCTGTGCTTGAGATAGATTTGATTGAACAGGAAGAATAGACACACTATCCCTCGAAAGCTCAAGTATCATAAATCAATCCAGCAATGGCCAGCTGGTGATTTCTCGGGCCATTGCTTCAGGAATATGCCAACAGACTGGTCTTACTAACTCATTACAACTTTGAAGGCTTAGTGAGTTATTTCCCCTGTCGTTATACTTGACGTGAGTATTTTTTTATTATATCTTTCCAAATCTCTTGTATTGCTGCTTCGATTGTATTATACTGTTTCCACAGTATATAAGGGTTATGCTTCTGTCAAATCAAACTTAACAGGTACAATTTGTAACATTTAAACAGTTTGTAACATTCCGCTTCATATGTTTGTGCAATATTGTCCTTACAGGCCTAACATGGTTTTGATTTCTCCCGAGTGAACCCAGCCAAATAAATTTATTCTACTAATTCTAGCGCTTTGAAGATTTAACATACAAATATACCCTTTACGTTTTTTTATCATAAAGAACATGTTGATTGTGCCTTTTAGGGCATAGTATCGTAATGCAATCAAGGCTTGTACAGGTGATGACAAAGATTTCGATTGTAAGATGCCGTTTCCATATCACTATTAATACAGTTATTAATATATTGGCCTGTACAGCGAAACTAACTCCTAGTCAGCATGGATGTTGAGGGGGTTTGAACTATTCCGTAATATTCTCTATCGCCGAATTTGACGATCCGCATAAAGTAACAAGGCGACCATTTTGTCAAAGATACGTACAGAATTCTTACTTGCGATAGGCTGAGTGTTAGGATTTTATTTAGTTAAGACGTTTAATGAAACGCGATTTTTTCGTAAGCTTAAGTTATGATAAAGTTACGCAAATTTTTCATCGTAAGTTGCTTTGTGAAACTGTCCCCTTGATGTATATATATGAAATATTAAACCACAAATAAATGTTATTATGTGATGCCCACAGAGACAACAACAGAATACAATTTCAAAACATTTTTCACAAAATGAGAAACGTGACGATTTTTGGCCGTTATTGTTTCCGTTTGTTTTAATTTTCTGTTGAAATGGAACAAATCGGTAAACTAGGAAACTTCTGCAGACAATAAAAACTGTGTAAAGTCAAAACAAACGAAAACAAAAACGGCCATAAATCAAAATTTAAAGAATTTGTCGGAAAAATATAAATAGCGTCAAGTCGCTTTAAGGAGAGCATGAAATTGATGAGGGTATGAAGCTGATGGGAGTATGGAGTTAATGAGAGTATGAAGGGTTCACAGTGGTTAAGTGATTAAGACGCTGACTCGCTTGCCTGGAGGTCGCGAATTCGCTCCTGTGTTGGCCGAGAAAGTTCATCTGGATTTTCCGTCGTGGTTTCCTTTTGTCAGTGGGCCTGACAAAGACAGCTATCTAGTCGTTCGGATGGGACGAAAAAAGAGGTCCCGTGTACACATTGACGTACACGTAAAAGATCCCTTGTCATGCCTGTCTTCATTAGCCTAATCAGAGCCTAACAGTAGGACGTTAACCCCAAATTCATTTCATTTGGAGGCATGAAATTAACGAATAATATTACTGGGAGAATTACATGAATGTGCCGATTCTGTAACATGAAATAAAGAACGAATAGTTGTTAGGGCACTTACATTTCTCCTGTCTCTGTTTCTATTGAGAACACTTTATGATAATTGTTTTCTATTGTGTCAAGTGTCTTTGATCTATTGTGTCCCTGAGTGTTTATTTCTATTGTTTGAAATGACTGTTTTGATCTTTTGTGGGCAGTTGTTGATTACTGTTTGAACTTCTACTGTTATCAATAATATGTCTATTTTGGAGTTCATTTGTTTGACCGCTTATTGAAAGTTGACGGTCTGTTGGCTATTGATACCGATGACTTTTTTTAGTGGCCTGTAGCAGACGACATGTTTAGTTAAATTTGTCTCGTGTTTTCGAAAATTATGTATATAGATTTATGATAGAATTAATATAAATTTTAATATATTAATCTAAAACGCTTGGAGAAATACAGTCGTTTGCGTTGAAGGCTAGCTGTTATGTAGTCCTTAGCCGTTGAGTTATTTTACCTGTTTAACCGTAGGTTCCCCCCCCCCCCCGCCTTCCTATATGGTTTAACATTAATAGGTTTTTTTATTTAAAATATTTGAACACTCACTGAGTAATTCCCAATTCGTCACTAGGGTTACCTACCCTCGAATCCTTACCGTGAATTCGTATCGCGAATCTGTGACAGTCCCCCCCCCCCCATTCTAACTTCACAAACACACACACACCACATTTGGATGGAAAAACGTTGAACACATTTTAAATTGAGTGCATATTTAAGGAATATTATTTAAATCTGACGGTGATATCAAAGACAACTAGTCTCTTATGGTCAGCGCTCTTTTAGTTATCAAGCACCTGTTTTGTGCAATAATCTACCATTTAGTTTAAGATGTTGTACATCTCTATATTCTTTTACAAAAACAACTTAAACACATTTATTTAATCAGGCTTTTAACTGACTCTGTATACAATCGTTAAAATGTCCATAATCTTGTTGTTTATTTATGATTACATTGTCACTGTGTAAAGTGCCCCTGAACATGTTATATGAAAGGGCGCTCTATAAATTTGCTGTAATAATAATAATAATAATAATTGTATACATGAGAAAAATGTTTCAATGTCTCATGTTTGAATACATCAAGTCGACGGTTCACAATTCAGTTCACTAATAGACGTGACATTGAAGTAATATGAAGAACTCGTAAATGATAATGTTTTATTGGCCTCGTTATTCGATAAATCAGTGTATGGTGACCTTGAAATAAATGAATCATGAGTGTCTCATATCTTCTAATTACAAGATAATCAATTTAATTGACTCTGATGATCTTCCGTACAAATGTAATAACCGACGCAGCATTTAGTTCATACCAGGGAGAAGCCTACACTGATATTCAGCGTTCCACAACCTTCTTTTATAAATTTATTACAAATTTTGTGTGAACGATTGGGTCATTGTTCCCTATTTATCCTATTTTTCCAAAAACCTTGTGAACGCGTTAAAGGCTGCAACTTTTAAAGTCATGTGAATCACAATTCTACGGGCCATACCACGTAGATTACGAATTTCATTTCTGTGTTCGACTATAATAGTAAGTGCAGGGGAACTGCACCACACATAATTTACACAAAAACAAATAATACGGACAAGACAGGAATCACAAAGAAACGAACAATTCAAATACAATGAATGGATCCAGGGGCTAGCCGTGCAAAGGTCCACTGCGCTGTACAGTCCCGGGCCTGTATAGTGACACAGACTTCACCCAAATTTGAAAACAATCAGGAATATAACCCAAAGAAACCATTGTGTAATGCCAGCATGATCTGCTATATGTTACAATAAAATATGAATATAATCATATTGTAGTAAAATTTAATTTTACAAGTAATAACCACATAGGTAAAATTGAATAAATGCTCTAAGTCAATTACGAAACGTTTTAGTATTTAATAGAATCGAGGCATATTGAATGCAGTAGGGTAAATGTTCCACCCATCACAAATACAGAGCAAACAACAAACAACGCTGGAATTGTACATTTTAAGCCCCTTTGTAATTTAATTTTCGTCGGTGTAATCTTAGCAATTCACAAATAATGTCTTTTTTCTGTATTCAGTATTTGTAATTTTATATTTGAATATTTCCAAATGCAATAAAACGATTAAACCACGAAGCAAGCAGTGGGTGTTAATTTTACCTGATATGATATCTTGACAGCCTTGTCCATATTTACCCACAGGACAGGTACAATTGGTATCTTCGCAACGAATGTTCTGTGAAATAAAAAACACAACAATTGATGAACTGGGTAGTATGTGTATCTCACAATGAACAAGCCCCCCCCCCCCCCCCCCCCCGCCGTTATCCCCAATTAAATAGATTGCACATATATCTGTTTCAAAAGTATCAAGCAATCAAACTGAGTATCTATACTTAAGTCTAAAAGCATAAAATGTTCACGATCAAACTCAGTCAAGGTTTTGAAGTACCTGGTAGTTAAACTATACACTAAATCTCCATCAGTTAGATTTAATGTTATCTCGTCCCAAAACATTTAAATTGCTTAGCGGCAGATGCACCAAGTTTGAACATTCTAGCTCAATTAGTCGAGTTTATTGTGTTTGACGGACGGACGGACGGACAGGCCGATGAACGAACGAATTCATTTTAATAGTCCCCTGGTTTCTTCGAAACGCGAGACACAATAACGACTACTACAGACTAATTCAGGGTGAGAGAGAGAGGGAGGGAGGGGGGTAATGGTCACTCGACACAAACTTGGTCATTTTGGGACTAACACATGGTTCAATTTTATTTCGAAAATTCGCTTGTGCGTAGGGGTCTTTAGCAGTGGAAGGAAACCGGAGGACCCTGAGGAAACCCACGAGGTTGGACAGGCGACCCTACTCTTTGTCACGTACAACCGGGGAATCATTTCAGGGTGTGGATTGGTCGGCAACGTGACGTGTTGGCATAATAAGGGTTCTCATATAACACATGACCTAAAACCGGTGGTTGGGCACAGGCTTCTTGATCCATGAACAGAATAGTGAGGTGATCCAAAGGGAACCAGATTTTCTTCCAGATCCATTTATGTTAATATAAACTACTAACCTGTGTGTAACAGGAACAACCAGTTGTATCACCAGACATAACACAATCCCCACCATCTTGATATAATTTACAGGATGGATTACGTGAACAATACAAATATTGCTTACACTCAGCTTTCTCTGTACAGGCTATAGCACAATCCATTATTCCTGGCGTAGAAATCGATTCCAGAAGTATGCTTGTATCACAGCTGTTATTCACAACATTAGATTTACTATATGATGCAGTTATATCATCAAAACTTTGGGCTGGAAACGAAAACACCAAATAATTAGGAGATAAAAACGCAAATTATCCGCTTCGATTGGAATTCTGACAATCCTACGCTATGCCCTGCTTAAGCGCTTTGCACTCCGCCGTCAAGCAAGTTTGTGGCTGTTTACATTCATGAATTCGGCACCGATCCACGACATTTGTTTTTTTTGCACCTTTTCAGTTGAGCTGTTGCTGCATGTGGCCAAATTTCAAGCGTTACCAATCACATAGTTTCCTCATAGATACAGCTGTCATAGGCGCTGCTAGGTGGGCTATTTTTCAAGAAATATTTTAGACTTTTAGTTCTTAAAGTATACTAAAACTCCATTCGTTCAAAAATTTCATCGCAACATCAACTGGTGACTGTATTTCATACAGTTTTTACTGCGGACATTGGGTTATCAGTGTCATAATATAGTAAATTTGGTCTCAATACTTCATTTGAAGATATTCTCAGTGGTTTTAAGTGGTCACTTATACCATTTTAGGGGTACTTCATATTTGTTTGTGGGGGATACCCCTACCCGAATAACCTGCTGTCGTGGAAAATAAATCAAGCATGACAGGCAAACAGATGTGTAAGGAATCATAGAATGAGAAGTGCATTCTGACATCTAAATGATGTCTAAGACACGTGGGGTTCCTCCCCATTAAATGAGCAACTTTTGCTAAAATACGCGTCAATATCACTACTGTCAACCATATTTTAAATTAACCAGCTGTCTAGTCATTCGGATGAGACGAAAAACCGAGGTCCCGTGTACACATTGGCGTGCACGTAAAAGATCCCTTGCCAGTTGGAATTCGATATAAGAGTAGGTCGTAGTGCCGCTGTTAGGGCGAAATGTCCCTCATAGCACACTGTATGGCGTATGCCCGTCTTCATTAGCCCAGTTCGGAGCAGAACAGTAGGACTTTAAACCCCATTTCATTTCATTTTTTAAAAATAACTTCACAATAACCAGGTTCTGTTTTTCCAGAAATGCAATGGGGCTAGGTATTTTGTATTTGATGCATTTTTCACAATTATTGAGGTGTAAGGGATGTTAAAAAATGAAGATAAACTTTTCGCGTGAAAGGCCATGGTGCGACGCAAACTCTAGAACACATGTACATGTTCATCAGACATAAAGGAATGAATAAATTTTATAATATCCATGTATGTCACAATTAAAACAGGGAATATATTTTATAAAATGAATATATAGACATTTGTAAACTTACTGATCTCAGACCAAACAAAGCTCTGTAAAACACATAATATGATGACAATAACCGTCGTGTATTTGACACAAAATGCCATCTCTGCTACCACCTGAACATTCAAAAAAAGAAAAAAACGTAATAAGAATTTTATTTTAATAACGGCGAAAAATACATATTTGGATAAAGTTATTTTATATCTCCATATCATGAGAATTTCTAATTGGTTGCAGGGGCGTTGAGCGGTGAGGAGAAACCGGAAAACCAATAGTAAAACATTTAGAGTAGTGAAAGAGAAAAATTAATTGGGATTAACGTTCACTCGACACACATTAGATAATTTCGGGACTAACATGGTTCAATTTTATTTCAATTATTCGCATGCGGGTAGGGGTCTTTAGCCGTGGGAGGAAACTGGAAGACTCAGAGAAAACCCACGAGGTTGGACCAGCGACCCTACTTGCTTGTCACGTACAACCGGGGAATCGAAACCCCGCCAGTTGACTCAATGACAGACTTTATGATATAACGCACACGCGCTAACCATTCGGCCACCCCCCCCCCCTTTTAGAGCAGACTACATGGCAGACCTTAGATCGGGTGTTAGATATCTTCTTTTAAATAACAAAATGAATACAAATACCATAATAGTCAACTATTTGCATTTTGTTCTGAAGATGTTGTATCAATCAAACCTACTATTATAATAGTCTTAATAATGGCTCATTTAGAGTCGCAATCCTGGTGATTTCATGATCAAGGAATATACTTTATTTCTTCACACCAGACATAAATATATACTAAAATAATTTCGTCTTTAATTTTTTCATATTTCTGATTTTACACGAACCCGATTTCCAGATTTCACAGCATCTTCAAAATTAAAATCTTTAGTGCAAAACTGAGCTGTGTCAAAAACTCTTCTGGTAGGTCAAGTCAAAGTTAAAAGATGATGTCAAACAGATTTTAAGTCAAGCGAAAATAGTGATAAACGTCTAATTGTTCCAAATGTAACTTTAAATAATATCTTCTTCAAATGCTAACATTTAAATTTATCGTACTTGTAAGTAAATGACTACTAAATATGGTGAACGCGTGCGCGTTTGATCATGAGGTCTGCCATTGAGCCAAGCGACGTGGTTTTGATTTCCCGCCTGTACGTGACAAGGAGTAGGGTCGCTTGTTGTCAAAATGTGTGTGTTTTCTCCGGAACATCCGTTTTTATCCCACTGCTGATAACCCCTTCGAAATTGCCTAGTTTGTGTTGCGTGGACGTTGCCACCCCCACCCCCATCTCTCTTAAAAGGACAATAACACCCTTGCTGGATTGACAGCTCCAGAAAATAAAAAAATAGCCTTATTCTAAGTACTAGATTTGTTAGTGTCTTACCTGTTGTGTAAATTATCCATTAAATCCCATTTTACTTGTCCAGAGGGTTCAAAAATATTTTTAAATCCAAGTCACATTTGAAAGCTTTACGTCAGGCTTTTCAAATCATTTATTTGAATTTTTCAAATTTTTTTAAATTAGGTGTGTTAAGATGAAATTTGTATCATCAATTAATTGAAATATTGTAAAATAGTGTAATGTGTTGACCAGAATAAAGATTGGGACATATTATTCAGTTACAACAAGAGTGGTATTGAGCCTTTAAATAAATTCCACGCCAGACAATATGCCAGTCTCATCAATTTTGTTCGTGGCAAATAAGATGTTAAATGTTAAATACAAGTGCGGATTAAGCCTTGAGAAATTTAATGTTTTTGCAAAAATAGTATACAAATTATCGGCATCAGTTTTTCTAAATGTAGCTGATATCGATCTATGTGAACAACTGTACGATGATATCAGGCGGCGGTTGTTTTTTCTTACATAGCCTCAGCTTGTTCCCGAATTCCATTCAGCGTTTATTTTTTTTACCTAGCTTCCGTCTGTTCCCGAATTCCATTCAGCTATACTTTATAAAATATTGTTTCTAAAACAAAAACGTTCTGATCACCTTAATTAAGTACATGGACGACTATATTGTAAGTATTACTTACCTATATATTACAGGTAACTTATCCCATAATGTATCCAAACTTTCTTATCGAGTTTTGTTAAGTTGCGGAGAGTACAAGTTATTGTCAACTTATAAGCCCAAGTAGAATTCTGCTCTTTTAAATTAGTTTAAAATATCAATGACGCCCACAAAGATAATGTATATACTTATTCATATTCATAAGTCAGCCAATCATATATGTTCGATACAATTCATTTAAGAATTCTGATCTTTTACAGTCAGTTAAAATATCGGTGACGCCCACGGAGATAACCAATATACCTAATTAATATTCATAAGTCAGCAAATCATATAACTACGATATCTCTGTACGAATGAATATGTTCATATAAAAAAAACACCATTTGTTAGCTATGGGAAGTGGTATCTGTCCTTCTATAATGAGTCAGCATATCATCTTCCATGCATGACACTAGCCACTACCTATAAATTAACGGGACAATAGTCAATAGTTTTGTGTTTTAAAGCAATGGTTACAGTCTGGTAGTTCTAATGTACAGTCAATCTAGGGGGTCACGGTGGCTAAGTGGGTAAGACGCTGGCTCGTTAGCCTAGAGGTCGGGTGTTCGATCCCTGCATTGGCCGAGAAATTTCATATCGGCGTGCACGTAAAAGATTCCTTGCCAGTTGGAATTCGATATAAGAGTAGGTCGTAGTGCCGCTGTCCGGGCAAAATTTTCCTCGTAGCACACTGTAGGGCGCATGCCCGTCTTCATTAGCCCAGTTCGAAGCAGAACAGTAGGACGTTAAACCCCATTTCATTTCATTTTACGACAGTCAGTCTAATACCTCCATTTTAGTGTGCAACCAAGTCGTCCGTACTTTCAAGTCATTCTAATGTACAACCAAGTCGTCAAATACTATGGAGTACGGCATGAAAGGGAATGGTGCATAACTTTGGTTGACACGGTACAACGCTGTTTACGCTCACAGCCACCTGATCCATTATTAATTAGATTTTATGTTTATTGTTTGAAATGTATATTGTGTAAGTTGTCAACGCGTTTGTCTAGTCTAATTGCTTGTGTACTGTACTGACCTCGTGTACCGACTCTCAATACCAACATACAGGCCTTCTTTGTTATTTCTAGAGAATCTGGCCCGTATATCCGTTATCATTCGTCACATCAGTCAGTTATATAGAGGCGACTCGTGTTTTCCTTTGGCGTTCGTCACTTCCGATTCAGAAAAACTGTATTACTCAGCTATCGTAGCAATGATCTCTGAGATAAAATTATATTTGGAATGTGTTGAACCAGCTGTAATATGAATGTATATAAATTGATATACATTCAATGGTTTCCGTTTTACTCTAATTTCAAATCAGTTATGTTCCGCGAAATACGCCCCCAGTCTTAATCGAATGCAAATGTCTAGCGCCTGGTTATTCCAGTCTACATACGCCGTTTGGTTTGGTGCAATATGTCTAGCCTCGTTCCTCGAGTCTCGTGCTAGAACTGGGGCTGATACGCATTACGGTACACGATTCGTGTACCAATGGCAAAATGTTTATTTTGTCTTAAATATTGGATATCAGAAGCCCATCTTTTTCCGATAAGATCACAGCATCAATGTTGATTTAAATTGACAAATAATTTGTGTTTTCAATGTTGAAGATTTTGGATGATATTGAGTTAGAGACTTAGCTACTTTAAGGATTATCACTATTCTAATCACATAACCACAGCGTAGGGGACTTTAGCAGTGGGAGGAAATCGGAGGGGTCTTTAGCAATGGCAGGAAATCGGAGGACCCTAGAAGCAGGACTCACTATATATCAGCGTGAATATATATTTACTCCACCTTGCAGAACATGGAAGAAAATGTTGGCTATTTTTTTTATTTTCTAAAAAATATGTTATCTTTATAATAAACTACAATTAAATTAAACAAAAATACAATTTAAAAATCTGATATGACAAATGTCTAATTTGTAAAACAAATATTGATTTTAAGATACAAATGTTAATTGTAGGGTACAAATGACGGAATTTGACAACAATTGAAGAAATAAGTATTAAGGACCATGAGTTAAGAATTAAGGACACTGAATAAATAGCTGTTCTGTTTGCCATGGCAGAATAGTGTTCACGATTCGACCAGAGTCCTCAATTAGAAGGTGTGTATTCACGCGTGTGTTCTCGTCGTACACCATTTACATACGCACACATATTCTCACACACAACAACTTGACTTCTAGTTAATGATCTTTAATGGGGTCCATAGATTTAGCCAAAACAACCTCAAAACAACTTTAATTAGCCAAGCCAAAATACAAAAAAAAAATAAAAAAATTGTGAATATATACGTTTTTGTATGTATGGATGTTAAATATTCCCTAAACTTAACTCTTTTTTATTAGTTATGAAAAAAAAAACATACGGAAATGAGTTGAAGATCTAATATATATGAAATATATATTCGTATGTCATCTCTAAAACTAAAAGGCAATTATCTATATCTTAAAAACTTAAAGGTATGTTCTGCTAGAAAATAATGTCCATTAGTGTCCATGACAACATAATAAACACATTTTGTAGCGTAATTTATTAATTACAGAAAATAATTTTAATTTTCCTTTAAAATTAAAACAAAGAAGTGAACAGCAAAACTGTGAGAGAGGGGGTTTAACGTCCACTGGACAGAAACTTGATCATTTTGGGACAAACATATGGTTCAATTTTTTTTCAACGATTCGCTGGCGCGTATGTATCTTTAGCAGTGGTGGGCGGGGGAACTCGAGGACTCGGAGAAAACGCGCAATGATTTTAATTTTCCGTTGATATCTAATCTGTGGAACGAATGAATAATCCAAGGCAAAAACGGTCCAAGTCACATTTTAGTCTTTTCGCCTAAAAGGCAAAACAGACTTTTGGACGAGAATGCTTGACGCGAACAGAACAACGAGTGGGTTTAATTACAACTTCAAAATGATGTTTAATACGAAACATAATTACCCGTTCATCAACCGACTTCCACTTTCTAACCAAATTAAGGTCAAATAAAGGGTACGATAGACTTGTATTTGTCCGGGAGGCCATTTCATTGTATGTGTGCGTATGTAAATGTCGTACAACGAAGACCCGCGTTCTGGATGATGTGAGGGATTAGCCAACGTTCTGGGCGAGTGTTTGGCGTGAGGCGCATGGAATTGTGCGTAAGCCGCTGATTGGTTAATCAAATGTGTGACGTCATAGAGTCAAAAGTCGTAAAACCCTGTAAAAGTACAGTAACGACAACTCATTTACAGGCGCCATGTTGGGTCCCAACTAAGACGCCATCAAAACCATGACGTCATGGCGTCAAATAGCTCCACTTAACAAAACGTTTTTTTTTTCTTGGGCAACGCTTTACGGGCTACAATTTATCCTAAACAAATTGCAAAGAAACCAATGCAGTTTGGTTCAATGATAAATATGTCATACAAAATCATACTCAAAAATGACGTAATTAACATAATTCAATACGGCGTTCTTCGGGAATTATCGGAGAGCGATATCTCGTAATCAGTGTCTTTCACTTCAATGATGGGAGGATAAATGATTTCATTTTAAACTCCTCAAACACAGAGTGGTTATGCAAGCGAAATGTGCCGAAAAATGTATTTTGCATTTGGTGGCTGTCATTTCTTTCAAAATGGCTGCCATATTTGGTAATATACCATTTACCCCTCCCACAAACACACCAAAAGTCAAGCAAAACATAAATTTGGTAATAAAAGGCAGCGATATTTTCTTAAGGTATGACCTTGGCTGTCTTTTCTATGGTTTTCGGTCTCTCTGAATTTAAAGATAAATGTCGAAAATCCAAAGTGGCAGCAACACAAATCGGCGGATGTTAATTTAATCGTCATTTGGATATTACTTGTAACATGTCATTTACACTGTTTTTGATGTCGCCGGATTCAATACTGATCTGAATCCATGATGACAGAAATTAATAATGGGCGCAAAATTTAATCCAACTTTGCGGAATTTTGTAATATGTCTTACATATATATTTTGGGGGTTGTTGGGTTCAACTCTGTTCTCAAAAATATATTTCGATCTACTCTGTAGTCTCTAAAACATGATGTACCCTGTAGTTCAGATAGTCCCAAAACCATGTTTACACTGCAGTTGGGATAAACCATTATTTTGTAAATAGGAAGTCCATCGTTAAATGAATATGAATTTTACGATATGTTAATCCCGAAATGACATAGTTGCTCTTAAATGAATATATTGTTAACTCGCTTTATCTGGATGCAATAGACTTGGTTTAGACAATTTTAGGTACACACTGTTAACCACCCATAGATGTTAAATGACAATAAATCATATAGTTTATTCAGCTCGACTTTATAAGAGAGAGAGAGAGAGAGAAATGGGGTTTAACGTCCACTCTACACAAACTAGGTCATTTCGGGACTAACATATGGTTTAATTTTATTTACATAATTCGCTTGCGCGTAGGGGTCTTTAGCAGTGGGAGGACCCGGAGAAAACCCACGAGATTGGACAGGCGACCCTACTCCTTGTCACGTACAACCGGGGATTCGAAACCACGCCAGTTGACTCAATGACAGGCTTTATGATACAGCACGCACGTGCTAACAATTCGACCATCCAACCCGTCATGTACCAAAGATCTGGGTTCTTTTCGATACTTAAGCGTATCGGGCCGTAACTTCCTGGATTGCGGCCTTTCATGGTACGAAAAATATATGGGCGTACCTTGTTTTACAAACGCTTGTTATTACAGTGGATGTTATTTGTACTGGTAGTTGGATTTCAATTTCTCCAACCTTTTCAAACACATCTATTGGACCAACAAATTCTGAATGTCCACTGCCTGTTATACAGTCTTCAGATGTTTTGTAGGTTGAATCACAACCGTACGCAACACAATCTAATATTTCATAACCATCAACTTCACAACATTTGTGATTCAGGTACTAATTTAGTGTCACATGGCATAAATTGCCTGCAGATATTTTACAAGATGAAGAAGTTTTAGACAAAAGAGACAAAAACAATTTAGTAAATGTCTTTTGGTCAGACATTAAGAGCACTTTTAGTGGTCTTAAAATTTCCAGAAAAATTCTAAGAGATTATGCTAGTAGAATTGTAATAAAATACCCTGAATCATTCAAAAGGTCAATAGATGGCATGGAGATCAGCAATGGAATCGAAGAACTATGGTTACAGTTTGAGTCAAAAAGAGATAATGCAAATCGTTGTAATTACAAAGATTGCCAAAATAATCCTATCAAAAAGGATACACGTTTCAACAGTGTAACTGCCAACATGGATGATAGGAAAGAGTTAATCAAGTTCTTCAATCAGCCAAACGAGGAAAAACTAGTTGCTGATCTTGTGAAGGCAAACTATCAATGTATTCAGGCTGATATTCATAATGCGTTTATTGCCTTTTTTGTACTGTGAAAAAATTTTTTTGAAGTATTTCAGTTTGACACATCAAGTGCAATTTCAACAGTTGCAGAAACACAGTTTACAAGGGTCTATAAGTACAAAATGAAATGAAATGGGGTTTAGCGTCCTACTGTTCTGCTCCTATACTGGGCTAATGAAGACGGATATACGCCATACAGTGTGCTTTGAGGGAAATTTTGCTCGGGCAGCGGCACTATCACCTACTCTTATATCGAAGGGATCTTTTACGTGCATCCGAAAGAATAGACAGCTCTCCTTGTCAGGCCCTCCGTTCTGCACCACTGACAAGGGGAAAATCCAGATGAACTTTCTCGGCCAATGCAGGGATCGAACACCCGACCTCCAGGCTAGTAAGCCAGCGTCTTAACCACCTAGCCTCCTCTATAAGTACATGTTTTAAAGTACTAGATATAGTTGACTTAGTAAAGTGTTCTGAATTTACACAGGATGCAAATATGTTGTTAACTGTATCCAGTGCAATTTTTAGTTATTATTTTAAATTTGCTAAGTCAAAGAACTTTAATGGTACCAGCCTTACAATTGTAATTTAATATTTCATCTCCATATGGCAATGAAGCGTCCGAATGGTAAAGTAGCTCTATTTGACTTTATTCTTGTATATAGAATTGTGTTGCACTTTGTTCCCTTTAAGCGGGGGGGTGTGTGCACTGCTCAGAAATTGTTCAAATAGCCAAAATAAGGCTAATATGCAGTTTCGGGGAAATGTGCAGTGCTTTAAATTGGTTATCATGGAAATGTAGAATTTAATTTTAAACTTATAAAAAAGCTTCAAACGTCTTTTAAAATGTTCGTAGTAGTTCACGGTGTAATTATGGAAAATTAATGGCAAGAGTCTTTCAATTAGTTATCCTTTAACAAAAAAATAACACAAAACAAAAAAACCCCAAAAGAACAAATAGGCCTGATAAATGTTTAACAGACATTATTGGTTTACTGATACTTTCTCTCTCTCTGGCAACGAAAACAATAAATAATGTTAAAAGATTACCATTTTTCGGCATTTCTTATAATAAATGTTTTTGTCCCCCCACCCCAGCCTTTCGAAGAAAGCAGGGGACTATTAAGATAGGTTCGCCCGTCTGTCTGTCACATTCGAAGATGAGCATTTTCAGCTTCGGGTAAGCAATTTGATTGGTTGATGCTTTGGGATACGATAACTTTAGTTCTAATTAAGTGAGAGTGGGGAAACTTGGTGTATAGTTTTAATGCATCAATACCTTGACTAAGTTCAATCATGAGCACTTTCTGCTCAGGGTAAGCAGAGCGATAAGCAATTTGATTGGCCGAGAGGTAGAATGTTCAAACTTTGTGTAGGCATTCATTAGTTTGTGGTAAGCAGAGATAAGCAATCTGATTGGTTGATGTTTTGGGGCTCTAATAACTTTTGCAATAATGAAGTGAGAGTGATGAAACTCCGAATATAGATTCATTATATCATTACCTTGATTAAATTCGATGATGAGAATTTTCTGCTCAGGCTAAGGAGAGATAAGCAATTTGATTGGTCAAGACTTTGTAACATAACAACTCTGCTTCTAATTGAGGTAGAATCTTTAAACTTGATGTAGATGTTCATTAGGTGAATGTCTTGACTGAGTCCAATGATTAACATTTCGAGCTAAAGCTAAGAAAAGCTAATCAATTTCATTGGGCAATACTTTAGGACAAGATAACTTTGATTCTATCTGATAGAGAGTGATAGTTGGTAATCAATTTGATTGTTTGATACTTTTGAAAAAATTAAAAGCCCGATTAATTAATGTGTCATTTATTTATTTTGGGATTTCGGCGGGGGACATCAGCCTCACTGTTGGCTTGTAATTATATATAACTATTATAACTATTGTGATTATTATTTAGTTTGCCAACCATCATAGGCCTATGTTTGGTGCAATATATCCCCGGTTGGTGCTGACGTACGATAAAACCATATTTCATCCCTTCATTATATAATAAGATAGTTTATATTTAAATAATGGCGTTGTTATAGGCCAATAAATAATAAAACCAAAAAATAACATGGCAATAAAATGAAAAAAAGATATTCGTTTAATCTTCCAACGGTACATATAGATATGTAGAAATTAGCCTGGATTTTTTTATTTTTTTTATTCCAGAATGCCGCGAAAGAAGTTATCTAAAAATCTATATAGGCAATATACTCGACCAGGTTAAATAGGCAGTTGATGCTGTAGAAATGAGCCTGTCATACAGAACGGCCACCGCAAAATTCGATGTTCCTAAAACAACAATAATGGACCGAATCTCGGGAAAAGTCAGTCCCGGCGCACTACCTGGTAGGCCGACTGCGCTTCTCCAAAAAATAGAGGAAGAAATTGTAGCCAAAGTATTGAAGGCGTCCGAAATGGGATTTGGATTGACTAAAAACCAACTACTATTAAAATATTTAAAAACTTCAAGATTGGTTAAACTATCTAACCTTGTCTCGCCCTTAAACTATCTAACCTTGTCTCGCCCTTTCAAAATGGAATTCCAGGTGATAACAAGAAAGCCCGAAAAACTTTGCACATCTAGATCAAGGATGCTGAACAGAGTTGTACTTGGAAAATATTAGGCTGATCTCGGAAACATTATTTAAGCATTGAACCTGAGTGGGCATCCTGAAAAGATGTGGAACTGTGACGAAACAGGCATATCTTTTCAGCATGACCGTACTTGGTTGCATAAACGCAGTAGGATTTTGCATGCCCCCTATGTGCGTTGTAAAATGGGAAAACCCAATTTCATCACATGGTTTTGCAACCTATGAGGCTCCACAGGGAACGGTGTGGACATATCAGGACCGTGCCTGCATGTGTGACGTGATAGAGGAAGAGTGGTTGCAAAATGTTGCTTATATTAGATTCCCGTGGATCTCATGAAGTGTTAGAATTACTAGAAATCGCACCAAAATGACATAAATATATTAGCCTTACCCCGCCCCCACCACCACGCACAACACATCCAATACAACCTCATGATAAAAGGATAATCGGACCCCTTCAATCCAGGTACAATTTAAGAGGGAACAGCCCAACAATGTCGTCAATAAAGTAACTTGGCCTAAAATATTTAAAATGGCTTGGGAAAATACCATGACACCCAACAATATTCAAAGTACATTTAAATCCACAGGCATTTGTCCCTTTAATTCCAACGTTATTCCATCATCAGTATTTGCACCTGCCGAGGCTTATGATCTTCCCGTGCATGTTAATGTTCATGTCTGCGACAATTCCAATAAGCGTGCCCAAATTGATAATACACAAAGACAATAAGTAGAGCCCGAAAGTGAGGTTGAAAAAACAAGACCGACCACCCTTATTGGCATTATCATACATTTAATGCTTTGGAATCTGCGTTAATGGAAGAACCGGAAATATCTGTAACCCATTCACCACTAGACGCAAATAGTTTATTAAATCATTTAGCCTCCGGGTCTTCCTCTACTTTTCCAGCAGGATGGAACGAGTTAAATAAAATATTTGTTGTTACTAGTCAGAGGTGAAAAGCCGACAATACACACAATCTAAAACAAATCACGTCTCACAGACTTTCGACGAAGCAATTTCAAATAACAAAGCTTTAGCCGCGGCCGACCTTTGTTCAACTAATGGAAATGGTGTTTTTGATGATTGAACAGTGGATGTGTTTTTATTTGACTTTTGGGATTTGATTATACTTTTTTGTTTTTAATTTTAATAATTCGGCCGCGGCTAAAGCTTTTTGTCGTGTATTTTGTACACAGTGAACAATCCATATACTGATTACACTATTTTGCTTTATTACACTATTTTGCCTATACCGTTTTTTTAGGACTTCGAATTTTGTCTAATGGTTTGGATTGTTCGTACTTGGTTTTATTTTATTTCGTCAATGGGGACCTGTATCTGTTCTACCTATTTCAAATTTTCAATGGACCTGTTTCCTTATTAACAAATTTAGAAAATATATCATTTGGTTCAAGCCCTGTTTCACACAATTTTTCTTTTAATTTTGAGCGTGTCATCAACCATCCATTTGAATAGAGACTTCCTAGTTCACATAATGAATTGAATTGTATTTTGAGGTACTAATTTCTGGACTGGCAATTTTATGATAAAAAGAGCAAAACTTGTCAATAAAGAATTTTCAAAATCTTCATTTATAATTCCTTGATTTAAAATTTCATTCATATGAAATAGAAAACTTGTTGCTGGCACTGCATCTTGTGAATCATCATCACTAATATTGATCCTGACAGAATAACATGTTAGCTCAAGCTCAATTGTTTTTTCATTTGTGTCTATAACACTGCTTTTCTTCATCCAATTTGATTTTGGGTGTTTTCTGTGTAAGTGGACAGAAAATGTTGTTAATACAGTAGATTTTGGAAACATTTCTCTAAAGGACAATGAATTTCAGTTTCTTCTCTCAAATGACACTTTAAATGTGATATTAATGATACACTATCTATAAAATACTGATTACAGTTGGGTACATTACATGTAGTCTGATTTTCCACATTTTCATCATTGCTAGAATTAGTCCTACTTGTAAAGGCATCTGAAACAAGTGAGTCTGAACGCTTCAGCCTATGATTGCGTGTGGGATCCTTACTGCGTCGCTGCGACCGTACTGCGACTAGAAAATACAAAAGGTCGCCGGCAAACGTGAACACAACGCGAGAAAATGTCCGAAAATATTACAAACTTGAAAAAAGCCGCTTTCTCACAGTTTTTCATATATGATCGCATAACCCTGGCATTTGCTTTAAACATGCTCAAAACACACGCGGTGACTCGGTGATCATTGGCGACCATGAAGACCACAGTACGATATCTGGCGTTTCCACTACGCTCTTTTCACGCTTATGGCGATGTTGACGCTCTCTGAGACCATTTTTCGTCGCCGTAGCAGCGCAGTAAGGACGCCATCCAGGTCTGAAGGGGGTATAATATGTGTCTGAAGAGCATGGTACGAGGAACAAAATCTAAAACAGTCCTCGAGTGGACATCTAAAAATAGCATTTGGGATATTCCTGTGAAATGACTGATGAACACAATACGTCCATATATATAACAATCAAACATTTTTGTCCCCCGCCTTTCGAAGAAAGCAGGGGACTATTAAAATGGGTTCGTCTGTCTGTCTGTTCGTCACACTTTTTGGGACATTTTCTACTTAGGGTAAGCAGAGATAAGCAATTTGATTGCTTGATGCTTTGGGGCACGATAACTTTAGTTCTAATTAAGTGAAAGTGGTGAAACTTGGTGTATAGTTTCATTACATCAATATCTTGACTAAGTTTGATAATGAGCATTTTCTGCTCCGGGTAAACTGATCGATAAGCAATTTGATTGGCCGAGACTTTGGAACACAATAACGCTCCTTCTAATTGAGCTAGAATGTTCAAACTTGGTGTAGGTGTTTATGAGGTCAATGCCTTGATGGAGTGTGAAGATGAGCATTTTCTGCTTAGGGCAAGTAGAGTTGAGCAATTTGATAGGTTGATGCTTTGGGACACAATAACTTTAGTTCCAATTAAGTGAGAGTGATGAAACTTGGTGTATAGTTTCATTACATCAATACCGTGACTAAGTTTGATATTGAGCACTTTCTGCTAAGGGTAAGCAGAGCGATAAGCATTTTGATTGGTCAAGACTTTGGAACATAACAACTCTGCTTCTAATTGAGGTAGAATGTTTAAACTTGATGTAGATGTTCGCCTTGACTGAGTTCAATGATTAACATATCGAGCTAAAGCTAAGCCGAGATAAGCAATTTCCTTGGTCGATTCTTTGGGACCAGATAACTTTGATTTTATCTGATAGAGAGTGATGAAATTAAGTGTATAGTTTGATTGCTCGATACTTTTGAAAAACATAAATGTGCGATTAATTAATATGTGTCATCTGTTTATTTGGGGATTTCGGCGGGGGACATCGGCCTCACTGTTGACTTGTGATGTTAACAAAAAAGGCATATTTCTGTAAGTATAACTACTATTTAAATAATAGCTTTGTTATTTTAATATATGAAGAGTCTTTTCGCATAATAGGGAAAACAGACATTTGGACGATAATGCTTGACGCAAACAGAACAAGGAATGAATTTAATTACAACTTCAAAATGATGTTTAATGGGAATCATAATTACCAGTACAACTGACATCCACTTTTCAGCCAAATAAATACGATGGACTTGTATTTGTCCGGGAGACCATTTCAGAAGGTCCTTGGTTCGTTTAAACCTGAAATTGATTGTTCCACAGAAAGCTTATACAATGTGCTTCCAGATGGTGCCATTAACTGGGGTTCGTTGAAAAAGTGACCTAGATCGTTCTTCCCCGGGGCCCTTCATATGTATCCTGATTGAAACAAAAAAAGGACTAGCCTATAATTATATAGCTTAATATTTTATAGCCTAATATAATGTATATCCACATACGACAAGCCTACAATTTGATTTAAACAAAAAAGTCCTACAATATAAATAATGACGAAATATTCAATTATATAGGCCTATAGGCGTGATGTAGGCCTGGCAATCATACATTTTTGATTTTAAAATAAAAAAAAGGCCTTAAGTAAATGTATAGGTTTATCATCATCGACTCACTTAAAAAATACAAAATCCGAAAAGTAAGTCTGCGTTGCGTGTAATAATAATAATGGGGGTGCTCGATTGTCGGTCCGGAACGTCTGGAATTGACAAAATTGCAATCAAGTGATACGGAATCCAGTCATACGTCATAGTTCTGCCAGTCCCCACAGCTGGGGTGGTGTGAGTAGAATCGTGACGTATTTAAAGTAAAAAATATGTTTCAGCTGCCATGATTGGTTAAGATATTTTTTATGCAGTGGGCACATGCGTTGTACTCCGAAATTCTCCTTTTCACTCGATTGTCACTATTTTTGGAATTGAGAGAATTTAATTCCGGAAAGTTTAATCCCGTATCCCCAATATGTTACATGTGCCTGTAGTGCAGGGCCTCTCTCTCCAGTCGGGTTATAAAAGTAATATTAAACCCAAAAATACAATTTAGTTTGGCACAGTGAATAAAATGGTTTAAAATCTTATATCAGTAGGTGTGAGTTATAAATCAAGTCAGTGAAAATTTAAAATTTTGCAAGGAGTACAAGGAAATGAAAAGAGTACAAGGCGAGTTACTACAAGCACTTTTATTAGTAATATCTAATAAGATTTTAAGAGGTCCATATTATGGTTTAAACAATATTTATTTGCAATGGTTACAATTTGTATAGCTAAATTACGGTATCGTCAGTGGGGAGTCAAAAGGTCGTATGTGGGTTTTTCAAAATTGTTCAGGAGAGACAAAAAACTTCATAAAATTACGACCTACACTTATATCGAATTCTAGGCTGATTTTACGTATACGCTAATTTTCTTGTCCCTTTCGAATAATTAGACACTGTCCTTGTTAGGCCCCCGGCCTGTACCAAGGAAATAACACCGGAAATACCCGAGGAACATTTTCGGCCAAGATCAGGATCTTTTTCTCTTTTAGTAAAGGTGGTGATAATGCCTGCTTTTTTATGCATTTTGTTATTAGATTTGTTGTTGATATATTGGTCAATGTGTGTTGGTTTTATGTACACTGATGTGGTGACATTGGAGTTTTTCTCTTTTTACCATTACATTAAGAAATGGAAGGTTGCTGTTAGTTTCATCTCCACTGTGAACTTCATTCTTGGATGTTGGTTGTTTAAATGATTCAGTGAGGACGACAGTTGTCATCTTCTTTTTGTAACATGACAAAGGTGTTATCCATCTTTCTGAACCAGAAAACAGGTTGAAAAGGAACGGTTCGAGTGCCTTCTTCTTGTAACATCATGTAAATTTTGAAAATCAGCGGGGTTAAGGACTTCCCATAGGTAAACCTTGGATCTGTCCATAATAGTTTTTTCTCATGTGAAATATGTTGATCAACGGAATACTGGTATGAACTTGTAGTGGTGTATCCAGTGGTGTAGAAAGTTGTCGAATACGGGTTTCAAGAACTCTGAAACCAAATCTTTTTCTCTTGGCACATTAGTGAGTAAGTTGACAACACCATACGGGAGCAATTCATTGGAGTCCTTATTGAAAATATCACTTCGTCTGGGAGATCTAGGAATATCATAAGTATGACCAATCCTACGGATTGTATTTATAATATTAGGTGAAACAGAATGGACGTCAGGAGCTTTTAGGGTCATCAACCGAATCCGCTCACTTCTCCGAGAGCCGTGCTATATAAAACCCGTACTATCCCGTGGACAAATAGAGAAAAGTTTAAGTTAGTGTTCTGTTCTAGCGGACCAATAGTGAAACTTTTAACGAAAAAATTAATGTTGTACGCGGAAGTCGAATTAACTCGACTCTCGGGGGGGGGGGGGGGTAAGGGGGGTGTTCTTAAGGGAGGAAGGAAGGGTCGTGGGTCTTCTTAAGCAGTGCTTTTGAGGATATCTGATTTTGGTCGACTTATGCACGAAAGTTGATTGTTGTACGCAAAAGTCGAA
The DNA here is from genome assembly GCF_932274485.2 of Patella vulgata. NCBI lineage: Eukaryota > Metazoa > Mollusca > Gastropoda > Patellidae > Patella > Patella vulgata. The sequence continues at coordinate 1,118,796 of NC_065883.2, forward strand.
TAAAACTCGAAAATTTGACGTTTTGTCTGATCCCCCACCCCCATGGGAAGGGGACCCCCAACTTAAGAATCACGGTTCAGAGTATCGGACACCGCTGTCCACTCAACTAGCATAGTAGAAATTTTGTACGCGATTTTCGAAACAACCTGAACCTAGCTTCCTAACTATGATAGTTGGACCAGGCGTTTTCCTCGTGAAAGGATGTTGTCTGTTGACATATTTCGATCTTCAGATCATCCACCAAGAACGCGTTGTTATTCTGTATTCAGAAACAAAACAAATTGTAGTTAAATACCATGCAGATGACCATAAAAGGCTACATAAAATGTATTATATGGTCAATACAAAATATCGTATTTCGGTATAAAACGTATTTAGAAAAGAACAAATAAACTGCAAAATGTCGTATTTCTAAAAAAAAAATTCGTTTTAGGACTGTGCTTATAGGTTGATAAAATCGTTTTAATACCAGATTACTTCATCGAGAGTTATAAAATAGAGTTAGGTTGGATATTGTAATGCATATCGGGTGACATATTGAATATTTTTCGATTTAACCGCTAACATACTTATCTGTGATGAAAGGTGACGATGATGCACCGTATAAACCCGCGTAAATGGCGCCCCTCCAGTTCAGTAGCAATTCAGAAGGACCATAAAATCGGTATTATATGAAATTTCACCAATAATTGTAGTTATTGTTTTTTGTTTTGCTGGAAGCAACTCGTTTGTCACATGGCAGTGCTTCATCGAAATACGACTTTTTGACATTTCATTTTTTTTATCGAATCGGGTTACGAGATATCAACACATGACCATATGAATAGTTTTTATTGGGCTAGATATACGACTCTTAGATCAAAAGATGCGCCATGCAACGCGGATTCTGAAAAAACAAAAAAAGTGCATTTCGAAAAATTTGCCACATACGACCTTTTGACTCCCCACCGACGGTATGTAGGATACGAAAACAAGAATGAAGATGCTCATAAATATCGCTTCCTGAAAATAATTTATTAATAATGAAGCGGATATGAAAGATATCTAGAATATACACACATATACATAATCGAACAAAACAATTAAACAAAAATTACATAAAAGATTGTGTGGGGTAGTCATTATAAAGTTGTATAAAGTGTCTTGAATGCATCTCACTTATAATCCAATATATTATAATGTTGTGTTGATAACCTTTTAATTGAGCATAACTGCTCGTCGACTCCTCGGTTCTAAATGGATGGGTTTCATTTATTATGAAAAACGAATGACAAAAGAATTATTAGCAATGCCCACACATTAGTTAGAAAATCATCCAAGCATCGGATTATTCATTTTGTAAATTCTCAAGCTCGTGCTCATAAAAATATATCTTCCTGCTAGAAAACAATCCGATTTAATTCTTGCACGAACTGACGCCTCTACTAACATAGCAGGACAATAAGAAACTGTGGATGCATTACATAAAACATTTTAAATAGAAAAACAAAATTAATATAGTTAAAAGTGACGATGCGTAATTGACATTTATCGCTAAACTATAAAGTCTCGCATGGCTTAATCTTCGCTTTTATGTACTCAGATTAATTATTTAACATAAATAAGAAAGTAAAATAAAAATACTAATGCTCGATATTTTCCCGGCTTGGATTCAATCATCCAGTACAATAATAATAACGAAATAAATCGGCCTATAAGGAAGTAAATGGCAACCCGTTTTTATTAACGTTCGTTGTTTTATTTAAAAACAAATAACAGACACAATTCACAATTATTTTTTTTGCATACGTTTATTTTGTTTTGGTTTTGGTTGCTGCTTCCTTTGCCGTGTAGCTTTAATGGTATCATTATTACTTTGTGTATGTTTCCGGCCAGTGTTAGAAAATCTTGAAAATAAATTACCCGAATTCACTACGATGACAATAAGAGTTATCGGTCATTATTTTGGCTAAATCTATGGAGCCCATAAAAGATCATTAACTACAAGTCAGGTTGTTGTGAGTGTGTGTGTGTGGTTCGACTACAGGGCGCAATTCTTACTTGATCGTCTTGAAACTCTGTATACTTATTCCTTTTACCCTAAGGATAAACCCTATTGTTTTGGTGCATGCCCGAACCCCAGGGACAGAGCCACGCCCATTATTGTTAATTGTTTGTCATATACGGGATTGTCTTAAAACTTTGTATACTCATTCACTATACCCTAAGGATGATCCCTATTGTTTTTGGTGCATGTCCTACTCCCAGTGGAAGAGCCACGCCCATTTTTTGTATTTGTTTGTCATCTACAGGACGCATTTCTTAACGGATCATCTTGATACTTTGGATACTTATTCCTAATACCCTAATAATCACCCCTATTGCCCAACCCCCACGGACGTGATTTAGCTTCAGCTCATTAGATATCGGGTGATTCCGTAATTGCGGAAATCCGAATGCGTTTTTTCTAATGTTATTTGTTACTAAAACTTTTAAAAAATCAAAAAAATAATTCTGAAATACCTTACACAATGAACTAAGTAAATAATAAAATTAAACTTTTACTATAACATTCTCCTTTAACTTAAACATGCAGACAACAGTAGTTATGACATACAGTATATTTAACTTGTTCTTTTGATTTTGAACCAAGTTTATTTAAAAATTAAAGGATAAAAAAACTATAACTAGTCTGATTTGTTTTATTAAAGATAATAATAGAACTGTAGTTATTGTTCTTATAGATTCTGAAATCAATAATGAATTAAATCATTGCATATCATTTCTTACATGCTCTTAACAGACAATATGTTCCGTTAAACATACATTATGCAAGAGCTAAATCTGCAGGTCTTTCTTTGGTGCTAAAATGTTATAATATAAATTATTAATTAGACATTAATTAACGTATCCAGACCAACTCTCGATGGCATCGCTAGCCTCTGATCTTTACTGGATTAGAACCCGGTCTGCTGCTTCTGATTAAATCAAAAATGGATAATCGAGACTATGTATTTTAATCGTACCGACTTTAGTAATAATGATCGAGGATGGGCCTAAAATTCAATCGCTAAAATCTCGGTTCAAAGTGGATCAAATTGGCTGAAATTTTCAGCATATTCTCGTTACATTATTTAGTTTTTAAATATTATAGTTATCTTATCTTCCATAATGCTCCTTGAATTTACGTGTACACAGGACACACTGTGTTATTTACAACCCGGTCCGAACATAATATACTGTAAAACATACATTAATGTAATCTGGGATTTTTATTGTAATTTATAATCAATTATGATAGGTGTAATACGTTTGCACGGGAATTTGTTTATCGTTTGTGAATCAACCATTTTTAATTATTTCCGCTTTATCTTTTAGGATAATTTGTTCCTTGTTCATGACAAATATCCTGCGAAACCTTTATAGCCATCAGGGCCGTAACTAGCCCAGAGCAACGGGGAGTGGGGGGGGGGGGTCTCGGGGGTGCGGTAAATTTGACTGACCATGTATAATCTATGGTCGTTTTTTTTCACGGTGGCGGGGGGCGACGGGCCTCAAGGCCATAGATTTTATTCTAATTTATGTTTTAAATTTCTAATATCAGTATGGATAATAATGAGTAAGAGGTTCAGCCCGTGTAAGTATCATAATGTCGCGGTGGGGTAAATCATCGGATTTGATAATTATTGTGTTTGCATGGGAACAAAATTCTCAGTCGAATTATTATTTTAATTTCTGATGACCGTCCTTCCGTCCTGATTTCGTTTCCAGAGCATATTTCATTATCCGTTCAATAAATCTTTTTGACACTTTGTAGGAACTTCAAACTATTATAGTATTTTATTTTGATGTATAAGGGGGTTTGGACGGCCGATTGGTCAACGCGTGCGCGCTGTATCATAAGGTATGTCATTGAGACAACTGGCGTGGTTTCGATTCCCCAGTGGTACCTGACAAGGAGTAGGGTTGCCTGTCCAAACTCGTGGGTTTTTCTCTGGGTCCTCCAGTTTCCTCCCACTGCTAAAGACCCCTACGCGCAAGCGAATTATTGAAATAAAATTTAACCATGTGTTAGTCCCGAAATGACCTAGTTTGTGTCGAGTGAACGTTAAGCCCATCTCCCCCCGCCTCTCTCTCTCTCTCTCTCTCTCCCTCTGTTAACAGAAGTTGATAAACAGCGTAATGAAACTTTAATACCGCACTCATGGGCGTAACATATCAGATCGAACCAATTCAGCCATTTATTATGATTCAAATCAATGAATTATTTTCAAAATGGCGCGCTAACAGATATATAAATACAGCAGAATCTGTATTCAACGGCCACTCAAAGAAACTTGACTGAACGTATAACTGGATTTTCTGATATCAAAAAGAATGTTATGCATTAGAACCAACATTTAAAACCCTCAAGTTGTATTATTCTATGTTTTGATGGGAGTTTTTTTAACTCTTAAATTTCTAATTCTATAATCAATAAATACATCTAAATCCCCAAGAAATATCAACGAGTGATCAGCACGTCCACATGTGTATAATGTCTTTACATCGATGTTAATGGTTACATATCAAATCGTTCTATTAATTACAGATTTGTAAATTTTAAATGGTTATAACTTACGATAGTATGGAGCAATTTCAATATCTTCAGTCTAACACATCAATACCTTTAGTCCAACACATTTATTGTAGCAAGAGTACTTTATATTTACAGTATTGTTACACATTTTCATTTGAATTAATTGCCATTTGTCTCACGAAACCGTTTTAAAATATTTCATTTGTACAATCTAGAATATTTCACAGAAACTATAATACATATTCACCCCCATATTGCCGTTGGGCTTTTCATAATTGGTGGAGATGGAATGAAAGAACTACCCCGACGTCTGTCGCCGTATTTGAAAGGATTGTTGGCACTGTAGCCTGGTGGTTTTTGGGGCATCATAGCTTCGTAGGGAATGGGGTTGCTTCCAAAGTTCGGAGGAAGGTTGTAGTTAGCTTGTGGTAGGCCTTCATTGTTGGGAGTGTTAATATTTTTGAAATTCATGCTGGTTAAAGAGATGTCCGCGCCATAGTTTCTCGGATTGCCAGCTCCATAATACGGATTCCTAGCAGCAAAACTGGGATTCATTTTGGGAGGCTGGTTGTTTTGAACGTTATTTGGAGCTCTGTGCGACATGGACCCGGGTGGTGTTCGGCCATTATATGAATTTCCACCAACTTGAAATGGGGTTATGTTTGCCACGTTTCTACGATTAGCATACAAAGGGCGATTATTCATGGCATAATTCGGATTGTTCATTCCATTTCCCGCTGGAGGATTGTTCAGTGCGAAATTGGGGTTGCCTGTTGGAGATCCGTTCATTACAAAATTTGGGTTGCCCGCTGGAGGATTGTTCATTGCAAAATTTGGGTTGCCCGCTGGCGGATTGTTCATTCCATAATTTGGACTGTCCGCTGGAGGTCGGTTCATTGCAAAATTTGGGTTGCCCGCTGGCGGATTGTTCATTGCAAAATTTGGGTTGCCCGTTGGCGGAATGTTCATTGCAAAATTTGGACTGCCCGCTGAAGGTCGGTTCATTGCAAAATTTGGGTTGCCCGCTGGCGGATTGTTCATTGGAATATTTGGGTTGCCAGCTGGCGGATTGTTCATGGCATAATTTGGATTGATGACTGTTGGGCGGTTGTTGGTTTCATAAATTGGAACGGGTGCTGGACTTCTGGCGCCATATTGCTGGCGGGGGTTGGTGACAACATGGCTAGTAGGAATAATGTAGCCGTCACTGTTGAGGGCGTGACCAGGTGGTACTGGAGTGCGATAGGTAGGTTCATACGTCTCTTGGTATGGTTCGCTTGGCAATTCAAGTGGATCTGCCATACCAAACAGTTCTGTAATTAACACAATATCACAATAAAAGTAGGTATCACAAGGCAAACTAATTGGGTTTTCATTCTAATTAAACCTTAATGTTATTATCGTACTGTGACGACAAGATATGGATCGATTGCCAATTAAATGTCTCCATTACCAAAGCATTGTAAGTCTTTAAACAGGTTTTGTTTGGCCTGGATCTATAAAAATATACCTTTGGACCGAGGTTAAGTCGAATAAATCACTATCAAATAAATGAAATGGGGTTTAACGTCCTACTGTTCTGCTCCTATACTGGGCTAATGAAGACGGGCATACGCCATACAGTGTGCTATGAGGGAAATTTTGCCCGGGCAGCGGCACTATCGCCTACTATATCGAATTCCAACTGCCAAGGGATCTTTTACGTGCATTCCAATGTATACACGGGACCTCGGTTTTTCGTCTCATCCGAAGGACTAGACAGCTGTCCTTGTCAGGCCCTCCGTTCTGCACCACTGACAAGGGGAAACCACGTCGGAAAATCAAGATGAACTTTCTCGGCCAATCACTAGCTATCAAATAATACGGAACGCTATGGTACAGTGACTGTTACAGGGGTCTGTTCAGCATGTTCTTATAAAATTGAATACATTTTTTGTAGCATTGTCAACATGAAGTAGTCTTGAAAATGTCCAAGAGGCTATGGTCTAAAGGTCTAATCATCAGGTCTGTCATTGAGTCAAGTGGCGTGGTTTCGATTCCCCGCTTGTACGTGACAAAGAGTATGGTCGCCTTCCAACCTTGTGGGTTTCCCCTGTGTCATTCAGTTTCCTCTCACTGCTAAAGACCCCGGCGCGCAAGCGAAATATTCAATTAAAATTGAACCATGTGTTAGTTCCGACATTACCTAGCTTGTTAAACCCAAACCCCATCCTCTGTGTCGAGTCGAGTTTCTGGTAACATCCCCATCTCTCTCTCTCTCTCTCTCTCTCTCTCTCTCTCTCGTGTAATCCTAGGGATGATATATTTTAATATTCTTAAAGATATAACATGTAGACCAACAAAGTGCCGAGTAAATTTTGAGTACCTGAATTGTGATGGTGGTGCACTGTACCTGGTCGATGGTAAGGTGAGTATTGTGCATTCACAGAAGCTTTCAACATTACTATAACCATCAATACCAACCTTTTCATTTTTATCTAGCAAATAAACGGAAAAATACAAGATACACATATTTTAAAATGATTAAAACAAACAAATAATCAGAGGTAGTGTTGAATGAACATTAACATTTACATCATAAAAAACAAGACCATCGCTACAGAATACGTCCATATTCCTGCTGTGATTGATATGGTACTTTTTAAAATGAAGAGCATGAAATACGGAATGGCTGCAATGACTATACTATGACAAGAGGCAAAGAAGGCTAAATATTAACAAAACGTTGCTTTATAAAGAATAAATATGCAAATTTCCAAGTTGATCCACTCAGAATTGCAATCTGTAGACGATAAACATAAAAATTGGGCGTGGCTCTGCCTTTGGGGGTTGGATATGGAACAATATAAAAAGGGTACAATCCTGTACTGAAATGAATGATATACTGAATTTAAACAAAATATGTTAACAATTGCAATCTGTAGAGTATCCCGTCTTCATTAGCCCTGGTTAGGAGCAGAACAGTAAAACGTTAAACTCCATTTCATTCTGTAGAGTATTTACAGACAAAAAAATAACAAAAAAGTGGGTGTGGTACTACACCCTTGGGGTTCGGGACATTCACCAAAATATGTAGTTGCTATCCTTACGGTATACAGAATAAATATGCCAAGTTCCAAGATAATCCATTCAGAATTTCAGCCTGTAGACAAAAAACACCAAAAAATGGGCGTGGCCCTGCCTCGGGGGTTGGACATGAACGAATATAAATAGGTACAACTGGGGATCGGGCATGCACCAAAAGCAATAGGGATCATCCTTAGGGTAGAAGGAATAAGTATACAAAGTTTCAAGACAATCCATACACACACACATACCGTCCACATGAAAGGATCTTTCCTATAAATATGCACCCTCAAGTCTCATTCTTTATTACGATAGATAAACTGGCTGATCGCGACTCCGTCTTTATTACGTTAATTTGCACTAACGATAAACCCGCTTATTCTGACTCAATCTTTAGTACCTTAATTTGCACTTACGATAAACCCGCTGATTGTGTTAATTTGCACTCTAGAAAACCCCACTGAATCATTGAATTTTGGGGTCTTGGGGCCGATTTAGGGATAAGTAGATAAATGTCTGGAATGCAGAATATTTATCCCTGGTAACCCTACAGACGCCATCCAAGATTAGCAGTTAAAGAATTGGTCATCATGTTACCACTATTTTACCAACACACCATGGTAAAATTCCACACTCAATATACTTTCTGCATACTTTTTGAATCTATTTGTAGTAATATAATATATTGATAATGTATCGATCGTCATTCTAATTCTCAATGCCTTAATCCACGCTAAATTTAATTAAATTGGATCTCTATTACTTCTAGGTGGAACTTGTTAAAGAATCGTCTTTCACAATATTATAGTCAAAATCGCTCAAAAGATTTCACATTTGTTTAAAATCGACTGCTCCAGTATCAATAGTATTGAAGCCGCTAGATCTTCTTGGCTTTGCGATTGTTTAATCTACACTTCGTTCTTTGTCGAAGTATCGCGTGTGTATCTTCTTTGATTGGCATTTAGTAATTGAACATATTAACACAAGGTACAATTTTATGGATACAAAATTACTGAGTTTAATACTAAGCAACGTTTGGACGAGGATACTCTCGTCTTTATCAGGTGGCAAGATGGATTATCTCAGGCATCAGATCTCGAAAATACTTTTGAAAACCAAACCTCAAACCAATAACCTATCCAAATCCAAGCAGCTAGCACTAAAAAAATTGAAAGCAGACTCCAATATCACCATCATCCCTGCTGACAAAGGTAAAGCTCGTCGAAACGTCGCTTAGTATCAAACTCAGTAATTTTGTATCCATAAAATTGTACCTTGTGTTATCGCGTGTATAGTTTACTAACCAGTTGGAATTGCCCTACGTCATACAGGTTTGTCTACATCTTGGTTTCATGATGCATAATAAATAACGTACGTACATAACACCGCCCCCCCCCCTCCACGAATAGGGATAAAACTAATAAATTAATATTCTAATAATCTACATGTATCTATATTTTCCACTGGTATCTGCTTGTTATATAAAAGTCAGCTTTGTTCATACTTGTCATGTTATATAAACTTGAAAATACAGGATAGAAGATTTACCGCCAGAGCGAGTTCTTATATCACTTATGTCACATTCCTCAATATTTAACCTTCCTAATATAGACCGTGGTCAGTCGTGCAGGACCAAATGACAGAGATTCACCCTTGAACAGTTAGAACTCTTGACAACTGTACTGGTGGTGTGCAGGCAAAATTTCCTTCACAGTAAGCTGCATTGGGTAGGCCAGTTCGCATTAGCCCCAATGATACAGGAAAGAGAGAGAGAGAAATTGGGTTTAACATCCACTCGACACAAACTAGGTCATTTCGGGACTAACACATGGTTCAATTTTATTTCAATAAATCGCTTGCGCATAGGGGTCTTTAGCAGTGGGAGAAAACCGGAGGACCCGGAGAAAACCCTCGAGGTTGGACAGGCGACCCTACTCCTTGTCACGTCAATGGTGCAGGAAGGTGGGCGTAAAACTCCCATTTCATATTTAATACCTGTGTATTGCGACCACGGACAGCACAATTTAAACCTGATAATAAAGCCCAGCTCACAACCCCGCCGTACGTGCTACTACGGTGGGAGTTTTCATAAACCCGTGCGTGAAACTTACGCGTCACTTGCGTTTGTTCGGCACCGTAGAAGATCGCAGACTGGCCATAGAGATTTTTGGTCCTGCACACCCGGTTTCTTGCGTCTGGTCTGCGAGCTACTAAATCCCACGACAAACACGTACGGCGGGTGTGAGCTAGGCTTAATTTGTCTTGAGAAACGGGGTGTGCAATTATCAAAATCAACAGAAATTGGATTGAGACGGCACATGCCTCCCTTGTTTTCTCTGAGCGATCTACCTGTCGAATTGATCGCCGCAAAGGCAGTCAAGGCATTTATTAATATATTTGAATTAATTTTGAAACATTACCGAAGACTAAATTTAAACACTTGTTAAAAATCCTGTAGACCATATTCGCTATTTTCCCATTCAACCATATCAAGGGTTTATCTGAATAAACGCCACTTGGTGGCGAACTCGAAAAGTTGGCACCACCGGGGCAATAACTGGTGGTATGGAGCTGCTCGCTAAACACCTGTCATATGGGCACCTGCGCAATGCTAGGTTGTCTCTAGCTGCTCGTAAAAACTGGAACACTGGGCTAGATGGACCAAAATACTGCTGTAAAGAAATGTGTCTCCTCTCCAATTAAGCAACAAATTGATGAATGGGTCGACCTTGTCGGTGAAAGGTCTGAACCAGTTTTAAGATTCAGCCTGCGACTAACGTCACCCAAGAAAACACATCTGTGACAAATGGGAAAAACAAAATGGTATTATAAAAGGAATTTGTCTCACCTGTTTGAATAATTATTTCACAAAAAATAAAATAATCAACAGTGGGTATCCAAGTAGCACCAAGGGGTATCCAAGTTGTCAATCTACAGGATTTTTACGAGATAAATCTAATTCCAGAATTTAACATGAATGTTAATCAGGACAATGTCTGTACCCCATCTAATATATTCTAGGCCGTACATATCCCTGATAAAAATTTGTTTAAACGACCTTGTTTAGAATAAAGAGCTGCATTGCACGGGTCTTAAATTGTAAGTTTGTTTTTTGTGTCATAAAAATGTTTCTTGTTGTCATAATCACTCGTAATGTTTGACACCTGGACGGCTCGTCGTGGAATTGTAACAAATGTGACACAAAATGTATGAACTTTATACTTTTAACAAATTTTAAATGTTTATTTTTAGTTTTCCCCGGGACAGCAACGCAACGAAATAAATGAGGATAAGTTTTAAATTAACTTCTGTAATTTCCTTCAATTTGGAGTTGGGGTTGGATGGCCGAATGGTTAGCGCGTGCAGCGTTGTATCATAAGGTCTGTCATTGAGTCAAGTGGCGTGGTGTCGATTCCCCGGTTGTATGTGACAAGGAGTAGGGTCGCCTGTCCAACCTCGTGGGTTTTCTCCGGGTCCTCCGGTTTCCCCGCAAGCGAATTATTTAAATAAAATTGAACCATATGTTTGTCACCAAATAAACTAGTTTTTGCCGAGTGGACGTTAAGCTACAAGCCCTGGTTTAGCAAGGATGATCCCATATCAGAAGGTACTTTCATTGGTACTTTTGAAGTAAAAAGCTACCATACAAACATACTTCAACACCAATGATTTAAATGAGAACGGGAGAAAGTTCCCGTGTTGTTCATCCTCACCCCCAACACCCCAAATAGACTTCAACATCAGTTATTCAAATGAGAAGGAGGGAGGGGGAGTTTTCGTGTCGTAAATCCCCAAATATACTTCAACACCAGTTATTCAAATGAGAGAGAGGGGGGGGGGGGGTTCCCGTGTTGTAAGTCCTGACTCCACCCCAAATAAAGCACCAGTTATTCAAATGACAGAGGGGAAGGGGGGGGGGATCCCGTGTTGTAAAGTACTCACTCCATCCAAATATAATAAAATAAACATACATTGTGTTACTCTTCAAATTGCCGTAGTCATGGTTTCAGAGAAGCGCCACCCTATTCATTTCTTTCTAAATATGCTTTGTTGATCAACAAAACTTTATGTTAGTAAGATTTTAAAATGGCTGACGTTTATAATCTATATGATGGATTTATACTCTACTTTATGATCTGACTCTTTGCATATTTTAGATTTTGATATTATGATGGGACACGCTCGATAAACAGTATAGACTTAATGATGCAATGGGGTTTAACGTTGTACTTTGCTGCTCCATCAGGGGGATCACGGTGGTTAAATGGGTAAGACGCTGGCTCGCTAACCTGGAGGTTCGGTTTTCGATAAATGCATTGGCCGAGAAAGTTCATCCAGATGCAGGACGGAGGATCTGTCAAGAACAGCTGTCTAGTCGTTCAGATCGGAGCAGAACAGTAAGACGTTAAACCCTATTTCATTGCTGCTTCATGTGGTCTAATGCTGACCAGTGTACGTGCATTGATAGAAACTTTGCCTGGACAGCAGCACTAAGGTCTACTATTTTATTGAATTCCAACTATCATGTTTGTTTTACGTGTACACGGGCAAGTGTAACCCACTTCTATAAATCAGGAGTCCGGGAAATGAAAAATCTTCCACGTGTCACAGTATTTTACTGGTTTGACTTAATACTGAAACCCACGTGTCACACTACTTTACTGGTTTGAGTTAATACTGAAACCCACGTGTCACACTATCTTACTGGTTTGAGTTAATACTGAAACCCACGTGTCACACTATCTTACTAGATGGGATACCTGGGGGGGGGGGGGAGCAGTTGTAGTCTCGAAATAATAGTGATATATCCAATTATATGATCTTCTATTTTGTTTAACAAGATCAGGTATGAAGTCCCACAAGAAAACAAACATTCGGAATAAATGGACCAGAATTCTGCCCCGTGGGAATACCAATTACTGAAACCTTTCTCCTCTGAATTCCACATATTTATTATATGTAAGTACTTCAAACATCATATAGACATTCTATGGGATAATTGTTATGTTGAGAAAATATTTCTAGTTGTAATAAATCTGTATATCGCTGGGTTTTATGTTTCGAAACAAGACGCAGTGATAGAACAATAAATGTCCGCAATAAGTATTGCTTTATGGTCGAGAGCGAGAGGGCCTTATGCCCAAGTGTTTTTACAATTTATTACGCATGCTTTTACAGTGAAATATGTCCCGCGAGTCCAATATTTTACTAGTGTAAATAATGGCAAGTTGCCCGTACGATTTTTTGAAATAATGGAACGCCAACATCAAAGGTTGACGTCACATCTGTATTTTAAACCACTATAGGAACCAAGTTTAGGTCCATTTTTATCGCTTTAAGATTCTCACTATCATATATTTTGTCGCGTTAGTTCCTTTTATTTCCCGGGTGGGGGGGGGCGAATATCTCATTCAGCTAAAATACGATGTGGTCATATAGTATTTATTGTCGACAACTGCACGAGATGGTACATCCCATCCTCGGTATCCCCAATGCTTTGGTTCCGTTCTACCCCACTATACCCTGGGTTCATCCATAGGAGAGATACGTATTCAAATTATCTACTTGCCTATACACTTGATAGCATATAACGACTTGTAACTGTCTGTTTTGACTGACATAAAACATGTTTCCCATCAAAAAGATATGTTAGGACATCTTTTTGTGTACATGTCACTTCTTTCTTCCAAACTTTCTAATAATCCAGCGAACAAGCCGCCATATTGTTTTGAATGTAAACAATGAGGCTAAAACTGGTTTGTAAAAACTACGATCAAGGGCAGGTAATTTGAAAACGTGAATTACGTCATGCAGTGTGCTGTAAGGAAAATTCTGCCCTGACTGTGACATGTCCGCCTACTCCTGACCGAACTCCAACTGTTAAGGGCTCATCCACCAGCGTATACATAGGGCCCCGGGGTTTCTTCCCATCCGAACGAATAGGCGATGGGAAACCCAAGTTAAAGACTCCCGAGAAAACCAGGGCGTGACTCCGCGAAACAACGACATACTATCTTTTAATTAGGGACGTTAAAGGCGAATAAAATGATGCAGATATTTTAGAATATAAGACGTTTGTGTCATTTACCAAGAGGGAAAATTTGCCCGGACAGCGGCCTACTTTTATATCGAATTCCAACTGCCAAGGGATCTTTTACGTACAAGCCAATGTATACACGGGACCTCGGTTTGTCGCCCCATCCGAACGACTACACAGTTGTACATGTCAGCAAAACAAATGGGTTTTAGCATCAATACAAGGTTATTATTCTCAATGGCCACCTTACTTGAAATCTCCCGAGGTAGCTCTTGACAGTAGGGAACCGTTTGATAGGTGGTGACCTTACTTTGAATCTCCCGGGGTAACGCTGGCAATAGTTAAAGGAGTTAATCGTCACGTGTTATTATAAAGGTCAATAATATTATTACGTGGGGGGTGGGGGTCCGACCCTTGACATCACAACTAGTTTGTTGGATATTCAGTGCTTTATAAATAAATTATTATTATTATTAAAAGATGATGGGTCAGTTGGTTTCATAAAATACTATTTAATGAATTATTATAACACGTTTTGTTGTGTACTATTTATTTCTTCAGCCAACATATATATTATTTTAATGACAACAACCAATTTGCATAATTAACATGAATATCTTACAAAGTCTCATTATATAAAATAAGATTCTTCTTTTCTTCTGTCACCTTATTACAGTACAGTCTAACGAAATAGCTTAATAAATTATAACACATGGAAAACAGCTACTGGTTTATTTACGCCACGTTTAGAGAATGCTCATCGAAACGTCGCGTAAATAAATCAGTAACTGTTTTCCATAAATATATGTTAAAGTTTATTAAACTATCCAGTTACTAAATGCCACTAAATGAATATTAAATAGCTAAAGTATTCTGATTTGACCGGGATGGGGCCAATAATGTTGATCTACAAACATTTGACAATAAAATATACTGCCATTACTGTAAATGGTTTTTACTAATGGTCTAAATTGTCCTGGTCAACATATTAGTATCCAAACGGTAGTAATTACGTAAAGTTACTATGACAGCAAGGTGCTCCACCACTATTGGTTGTCTATTCATTTAATAGTATATTAGATAAAGTCTCACTTTCACACTAGAAATGGTATCTTTTACAGATAGCTACATGACTGATTATAATTACTCATAGTCCTGTATAACTTTAACCACTCTTTTATACTTACTAACTTGTATGACTTAATAACAAAACATTTCATTAGTAAAATACCCTGGTTCACATGTGAACGGTATCAGTTTCACAGTGTATGTACTGAATATAAAGCTGGGCCCCGTTTCTCGAAATCTTTAACTAAAGATAAAATCCAAATTTTAGTAGATACTTCAATTTTGATTGGTTAAGCACTAAAACCAATCTAATATTATCCAATCAAATTACTAAAATTTGGATTTTACGTTAGTTAAAATTTGTGAAACAGGCCCCAGGTTTATAACGATCCAGTTCTAATTTAATATTCACCACAACCATCCAGATCGAGGTCGTGCTATTTGATATGGGTTATATCTTCTTCTCCTCTTTTGAATACTATTATAGTTTCTGACAACCCTCAGGGGATTAAACTGGGTACTGAAGACGTATTGCTGGCGTTGTGCTATTTGATAGGGGTTATATCGGTTTCTTGGGGTTTGATGGGGGTTATATCGGTTTCTTGAGTTTTGGTAGTTATAGATTGGATGAGCTATTTGATGTAAGTTGTAATACTGGGTGTTTGCCGACACAGGTAGACCGAATAAATCCGACTCGGTCTCTGAAATTATATAAAAAAAATAAGATAACATGCACTAAAATTAAGTGATTGGTAACTTTCAACAGATACTTAATATTGGTGTTATTTATTCCATTATAGGTAGACAAATACATCCAGTTGCTTAACCGACAACAGGTCGAATTAACTAGAAATACACCTATTGAATAGCAGTGGCTTTGTGAAGATGCTCACCACGAGACATTCATTCTATATATCTTTTTTTAGTAAACACCAATCTGATTAAAATACAGATCTATATTTCGTTTCGTTGTTTTATACTTTCAATGGCCTAAACTACATGAAGTTCTGACCAGTTGTATTGGAAGGTTGCGTCAGAGGTCATGCGACCCTACGACGTCAGACATTTGATTAACCAATCAGCATTGATGTTATTAGTGGATTACCCACAGTTCCGTGAAAAACACGCCTAAAGCTCGCCGTAACAGACCGTTTCATTGGCTTATCCCTGACACCATTCAGAACACGAGTTAAATAACAACTCTTCCAGATCCAAGTGTAGTCAAGACAAGTAAAACGAAATTTTGAACTATAAAAACGAAATAGGATCTGTGTTTTAACCAGATTGAGTAAACACTTGATTTGGTCAAAATGACGTCAGATTTGGTTACAACGATTTCTGATATAGTCATAGTGACATCTGATGGGATCACAGTGACGTCTTATAATGTAGAAAATAATAACAGTTCGTTATTTTACAGTATGTAGATGTTAATACAACACTGATAGGTGGGTTCGTTTTGCCAAATTGCCAACACAGTTCAAATGCCAAACATGCGTACTTTTGATAGATAGTGAAGACTCCGTGATTTACTGTCACGAAATAAAATTGATCCTGAAGGAATGTCAAATTTTAAAATCCAAAAACGCAAGATAAAGTATGAACACATGATATAACTTCTCGGTTATAGCGAAAGAAAATATTTGTAGACATTCCAACCAGGAACAAGTCGCCGTAGCAGGTTTTCCAGAAATACAAATTATGCCTTGCATCAGTTTAAGGCTTCCATTGGGGTATGACTATAATGTTATATCGAATTCCAACTGCCAAGGGATCTTTTACGTGCACGCTAATGTGTACACGGGACCTCGACCGAACGACTAGACAGCTGTCCTTGTCAGGCCCTCCGTCCTGCATCACATGTTATTGATGTAGCTTACCTTCATTATTGCTGGCGACATTGGTTACAGCAACTAAAAACATCAACAGTACTACTTTCATGGTGACCTGAAAATAAAGGGAACTATTTCTTTGTTTGGTTCTCGCGATTAAAGATACATTCCAATTATAGTATGACAAATTTGGCCTAGATGGAAAGTAGTGAAGCCCAATCTTACTAGAAAAGTACTGAATTCCCTGAAAAACACCATTGGGACAAGCAGTGGACAAAAATCATCACTAACTGGGAGCGCTTGTTATATCTTGATCGAATGATTATGGGTTTACACGCACAACAAACTCTGCGTTTAAGAGGTGGAGGTGGGGGGATGGTTAGCGCGTGTGCGTTGTATTATAAGGTCTGTCATTAAGTCAACTGACAAGGAGTAAGGGTCGCCTGTCCATCCTCGTGGGTATCTCCGGGTCCTCCGATTTCCTCCCACTGCTAAAGACCCCTACGCGCAAGCGAATTATTGAAATAAAATTGAACCATATGTTAGTACCGAAATGCTCAAGACTACTTGTTGAAATGGGTTTGTGGGTTACAATCATACAATACTGGGCATACCATCAACGATTATAATACGCAAGGGGTTGTCTAAACCTAACCCTCGGTGAACATGACATTGACTCAATAGCCAGAAAGTTTCGCGTTTAATCCAGGTGGTGCCGAGAAAACTTCCCAGCTTGGTTTTACCCTTATATATAGTGCTGAGAGAGAGAGAGAGAAATGGGGTTTAACGTCCACTCGACACAAACTAGGTCATTTCGGGACTAACATATGGTTTAATTTTATTTCAAGAATTCGCTTGCGCATAGGGGTCTTTATCAGTGGGAGGAAACCGGAGGACCCGGAGAAAACCCACGAGGTTGGAATATAGTGCTGAACCTGGAGCGAGAGAGAGAGAGGGGGGGGGGGTCTTTAGCAGTGCGAGGATACCAGAGGACCCAGAGAAAACACATGAGGATGGACAGGCGACCCTACTCTTTGTCAAGTACAACCGGGTATTCGAAACCACACCACTTGACTCAATGACAGACCTTATGATACAACGCTGCACGCGCTAACCATTCGGCCATCCAACCCCCCTGAACCTGGAGTCTGGCAAGGAAAGGCGTATACAATTTAGCTTAATGTCTCGATCTTCTGTGGCGTATTTATTGGGCAATATTCAAACTATTATATGTATTACAAACAAGAACTGGACATAATCTCATAACTTAAACATACATTATTCAAGAGTTAAATATGCTTATGACAGGTCTCTCTTTGGGCCTTAAATGGTATATAAACTATTAATTAGACATTTATTAAACACACCATTAGGCAAGAGCTAAATCTGTCTATTGCAGGTCTTTCTTTAGGTCTGAAATGTTATTTAAACTATTAATTAGACATTAATTAACTTATTCAGACCATAATCAACTCTTGGTGTCATCGCTAGCCTGCGATATTTACTGGATTAGAATCCGTTTTGCTGCTCTACTTTCATTTATGATTTAATTATGAAATGGATAAACGAGACTATGTTTTTATCGTACTGACTTTAGTAATAATGATCGAGGCTAGGCCGAAAATTCAATCGATAAATTCTCGGTTCAGAGTGGATCAATTTGACTGAAATTTTCAGCAAACTCCCTTTACATTATCTAGTTTTTACCTATTATAGTGAGAACTACCAGCTCTTTATCTAATCTCCCATAATGTATCTTTAACATGACAAGATCATTAACAACTCTCGATACCATCTGGTGGGTCCGATTTTAAGCAGATAAGAACGATTCAGTCATTTAATGAATTACAATAAAAATGGTTAAGCCAGGCTTAGCCTCAAACAACCAGTACGGCGATTAGAATCAGTGCACATATCTTGCCAAACCTTCAAAGGCTAATATCTTCGCTCAAAATAAAGTAATGTGAATGAAATTTTTAATATATTCATTTTGCATTATCTATTTTTGAACTATTATAGCAAAAACAGCCAACTCCTTATCTTAATCTTACACGATGTAAGCAAAGTTAAAACTGATGAATATAGAATCACCTCGACATAAAACCACCCAATCTGATTAAAATACACATCTATATATACTTTCGATGGCCTACACTACATGAAGATCTGAGCGGTTTTAGCGATAGGTCGCGTCAGAGTTCATACGAGCGACTTTTGACCTATGACGTCAGACATTTGATTAACCAATCAGCATTGATGTTACTAGTGGATTACCAACAGTTCCGTGCAAAACACGCCTAAAGTGCGCCGTAACAGACCGTTTCATTGGCTAATTGCTCACACCATACACAACACGTCAATGATAACAACTCTACCAGATCCTAGTGTAGTAAAGACAAGTAAAACGAAATTTTGAACTATAAAAACGAAACGAAACAGGATCTGTGTTTTAATCAGATTGAAAACCACCTCACCTTATATATCACAACCAGAGACTGTGGCGGTGTTGTCTTAACCGATCTTTAAAATAACGTAGTTATCTGTCGCCCTACTGCCAGTAAAATCAAATAAAGGTCTCGCTCTTTTCTTTTAAAGTGTTCTCAAAATGTCACATCGACTTCATTTACGAGATGTTCGTGGCTAAAAATGATATCTGTTTCACGAAACCTCATTAATGCCATCTTATCGTTTACTTCAATGATTATCTTCATGATTTTTATAACCTTATTTTAGAAAACTTTTATGCGCCGTAATCGCTTGTAAACAATGTGTCAGATTTTTATAAAAGAAAAGACATTTGAATAACATTAATATTCTTCCACTGAAAGCCTGTTTATCATTTCTTTCGTACCGTGAATGGTTTGCATCAAGCTGAAACACATTATCTGTCACGCGAATCCGCCCTCGGGGGAATTTATTATTAGGAATGTAGCTTCCGTTATGAATGGTACTTTACTACATAACGAACCATTTACTACAAACTGAATAGACTACTAAAAACAATACCATTTACTACAAACTGAATACTAAAAACAGTACCATTTACTACAAAATGAATGAACTACTAAAGACATTGCCATTTACTACAAACTGAATAGACTACTAAAACCTCAATCATTTACTACAAACTGAATGGTCTACTAAAAACGGGACCATTTGCTACAAACGATGCCAATTACCACAAAGCTCGTTTTGATTACTCTGTTATCTCACGTGACAAAGTACCAATAATTTGCCATACGCGTCACTGTAAAACAACAATATGATAGATAATGTTATATGTAACATGGTGTAACTGTGTTTTAAATGTGTAGGTATATATATGTAACATGGTTTAACGGTGTTTTAGATGTGTATGTACATAGGAATACAATCTTTAATAACATACCTGTCAACATATTATAAATACAAATTATACAAGTGTTGTTTCAGTGGTCGTAAAAACGTCAGATTTATTTATTAAACAATCGTTTAGTGTTGAGTAGCTTAAACATACATTATGCAAGAGCTAAATCTGCCTATATACCAGTGCCCTGGTTACCACAATGCATACATCTTGTCAAAACTCCAAAAAATGATAACTTGGCTCAGAATGAAGTAATTTGAATAAAATTTTCAATATTTTCATTTTATATTATATATTTTTAGGCTGTTATAGCAATACTGGCTAGCTCTTTATCTAAATCTTCAGATGTATCTGACTTTAATCAAACTTGATGTTTGGTGACGATTGAAAACAAAGTTCCATAGTGTTGACTTGGCTTTAGGCGTGACAATTCTTTAGCACTGGCAGACTATCGCCATTGAGGAGACGACCACTGTCGAGATTGGTCGCATTATTTCTGTTACGTCTTTTTTGTATTCCTTATTGTTTTCAAATTTGAGTGAAGTCTGTGTCACTACAGACCCGGGACTGGACAGCGCAGTGGACGCTTACGGCTAGCCCCCGGATCCATTCACTTGATTTGATATTTGTTTATTTGGTGCAATGTCTATTTTCTGTCTTGTCCACAGGTTTATCTTGTAGATTTTTGTTTTGCGTGTAGCGCGGTCCTCCTGCACTTACTAATAGATACTAAAATAATATTCAGAAACCACTCACTATATAATTTTAACTCGACATACGAGTGTAGGTAATAAATGTTTCAAGTGAGATGTTTATGGGGTAGTTATTACTTGTCGTATTTGATATTTAAACGATTAATTAACAGAGAAAGTTTTTTCATAAGACAGATTATTATTCTTGCATGAAACAAATGACTTTTTGTTTGCAAAAATAAAATTGTATTCTGATTTGAGCGCTATTAGTTGTGTGAACATGAATTGAGTAAAAAACAAAATGACATTTTCGACTTTTAATTACATTTTTGGTGTTGATTTGTTTTGTTTTATTTCTGAATGTGAAGCCAATGTCGAGATACAACCAATTTGATATTCAACAGTCGACCGTTTAATTATAAGCCAAGACTTTTTCCGTGATTTGAGTGGAGTTTTGAAATACAAATAGTTAAAACATAATTAAATCAGATTTAAATGTATTTATACGTATATCGACACATGTTTATAGTGTATGAATTATGTAAGCAACAGTCTTTTTACTTCTATTTGGGAGTGGGTTCGCTAGCCTAGAGGTCGCGGGTTCGACCCTGGTGTTGACCAAAAAAATCCATTGGGATTTTCCGGCATGGTTCCCCTTGTCAGTGGTGCAGGACGGAGGACCTGGCAGGGAGAGCTATCTAGTCGTTTGGATGGGACGATAAACTGGGGTCCCGTGTACACATTGACGTGCACATAAAAGGTCCGTTGGTAGTTTGAATTCGATTATAAGTGTAGGCCTAGCGCCACTGGGCAAAATGTCCCCCCAAAGCACACTGTATGGCGTGTGCCCGTCTTCATTAGCCCACTTCGAGCAGAACAGTCGGACGTTAAACCCCATTTCATTTTTACTTGTACAGAGTTTGAACATAGGTCATTTCGGAATCAGAGTGCGCATGCGTTAATAGGTATCTCCGCCATCTTAAAGTGAATCTCCACTAATTCTAATTGGAAACTTCATTACCGTATACCTCTGTTGTTGTATATTTCCACACCACGCTAGTCTTAGTCGTAATGTAGTGCCTTTATAGCACCTCTATCTCCACCCCCTTTTTGCATGTCCGGTATTATTGACTTTCTGGGCTCAAATCGATGAAGAGTGTTTGAATTTCCATTTGCTGCCTGGTGAATATTCATGAAATTTGGGGGGCCTAAGGATCAGGAAGCAAACAGACATGAATTATGGTGATGCCTAATAAAATGACGTCACTGTCTATAGATTCATTTGACCGGGCCTAGCGAAAAATCGAAATGGTCAACCCCTTTCAATATTTTTATCCGGGGATTGTGACATATTGAGCTCTGTGTGGTTATGATGATTAAAAAAAATGTTCCAAAAAAATTAAATCCCAAGACATGTTATAGATTTAACATTGAAGTTAATGTGGAGAGAATTACTAGTCTTAGACTGGAGCAAACTCACAGAGTTGTTTCCCTTTATACGTACTCGTGTTGTATCAATCTCCATTCAGACAGGATATGGAATAGAGAGAGGCTAGGTCATTTCGGGACTAACATGTAATGCTATTGTGTTTCAATAGTTCGCTTGCGTGTAGGGGTCTTTAGCTGTGGGAGGAAAGCCTCGAGGTTGGACAGGCGATCCTTCTCCTTGGCAAGTACTAGACCACCCAACGCCCCCCCCCCCGCCGCCAAATGGAATTGAGATTAATGTTACGTCATTAGAATACTACTTAGGTTATTTTGAGATATTGCATTTTCTTATATTTTTTTTTAAACAAAAAAAACGGGCACTAGTTCCATACGCTTGATAATTTTCTTCTTCTTGAGGCGATGATTGCCAAGAAGCCTAAGACTTCGCCAATTTGAGTATGATTGGTAGGAAACATGGCATGTTTGTTATTTGGCAGACAGACTTATAAATATCTGTATCATATGACAATTATTTCCTGTTACATATGGTACGCTCGTGTTTGTTAGTTCTATGGTTTCATGTATGATGTGAGATAGTAGAATTTTACCCGGGTGGACTAAGACTAGTAATTATTTTCCCTTATTTTATGATGTAGTGCGAGTTATAAACAGACAATTTTTCCTTTAAATTTTTTCTCCCCTCTTTCTGCATTTTTGGGTTAACTTTTTGGTCTAAAATTGGAGAAAAGGGATCAAATTTGCAATTCCATAGCAGTTTGGGGTAATACTGATGATATTACAGCGGAGGGATAGGGGGTGTAAAGTGTCTTTCTGCAGAAGTGAGATTTTGACCCCCGTCAACATCAAATCCCCGTAGCAAAAAATCTAAACTGTCAACCCCCTACAAAATTATGATGAGGAGATTGCCAAATGTGGTCACCATGGTGCCTGTAAAGATTGGAACCAGCAGAATGTTGAGCAAAAAGCTGCAGCCTGTGATGTTACAGCCATTTAACATTGAAGTCAATTGGCAAATAATAATAGCTAGTCTGAGACCGGATAACGAGCAGTGTTTGACCCCCCCCCCCTTGGACGTGACAATTAAGGCGTAGGGTCTCATGCCCAACCTCATGGGTTTTCTCCGGTCTCCTCCTAGCTTCGTAGCTAAAAACGTTGAGATATACTGATGTGCTTGTTTTTAGCTTCGATTGGATGCCTTTAGTTTCACCTGGGGGATCACGTGGCTAAGTGGATAAGACGCTAGCTCGCTAGCCTGGAGGTCGGGTGTTCGATCCCTGCATTGGCCGAGAAAGTTCATCCAGATTTTCTGGCGTGGTTCTCTCTTGTCAGTGATGCAGGACGGAGGGGCTGACAAGGAAAGCTGTCTAGTCGTTTGGATGGGACGAAAAACCGAGGTCCCGTGTACACATTGGCGTGCACGTAAAAGATCCCTTGGCAGTTGGGATTCGATATAAGAGTAGGCCGTAGTGCCGCTGTCCGGGCAAAATTTCCCTCATAGCACATTGTATGGCGTATGCCCGTCTTCATTAGCCCAGGTTAGGAGCAGAACAGTAGGACGTTAAACTCCATTTCATTTCATTTCATTTCATTTCAGTTTCACCTGGCAAACTTAGCTTTTTTATTAATGCATGTAACATCTTAAACACAACTTAATTTTCTTCTATTAGAACTTATTACATTATTTCATTTATCAGGAAATAATGACAATAAAGTAAATCAAGCGTTGTTTTTTCGGGTTTTTTTTCAAAATTGATACGGTGTACCACTCCTGCGCAACTCGGATCAGGTTAGTACTTTGATTGGCTATTGTATACGAGGTCCCGCCTTTATGTGTTAAAGACGTCAAATTTAAAATGTCGGAGAAAGCAAAAAGAGGTAGGATTTTCTGCCTAATTGTAGTTGGATGTGACAGAAATGTTATAAATAACAATAATCAATCTTTGTTTTGAAGACAAAATTGTCAATTTTGCTTATTTGAAGCCCGGTGGGGTTTGCCAGTTGAAACTATATAACACCATCTCTTATCTCGAAGTACGGAGGGTTCAGAGACGCGGTTTCTTATCTAGTTTTTCTCCCCCTGAAATAAAATTGAACCATATGTTAGTCCAGAAATGATCTGGATTGTGTCGAGTGGAGGTCAAACCTCATTTCTCCCTCTCTCTCTCTCTCTCTCTCCTCTCCTCTCTCTCTCTGTCTTAAGTTGCAAAATAGAGTCTTCTCCCTTGCACACGCTGGCAACCGTGTCGTGTCATGGCAGACAAATGAAATGAAATGAAATGGGGTTTAACGTCCTACTGTTCTGCACCGATTGGGCTAAAAAAAAAAGACGAGCATACCCCATGCAGTGTGCTATAAGGGAAATTTTACCCGGACAGCAGTGCTACAGCCTATTCTTATATTGAATTCCAACTAGCTAGGTCAAGGGTTCTTTCATGTACACGCCAATGTGTCAATAACTTCTGTTTTTCGTCCCATCTGATGAACTATTCTTTGTCCCTTGCTAGGCCGTCTTTATCTCTGACAAGGGGGAAACACGCCGGAAAATTCCGATGAACTTTCTCGAACAGCATTCGACCTCCTGGGCACGGATTTTCTTACTAAAGTCGAACCATCTGCATGCGAATGACATTTCGTTAAACCAGTGGTCGTGACCAGCCGTACCATGCGATAAAGCACGGTCGGGATAGTTCAAAGATGGCTGACAAAACTGAAACTTGAGAAGATTTTCTGAAAAATATAATAAAATTGCCGATTGCCGTTGCGTTATTTACACCTTGGTCGGTATTATAGGGCCCATGTTAACACCTGAAAGTTAGTGAATGGGCATTGTAGTATAGATGTTAAAAAAAAATTTTTTTGTTCGTCTTTTTTGGATGGATTTGACAGATTATGATCTTCTTATTCGAATATATATAGGCACACGACAAAAAACTGTACGTCTGAAATGATCTTGGTTGGGTGACATAAATCCAATGAAAAATATTCTGATATTGACTAATCCTATATGTAACCTATTTTAAGCTTGCTTTCACGTCGCAGTATGGAAAATTAACCAGTTTTTAAAAATACATGAGTAGGAGAAAATATAGCGGGCGGAACAACTGACATGGTCGCCACCATATTGAATATTCAATGGCTAGGGCCATTTGCGTTTGGGAACTTGTTCAGACTGTAGTCGCGAACATAGTCTACATCCGAAGGTCGCCCAGACTAGCGAGCCAGAGCCTTACTCACTGGACCACCTTAGATGTAGTCAAAATGACATAAAATAACAAAGTGTAACTCTATATTTATATCACTTAAGTCTTATTACATAAAATAACAAAGTGTAACTCTATATTTATATCACTTAAGTGTTATTACATAAAAGAATATTAAATCTATATTTTTTTATTGCCAATCGGATCAATCGTATTGACTAATAGATATTCCGTTTTGACTACATTTTTGAGTCATTTGGGTTTAAATCCGTTTCGCCTATCAACATTTTAAACAAGCCGTCGCCATCTTTCACTTGATTCGCTGATCTTTTTTGATGGGCCTCGTTTTAATCCGATCGAATATAACTGGGAGATTATCTACTGTTGATATTTTGATTAAATGCTATAATCATAATGGCGGCGGGGGGGGGGGGTAACGCGTGTGCGTTAAATCGTAAGGTCTTTCATTGAGTCAAGTCACGTGGTTTCGATTCATGGTAAAGGGTATGGTCATCTATCCAACCTCATGGGTCTTTTACAGGGCCTCCGGTTTCCTCCCACTGCTAAAGACCCCTTACGCGCAAGCGAATTAATGAAATAAAATGAAACCATATGCTAGTCCCAAAATGACCTCTCTCTCTCGAAATGACCTAGTTTGTGTCGAGTGGGCGTTACCTCTCTCTCTCTCTCTCATTAAATAATCAATGAGAATTGATTAAATAAAATTAAACCATATGCTAGTCCCAAAATGACATCTCTCTCTTTCGAAATGACCTAGTTTGTGTCGAGTGGGCGTTACACTCCCCCCTCTCTCTCTCCCTCTCTCTCTCTCTCTCTCTCATTAAATAATCAATCTGAGTGTATTTAAGCGTGATTTATTGAGTAAAATTTTATATATTTACCGAAAACCTCAGCTGATGATCATAGGCTTTAAATGTCAATCTAATCATGGCATGATGGACAATAATCTGAAATATAGTCACGACCCCTGTCAATATTAATACAGTCCTAACTCACAATTGATATGTCTAATAAATAAGACGAAAATAAAAAAAAGTTGGGATATTATCGTAAAATAACTACCTTTCAACTAATGGCTTCCCATACTACGAAACCCTACTCAGAAAAAATGTCAACATTGTTTTTTGTCATCAAACATCAAAACATACAAATTAAAGTTTGTTCCACGATTTTTAACCGAAAAGCCGATCGATTTACAATACGGGTCAAACTAACTCTAACGTCATGGTAAATACACGAGTAAACACTGGTTCATATGAAGTTATTTTAAAATTTAATATATAAAAGGATTAGTTTTCTATAGCCAACACGCCCACCACCATCGAAACGTTTTATTTTTCTTATAAATAATGTATAGATCTTTTAATATGTAATCTAAACTTCTACTCCAAAATATCTTTATGGTTTAGTTTATCTTTATAGTTGTGATCAATGATTTGCTTTATTTTTGTAACAACTATACCATATTGATTTCTTTGTAAGGTCTGGCACGATGTCTTATATCAAAATGTAACCAAATGAAATAAAATAAAATGGAGTTTTAACATCCTACTATTTCGTACCGACTTGGCTCCTAGAAACAGCCAACATTTCGATATACCGAGAGAGAGAGAGAGAGGGAGAGGAATGGGGTTTAACGTCCACTCGACCAAAACTAGGTAATTTCGGGACAAACATGGTTCAATTGTATTTCAATAATTCGTTTGCGCGTAGGAGTCTTTAGCAGTGTGAGGAAACCGGGGGACCAGCCACGAGGCTGGACAGGCGACCCTAATCCTTGTCATGCACAAGCGGAGATTCGAAACCATGTCACTTGACTTGATGACAGACCTTATGATTTCACGCGCACGTGTGTAACCACTAGACCACCCACTAGTCAAAACAGTAAACAGAATGAATCTGACACTTGAAGGGGCGTTCGGTAAGATTAGATAAAGAGCTGACAAATGAAATGAAATGAAATGGGGTTTAACGTCCTACTGTTCTGCTCCTATGCTGGGCTAATGAAGACGGGTATACGCCATACAGTGTGCTATAATGTAAATTTTGCCCGGGCAACGGCACTATCGCCTACTCTTATATCGAATTCCAACTTCCAAGGGATCTTTTACGTGCATTCCAATGTATACACGGGACCTCGGTTTTTCGTATCATCCGAAGATCTAGAAAGCTGTCCATGTCAGGCCCTCCGTCCTGCATCAATGACAAGGGGGAACCACGCCGGAAAATCTGGATGAACTTTCTCGGCCAATGCAGGGATCGAACACCCGACCTCCAGGCTAGCGAGCCAGCGTCTAACCCACTTAGCCACAGTGATCCCCAAAGAACTGACAGTTCTCGCTATAATAGTTTAAAACTAAATAATGAATAGGGGATGTGTTGAATATTTCAGTCAAATTACTTCAGTCTGAGCTGCGTTATCGCCGTTAAAAGAACAGTGCATCCTCGATTGTCATTGCTACCGTTGTTAAAATAATAAACAAAGTCTCGATTATCCATTTTTAAATTACATCATTAACTGGCCGAATCAATCTAATCTACTTAAAATCGGAGCCATCCGATGGCATTGAGATTTGATTATGGTCTGGATTAATTAATTAATGTCTAATTAATAATTTATATAACACTTAAGGCATAAAGAAAGACCCGCAATGGGCAGATTTAACTCTCGCATAATGTCTGTTTAATTTACTCAATTTAGTAACTAAAACGTTAGAGTTATTCTCCGAATGGAGCCATGATTATTAATACGTTAAGACTTTATGTAGCTAGAGCAATAATTATATCTTTTAAAGGTCAACCTCTTCCTAATAGAGTATTTTAATTCCCGTCTCACTGTTTCACCTTTCCCCGTCGATAATAATAGTATAGTCAAAATACAAAACAATATATCTATCACTGGTTTCGGGGAAACAAGAATTCGCCCAGTGGAAGAAGTAAACGTTAGTTGTAGTCGGTGGCACAGTCTCGACAATTGAACTCGGCGATCTTCGCTAGTACATTTGATCTCGGTTTTCTCAACTAGTACGCTTGATCACGACGATCTCCGCTAGTGGCAGTCTCCGCTAGGACGCAGGATCTCGGCATTCTCCGCTAGTACGTCAGGGGCCTGTTTCACGAAATTTTAACTAAGATAAAATCCAAATTTTAGTAATATTAGATAGACTTTAGTGCTTAGCCAATCAAAATTGAAGTATCTACTAAAATTTTGATTTTATCTTTAGTTAAGATATTAAGAACCAGGGCCCTGCTCCATATCGATATGATATTGATATGTCACAATTTGAAGATGACGTCATGGATCAGAATGGTCGGTTATTGGTTCTTATAGTACGCTCGTAGCAAATCGAACAACTTATCAGATGTAACGATAATTGTCGGAGAAAACATGGACGGTATAACCTTAGCAGGTGTATTACAAGTCTGCCATCCATACATGTATTTCCAACATTTCGTTAATCTCCCATTCGGCCAATCTGAGACTTCCTGTGGTTATGTCTACATATGACCAATCAGCGTTCTTTACGGTTCATTGTATGACAGCAGTCGAGTGGGCGACTTGTTGTGTGAGTGAGTGTTTCTTCATCGTTTTTGCGTCAGGATTCGAAACGTGACATCCAAGGGCAAATGTCAATGTCCAGGCTTACCTCAACGGGCTGAACTGAATATCTAGAGTCAGACGGTAATTAGCGACATGTACCAAATAAAGACGCCACTTTGTCAATAACGTCATTAAACGACCCTAATTAAGAGAAAGGTCTTTGTGAATTAAAGATCTTTTATAGATCTATAACAAGACCAATACAAATATACGACTATTATACCATTGATGTAGAGTTTTACACAACATTGTAAACCGGAGGACACGGAGAGAATCCACGAGGTTGGACAGGCCACCCTACTCCTTGTCACGTACAACCGGGGAATCGCCGTTACCACGCCAGTTGACTCAATGACAGACCTTATGATACAGTGCGTCTAAATGTATAAAAGTTTATATTTAGAAATGGGTTGTATATATTAGTAAAATGTCTAGACATAAGATCTCTTATTAACCTCATCACTTCACAGACTAAATCTAGAAAGAAAACAGTAATTGGGCTGTATTATTAAAGGTACGACGCCTTCTGGGGCTTTCTATACCACATGGTTCAGGTGTAGGGTTAGGTTTATGTTTAGTGGTGGGTAATCCTAAGAATTCCTAAGTGACCTCCCCGACCGGTCCGACATTGTACACCCGCCGCTAGCGATAAGTAATCATAACTCCAGCCATAATGTGATCCCCCCCGACCGGTCTGAACTCCACCACAATCAGTCCCAATCTGCTAACTCCTCTCCAACCGGCCTGGGCTTTACCATAACCAGTTTTAACTCCTCCACAACCGCTCCCAATCAACCTGGACTTCTCCAAAACCCGGTCTGAACCCAACCTGCGTATCAACCACTCCCAAACTCCGTCTCAATCACTCCCAACCTGCCTCTCACCCACTCCCAACCTCCTCTCAACCATTCTCAACCTGCCTCTCACCCACTCCCAACCTGTCCAACCTCCTCCCAACCTCCTCTCACCCACTCCCAACCTGCGTCTCAATCACTCAAAACCTGCCTCTCAACCACTCCCAACCTGTCCAACCTGCCTCGCAACCACTCCCAACCTGTCCAACCCCCTCTCACCCACTCCGAACCTGCGTCTCAATCACTCAAAACCTGCCCCTCAACCACTCCCAACCTGTCCAACCTGCCTCTCAACCACTCCCAACCTGCCCAACTTCCTCTCAACCATTCCCAACCTGCCTCTCAACCATTCCCAACCTGCCTCTCAACCACTCCCAACCTGCCTCTCAACCATTCCCAACCTGCCTCTCAACCATTCCCAACCTGCCTCTCAACCATTCCCATCCTGCCTTTCAACCACTCCCAACCTGTTCAAACTCCCTCTCAACCGCTCCCAGCCAATCTGGGCGTCCCACAAACCAGCCCACAGCCTCCCTGAACTCCTCCCAAACAACTCCCAAACAGTCTGAACTGCTCATCAACCTGCCAGAAACTAGACAACGCCACAGCTGGTTACATTCATCAATGTGTGCTTTCTGTAATACAATACCAATCAATGTCTGAGTATTTCTGCTTCAAGTTAATTAATTTACCATGAAACAGTCAGCAATATAAACCACAGCCGGTCATTATAATCTCCCATCCCAGAGAACAATGGTTCCTATAATTATCTCATGTTCTCAATGGATGATACAGCCCCATGTAACTAATACATCAAACTAATTATAGATTGCATACAGTCCTGTATTAGCCAAAAACAAACTTTTTTGCGCAATAAGGCACAGATTTAAATATACGGCATGATATCCCCGAGAAAACAATACACCTTTATACCAAGGTTTGTGATATCTGGCTATCCGTATCACTAAAGTTCAAACGATACGGTGTTTTACAAATGATTAAATCTTTGGTAATCAAGTATGGATTGTTTTCGCTGTGTTTTGTTACATGATGTTAGATCTAGGATAGACGTCTTATTACACGACATCAAAGAAGGTCCGTATCAATGGTTTCCGTTATCCTGGTGGTTTTTTACTCGTCATTCAAGATTGTTCATTACTTAAGATCGCAATTATATAACCCAGATATTTATAGAATCGGACATCTGCATGGTGTAGAAATAGCGAGCGAACAGGGAGTTATTTTATCTCACTAAAACTGGTCTGAGGAGATGAAGGTATAGACACGGTTCGCCACATTTTAGCCACGTTCTCTTCTCGTCTTGTGCACAGTTGTTCGTAATCGCAACTTGAAGAAGGTCGCTTGAAGACACGGGTTTGATCTAGACGGGTAAAGCGCGGATAAATTGCTAGAGGTGGAGGTGGCAGTTACCGGAATCATCCGTTCGTGACCACAACTGAACGAAGGTTGAAACTCTAGCTGACACTGTTTTAGATTGAATGGAACTTGTTGACACTAACTAGATGACTCCTGTTACCACCAGTGGGTACCTCAATCAACTACACCTCGGTCTACCCATAAAATGACATCAAGCTGATTAAAATACACATCTATATTTCGTTTCGTTTTTTTATACTTTCAATGAGAGAGAGAGAGAGCGCGCGAGAGAGAAAGAGAGAGAGAGAGAGAGAGGGGGAAATGGGGTTTAACGTCCACTCGACACAAACTAGGTCATTTCGGGACTAACATAAGGTTTAATTTTATTTCATTAATTCGCTTGCGCGTAGGGGTCTTTAGCAGTGGGAGGAAACCGGAGGACCCGGAGAAAACCCACGAGGTTGGACAGGCGACCCTTACTTTCAATGAACTACACTACATAAAGATCTGACCGGTTGTAGTGATAGATCGCGTCATAGGTCAATCGAGAGGGTTTTGACCTATGACATTTGATTAAGCAATCAGCATTGATGTTTCTAGTGGGTTACCCACAGTTCCGTGCACCACATGACAAAAGCTCGCTGTAAAAAGCTCGCTGTTTCATTGGCTAAACACTCACGTCATCCAGAACACGTCAATGATAAAAAAAAAACTCGCCCTAACAGAACGTTTTATTGGCTAATCCGCCACATTATCCAGAACACGTCAATGATACCAACTCTTCCAGATCCAAGTGTAGTAAAGACAAGTAAAACGAAATTTTGAAACGAAATAGGATCTGTGTTTTAATCAGGAGCGATTTGAGGATATTGACCAGATATTGTCAACCCAACCTTAGACTTTCTTACACATATTCAATGAAATGAAATGGGGCTTAAGGTCCTACTGTACTCACTTATATCGAATTCCAACTGCCAAGGGATCTTTTACGTGCACGCCAATGTGTACACGGAGCCTAGGTTTTTCGTGCCACTCGAACGCCTAGACAACTGTCCTTGTCAGGCCCTCCTTCTGCACCACTGACAAGGGGGAAACAACGTCTGGAAAATTCCAATGAACTTTCTCGACCAACACCCGGAGCGAACCCGTGACCTCCAAGCTAGCAAACCAGCGTCTTACTCACATAGCCACCTGAATTTGACTAATTGTGAAGAAATGTTGTGATTTGTCATGGGTTTGATTCAGACGGAAGAATATGGTGATGCGTTTATTGTTTTAACTGGGGGGTGGCCGAATGGTTAGCACGTGTGCGCTTTATCATAAGGTCTGTCAATGAGTCAACTGGCGTGGTTTCGATTCCCCGGTGGCACGTGACAAGGAGTAGGGTCGCCTGTCCAACCTCGTGGGTTTTCTCCGGGTCCTCCGTTTTTCTCCCACTGCTAAACACCCCTAGGCGCAAGCGAACTATTGAATTAAAATTGAACCATGTTAGTCCCGAAATGACCTAGTTTGTTTAGAATGAACGTTAAACCCCAGGTTACGCTTCTTCTGAGGTCTCGGGTTCATACAAGGGTATTATCTCTCTCTCTCTCTCTCTCTCTTTTAACTGGGGGTAATGACCGCGGAGGTAAGGTACTATCCTAACAATAGCTGCCAGGGTTCCCGATTATCACATTATGACTTGGTTTAAGGAGATATAATAGGAATGGTTTCGTGACAAGTTTAAAATCCATCTAATCACAACTTTAACCCATCACGCACCTGTTCTGTACATACATGTTTAAATACACCCATCATAACTACAGTTCATGTAACAACCCAGGTCACGTCTTGCAGATTATTTCTATATTTAAGTCACGTACGGTATGAATGGGGTGGCGGTTGGGATGGCCTAGTGGTCCAGAGTGTCAAGCTTCGACCTCTAGCTGGCCGATCACCTCTGACTTGCGGTTGTGGTTTCGATCCTTGGTGTGAGTGTATGTGGTTTGGAGATAGGGGCGCATTCTTAACCTCATGGGTTTACTCCGGGTTCCTCCCACAGGAAAGACCCCTGTGTGTGCGCTAAGATAATAAAAATAAAAATAAGACAACTTGGCTGCGATATTACGTTCGGTGGAAGCGGACGTTATACACTAAGTACAACATATGAAAGGGGTAACAGGTAATAGGTTACGCTTCTTCTGAGGTCTCGGGTTCATATAAGGGTATTATCAAAAAAAGTTACCCTAACACTATTAGATCAAATTTTCGCTCGCTAACCTGGGGATTGCGTGTTCGATCCCTGCACTGGCCGAGAAAGTTCATCGGCGTTTTCCGACGTGGTTTACCCTTGTCAGTGGTGCAGGACGGAGGGCCTGACAACGACAGCTGTCTAGTCGTTCGTATGGTACGCAAAACCGAAGTCCCGTTTATTCATTGGCGTGCACATAAAAGATCCCTTGCTAGTTGAAATTTGATATAAGAGTAAGCCATAGTGCCGCTGCCCGGACCAAATTTCCCATCATAGCACACTGTATGGCGTATGCCCGTCTTCATTAGCAGAACAGTAGGACGTTAAACCCCATTCCATTTCATTTATTCTATTTTCCTGGCAAATGAAGGTTCTTTTTGTTGCAACACAGACCCGAAATGAAATGATTTTTGATTTTAACGTCCTACTTTTCTACGTCATGTTGTATGCTATTGGGAAAATGTTGCCCTGACAGCACACTACGGCATATAGTCAAGGGTTCTTTTACATGCACGCTAACATGTACACGGACCTCGCATTTTCGCCTCATCCGAACGCGAAAAACGCCGATGCGATGCATCATAAGCTCTGTCATTGTGTCAACTGGCGTGGTTTCGATTCCTCGGTTGGACGTGACAAGGAGTAGGGTCCTCCGGTTTCCTCCCACTGCTAAGGACCCCTACGCGCAAGCGAAGTGTTGAAATAAAATCAAACCATGTGTTAGTCCCGAAATGACCTAGTTTGTGCCGAGTGGACGTTAAACAACATTTCTCTCACCGGGTCTCTAGATTACAAAGACATTACCCTACGCATTGAGCCACCGTGTCATTATTTGATGTAAAAGTACGTGTTTATAAATATCAGTTTATAATTACCTATCTTGTTACCTATCTGAGCGTATATACCTATTATTAATTAGCTGTATCGATATGCCATACTTCAATCGGTTTGTTTCTACCTGAGAATATCAGTTTAAAATGTTTAAAAGGTTATCTGAAAGATGTTAATTAGACACATGTAGATTACATTACACGCGTTTAAACTTGATAATCAAATCTAAAACAATATAAAGTTCGAGTCTAAATTCCTTTACTTCAAAAGACAGGTATCACATTGTTAGGATAATTCGCTACTCGTCTTGTTGCTGCTGTTGTCGTTGTCGTTGTTGTTGTTGTTGTTAAATGTTGTTGTTGTTGTTGTTGAATGTTGTTGCTGTTGTTGTCGTTGTTAGATGTTGTTGTTATTGCTGTTGTTGGTGGTGGTGGTGTTGTTGTCTTTGTTGTTGCTGTTGTTGTTGTTGTTGTTATTGATGTTGCTGTTGTCGTTGCTGTTGTTGTTGTTGATGTTCTTGTTGTTGCTCTTCTTCTTCTTCTTCTTGGAACGACGCTCTTCAAGAAAGGGAGGTCCCATGTTCGATCGCCGTGCTGGCTGAGAAAGTTCACCAGGATATCCCGGCGTGGTTCCCCCTGATCAATTGTGCAGGACGAAGGGACAACGTGTACTCGTTCGGATGGGACCAAAAACCGAGGTTCCGTGTACACACTGGCGTGCACATAAAAGAGCCCTTGGCAGTTGGAATTCGATATAAGAGTAGGTTGTAGCGCCATACTGTATGGCGTATGCCCGTCTTCACTGTCACAGTCAGAGCAGAACAGTAGGACGTTTTATTACTTTTTCTCTTCGAAAAAGGCAACTCTGCTATTTCAAGTATGATCGAAATGAAACCTCGTGGGTTTTCTCCGTGTCCTCCGGTTTCCTTCCACTTCTAAAGACCCCTACGCGCAAGTGAATTATTGAAATAAAATTGAACCATATGTTAGTCCCGAAATGAGCAGCATGCATGAACCAATACACAATGATTTACATGTGATCAAATTTATTTGTGTTGTTTATTCCATGTTCTATGTTTGTTTATGTGTTTTATTCCATCCATTAATGATTCGTTATGGATTTTATCTCTGTTTTAAACAAAAGACTGTATAACTGTAGATGGTATCTCTGTTTTTAATAACAGATTTAATTGTAGATTTTTTAGTTATGTTTGTTTAACCACACTGAAACTGCGTGTGATTTGTTCCATTTGAAATGAGGCTCAAAACCTCTAAATGAAATGAAATAGGGTTTAACTTCCTAATGTTGGGCTGACGAAGATAGGTATCTCAAAACCGAATTTTTTAATCAAATATACAAATGATTGAATACGCTTCTAGCTGTGTTTGTGTCAGACTTTTACCACGTGTACTAAATAAAGTTCTCTGTTTTTTGTTTATGTCTTTTTTATGGATTATGTGATTTTATATTAATTGTACTTATGTACAGCAGCTCGTCGAGTTGAATTGTCGGCGCTATGTAAATCAATTATTATTTTTATTATTATTATTATACGCCATACAGATGAGTTTGACAATAGAATTAAAATTCCATTTTGAAGTACACTATTTATAGTAGCAATTATTGTTGTTTATTTATACAAACGACGCTACATTACGGTTATCTACACACCTCCTAAATTTTTAAATAGATCGTTTAAAAACTGTAAGGTCTGTCATTGAGTCAACTGGCGTGGTTTCGAATCCCCGGTTGTACGTGACAAGGAGTAGGGTCGCCTGTCCAACCGCGTGGGTTTTCTCCTGGTCCTCCGGTTTCCTCCCACTGCTAAAGACCCCTACGCGCAAGCGAATTATTGAAATAAAATTAAACCATATGTTAGTCCCGAAATGACCTAGTTTGTGTCGAGTGGACGTTAAACCCCATTTCTCTCTCTATATATAAAAACTGTTATTCCTAAATTAAAACAGCAACACAATAACACTTGTTAAGGGTAAGTGATCTATCTCATCGAGTGATAAAAAATGGGAATCATTCAAACATATTTCAAGTCACTGAGCTTCAAATGTTAGAAATTCTAAATTAAACATACATAATGCGACAAGTGAATCTGCCTATTGCCGGTTTTTCGGTAGGCCTGAAATGTTATATAAACTATTAAGTAGACATTTATTAACTTATCCAGACCATAATCAACTCTCGATGCCATGTTATGTCGGATTTTCGCTGGATTTGAATCCGATCTGCCGCTCAATGCTCATTGATGATTAAATCCAAATATGGATTATATTTTTTATCGTACCGACTTTAGTAAAGGTGATCGATACCAGGCCAAACATTCAATCGCTAAAATCTTGGTTAAGAGTGGAGCAATTTGACTGAAATTATCAGCATTATTTCCTTTACATTATCTAGTTTTTAACTATTATAATGAGAACTTCCAGTTCTTTATCTAATCTTCGATAATGGTCCTTTAATATATTTATTTTGCATTATCTATATTTAAAGTATTACATAATGTGAGCGAAAGTGATAGGTAAAATATTAGAATCGTCAAATCTCTCTCAGATGCTCAATACCACTCTTATTGTAACTGAATAATATGTCCCAATCTTTATTCTGGTCAACAAATTGTACTATTTTACAATATTTCAATTAATTGATGAAACAAATTTCATCTTAACACACCTAATTTAAAAATTTTGAAAAATTCAACATAATGGTTTGAAACGTCCAACGTAAACCTTTTCAAATGAAACTTAGATTTAAAAATATTTTCGAACCCTCTGGACAAGTAAAATAGGATGTAATGGATAATTTACACAACAGGTAGGACACTTAAACATCTAGTACTTAGATAGAGATATTATTTATTTTCTGGAGCTTTCACGCCAGCAAGAGTGTTATTGTCCCTTTAATTGACCATATTATTGTTTAATTTAACAAAGGCCCAGCGACTGGCATATCTATAGTGGTCAAGTTAGATAATCAAGTATAGTGGTCAAGTTAGATAATACGTTGACCGCTAGTTGCGTTTACTACAATGTATTCAGTTTTCACACATCAATTGTTCTGTAACCTGTTATGTGATTAACGAATGTACCATTTTAGTATAAATTGTCTTAGCTTTTTGGATATAGAACAGACGAGCTTTGGTTGCTCACCAGAGAAGGGTTTCTCGTATATTTAGTATGTTGATAGTATTGTATATGTTATAATAAAATGTTGAATCCAGACCATCTTTTATTTCTATAAATAAACTATGTTATAATAGCACGAACGACCAGCTCTTTATCGTACATAATGTATCTTTAATCAGTGATAAATAGAATAGTTTTTTAGTTCTTTAAGATGGTCCTAGGTTCATGTTGACCGAGTATTCTAAGAAGGAAATGGTATTTTCTTTTCTTTATAAGCTTCTAAGACAATAATATTTTCACAAAGATAATATTAAACATCGGAAACCACGTCGAAGGTTATCTGCATTCATATCGTGTCACGGACTTAAACAGGAAGTAATTATTGATTGGATAATAAAAGATCGTTTGTGTTGAATTGACTTTAGAACCGGATTATTTTTGTATCCGAGTTTAATGACGTAGGAGAAATGGGCCTTGATATAAAGATAAATCATTCGCTGTATATATATTGAAGCCTGAAGAAGTTCCGGTGGAACAGAAAGCGCTAGCTTAAAAAATGTAGTTTGTTTTCTTTCCAAACATCTTATTGATATATGTATATATATATATATATATATATACATATATATAAAATCAAAATGTTGAGGAAAGAAACATAGAATTATGCGGCGTGTTAAATCACTATGGTTTTGTTTTGTAGGATTGTAGAGTCAGACGTTCAGCTTTGTTTAGATCATCGTTAAATCCGCCCCATGGTGGTGCTCATATGTCGGGCGCGATGTTGTGCCGAATGGTTTTGAATATTTACTATTTGTGGACTAAGGAATTGGGCTCCATGCGCGACTCAACTTGGGAGCGACGATCTTGGAATAAAACCAAGACTCGCCAATTCAAGTTGGGGGGGGGGGGGAGAGAGAGAGAGAGATGGGGGTACTTCCACTTGACACAAACCAGGTCATTTTGGTTTCAATAATTCGCTTGACCCATAGGGTTGGACAGGCGACAGTACTCCCTGTCACGTACAATCGAAACCACGCCACTTTACTAAATGACAGACCTGATCAATTCGGCTAGCCCCCACCCCACCCCCACTACCTGAGACTTGGACAATGCCGCATCGATTGTCAGACTTCGATTTTTGATATGCCACAATTCCAAGATGGCAACGATGACGTTATGCTCGGACCCTTGGCCATAATACTCTCGTATTATTTGCTGAGCATTGAGAGAATCTTCAACGAAATGTCGCTTTAATTAAAATAGTAATTGTGTTGCATATTATGTTTTTGTAACGTGTGTCAATTGCTAAATGTCGCTCAAAGAAGACTCTCATGCTTTTTAAATTTTGTCGTGACGTGTACACGCATTACAATAAAAACAAGAAGAGAAAACGTCCGATGTTGATTAATGTAGACTTGTGTTGCAGGACTGAATATAATTATCTCGTGAATAATAGATGGTCCATGTCATTTACAATATCTCTTATCATTTATATCACTGTCGCCATTTTATTTATTTCTATACACGTACATACGAAAAACACGTTATTGCGCCCTTTTCCTTGATTAAAATATCACTCGTATTACTTTAGACTATTACGTGAAACCGTCCGCTAGTTTTATAATGTATATTATTACAGGGAAGGAAACCGACGCTTAGTTTCAAAATGTATATTTAAGTCGGCCTATGTGTGGATGATTTGGATTAATGAATCTGTAATAGATCCAATACTAGCCGTACAAACACAAAAAAAAAGACAAGGATTTTCTGGCGGCGGGTTGGAGTGATCCCCGTGCACACCACCAACAGCGCTGTAAGGCCCCCAATCGGCCTTCTTTGCCATCTACAGTTTGCCATTCCCCGGGAAATATCCACCCCTAATGCACTTTGTACGTTCACATTTCATCTAGTATGTTGTCATCGTACATGTGTGAAAAAGTGCTCAACTTGTGCGAACCGATTGAAACCCATGTTATTGATCTACAATATTAACTATACTGTCCACTACACGTCCCGTATAAGCGCATTTAATTACCGACGTAATAATTTCCACATGTAGTGATAGTGCTCGTGATTAAATAGAATGCACAGTCAGTTATATAAGACCCTGAGACGGGAGATTTGAAAAAAGGAGAGACGGGAGAATGAGAGGAGCAGAGACCGGCGTATGGACTCACCCGAGTTCAGCCGCTGCCGTGGCAGAAAGGCGGAACGGTTGTCTTAATGTACCACATTAATGCTATCCTGGTTTAGTTTAGTTCCTGTTTAATTCGTGTTCCTGTTGTTTTTATGCGTCTGTTTTATATTAATTTTCCTGATGTTAATAAATCATATATTTACTAAAGTGATCTTCTGTTACCACAATAGTGTACGTCCTTATTTCATCTAGTAGTCTGTTGTCATCACCACTGTCTGTACGTCCATATATCATCTAGTAGTCTGTTGTCATCACCACTGTCTGTACGTCCATATATCATCTAGTAGTGTGTTGTCATCACCCCTGTCTGTTCGTCCATGTGTCATTTAGTAGTCTGTTGTCATCACCCCTGTCTGTACGTCCACATTTCAATATGGGGCTGGTTCACCAATGAGCCGAGCTGTTTGATAATTGTATTAGGTTTTGCTGTTTTTTTCATCATCTACCTTTGAATACCCTAGACACTCCGCTGTCGTCAACTCCACCCGGCCTTTGAAAACCATAGATACGCCACTGTCGCCAACTCCACCCAGGGCCCTTGAGAGGAAAACAATGTACTGTGGCGGGACCTTTTTGCGCCACCCCCATCTTTTCTAACGTTAGTCATATCTAGATGATTCACTAGCAGATTTTGATAAACGTGAAAACTTTTGTACAATCTTTTATAAGCTCCAAAACAACAATACAAAATTCATACAGAATTGCCCATTTCAATTTTGAACTTTGATATTCATGGGGCCCATAGACGCTTATGGGCCCTGGGGGGGCGCACCGGCTGCCCCCCCCCCCCCCTCGTGAGAACTGACTTCATTCGGCCTTTGAAAACCATAGACACACGGCTATCGTCACTTTTACCCGGGCTTTGAAAACCAAAGATACGCCGCTATCGTCAACACCGCCCGGCCTTTAAAAACCATGGGCACGCCGCTGTTGTCAACTCCACCGGCCTTTTAAAAACCATTCATAGGCCACTATCGTGAAGCCCACCCGGCCTTTGAAAACCATTGGTACGCCGCTGTTGTTAACTCCACCCTACCTTTGAAGATCAATGGATACGCCGCTGTCGTCAACCGTAGCCCGCCTTT
Source organism: Patella vulgata (assembly GCF_932274485.2). Classification (NCBI taxonomy): domain Eukaryota; kingdom Metazoa; phylum Mollusca; class Gastropoda; family Patellidae; genus Patella; species Patella vulgata. Next base: position 1,159,377 of record NC_065883.2, read on the forward strand.
GAAAATCATCATGAACCAAAAAGCTAGACAAACTCAAAATTTTAATAAAAACATGTTTATTACAAAGAGTGCATAATGTTGTATTTTGATATCAATTCAATGATAATATAATATAAATATTGTTTGTGGTCACGTGATTGCATTTTATATTCTTAAAGATACATTATGTAAGATTTAAATAAAGAGCTGGTTATTCTTACTACAATGGTTCGAAAATGGATCGTTCACACTGAATGTATTAAAAATTACTTCATTCTGAGCGAAGTTATCAATGTTTGAAGTTTTGTCAGGTCGTGGCATAGATTGTTTATTATGGAAACAACGGTCCTTGTAATTGGAGACTTAGCCTCAATTCGTCATTTTTAAATAAAATCAGTAAATGGCGACTGTATTTTAATCCGTTACAATCTTTGCCATCTGATGTTCTAGAAATGAAGAAATGAAATTAGGGTTTAATGTCCTACTGTTCTGCTCCTAAACTGGGCTAATGAAGACGGGCATACGCCTTACAGTGTGCTATGGGGGAAATTTTGCCCGGGCAGCGGCACTACGGCCTACTCTTATATCGAATTCCAACTGCCAAGGGATCTTTTACGTGTACGCCAATGTGTACACGGGACCTCGTTTTTTCGTCCCATCCGAACGACTAGACAGCTGTCCTTGCCAGGCCCTCCGCCCTGCATCACTGACAAGGGGAAACCTCGCTGGAAAATCTGGATGAGCTTTCTCGGCGAATGCAGGGATCGAACACCCGACCTCCTGGCTAGCGAGCCAGCGTCTTACCAACTTAGCCACCGTGATACCCCCTGATGTTCGAGAGTGTTGATTATAAGCATGTCGCGTGAATAAATGTCTAAAAAAAAGTTTATAGAACATTTGAAACCAAAAGAAAGACCTGCGATAGGCCAATTTAGCTCTCACATAATGCATCTTTAAAAACAAATCGTTAAGACAAATATCTACATCATTTATTTATATTACAAATTGACAGCTTGTCACGTGGTCCGTATCTAAACATATCAATCTTAATAAACTCATAAAGAACAATAACATTCTTGTTTCAAATGAAAAATGAAAGCGGTGTCCATTTGATGCGTTCGATCGCAATAAACGTTTCCCTTGACAACAACATGACGAAGCATTTTTCTGCGATAATCAATGCTTCAAGAGATTTGTGAAAACATTTCCTATTGAGACTTTTAACAGAAAGTTTATATATTCATCTGCTGGAATTGTTTCACATTACTAATCACATTTTATTTAAGGTCACATTTTGATTTGAAATTGTTTAGATTGTCGGAGAAAAGGGCATCAATTTATAACGTAATTACGACGACACAATCTGATTGGTTGACGTCGTGTTAATACGTCATACTGGTGGACGTCCGGGATTGGCTAATTGCGAACTGGGTTAAGTTCACGACGTGATTACGACGACATACTTTGACTGGTTGACGTCGTGTTTATACGTCGGTGATAGGCTGATAGCGGAGTGGGTTTATTTCTAAATGTCACTGCATCAACAGGAGGTATATTCCGGGGTGCGGATCCTCTGACTGCCTTACACTACCTTCGAAAATTGTATGCTCCGTTTGTTAAAATCTACAGAGGGGTTGGATGGCCGAATGGTTAGCGTGTGCGCGCTGCATCGTAAGGTCTGTTATTGAATCAAATGGTGTGGTTTCGATTCCCCGGTTGTACGTGACAAGGAGTAGGGTCGATTTCCAACCTCATGTCTTTTCTCCGGGCCATCCGGATTATAGAAATAAACTTGAACCATATGTTAGTCCCGAAATGACCTAGTTTGTGTCGAGTGGACGTTAAACCCCATTTCTCTTTCTTTGTTAGACTCGACCATAACACGTGACATATTTATTTATGGTACAAGTTCTGGCGTCGAGTATTTTACATGGTTAACGAATAAGACACAATTGCAACTGCTGCTTGGACCAAATTCTACATCCTTAGTATCTCAAAATATCAAATTCAAAATATTATTATAGCATGACTTTACAACAAAAATATTACAAGTAGAAATGTTAATTCTGTCTTGTGATTGGTGCAGAATCAGTGAGGGGTTATTTGATTTGTTGTCAAACCGGAAATCACATGAGCATACCGTATCTATGGGTTACGCCAATTTCCTATTGCAGAAAATCGTAAAGACAACTTAAAGTGCCAATGCGTTAAAAAGCTAACAAATGTTGGGTTTTTTTCTTCATTGATAATAATCGCGCAATTGCATTTAAGTTCTCCAGATATGAATTTACACTCAAAGGCCCAAGGTTAGATACCACCTTGACCCCGATGTTTATGAATAGAACCTGTTTTGATATTGATTACACGAGAACATCAGCAGATTTTATAATCAACTATCAATAGAAAATTGATATTTATTATTTATTGACCAATAGGTTTGATTGAGTGTGATCTTAAAGGGACTATCCCGATTTGAATAGAATCTCAAAAATAAAAGTCCGAGTAAGTATGAAATTTAAACGCCCAAATATAGAGAAATGGTGACATTACCTTGTCTCAAAATTTCAGCTCAAAATATTAAGTCGTTTGGACATGAAAGTCAAAAATGCTTATCCGGACACGTAACCCTTTTAAGATTTCGGGTCAATTTTTTGTTGGGCAACCTGATAATCGATACCCGTTTCTTTAGAGGTCTATACAGTGAATGACCCGTGTGCTGTACTTGATAACGAAGGGTAAATTTCACCTACACATTATTTTTATAAAATAAAAGTCTGGTTTTATCCAGATACTGTATAATACAGTTTGGACACCGGTCTCCATTTCCAGATAAAGACGGGCGGGTTTAAGTTGTTTGAAAACGTATCACAAATATTGAGTTAGCTGCTCGGCTCTTAGGTAGAGGATTTTAAGGGATTTTAACACAAAATTAAGCAGTTTTATTCTCCAAAATATTATCAGGATTGGCCCTTTAAATTATATTGTGCGTGATCATTAACTATATATTTGACCTTTGAATGTATATGGTCTTAAACTTTATATTTAACCTTTGATTGTATGTGGTCTTAAACATTATATTTAACCTTTGATTGTATGTATGTGGTCTTAAACTTTATATTTAACCTTTGATTGTATGTGGTCTTAAACATTATATTTAACCTTTGATTGTATGTGGTCTTAAACATTATATTTTTTGATTTATATTTGAATTTATTCGGGGTTGCTGTCCTTGTCGTCGTTTATTTGTGAAGTAAGTTGATTATACATAAAATGTTTTCATATAGAAATGAAGACAATATCTAGAAAATAATAAAATAATGTTTAGCAAAGAAACAACCAAATCAAGCTAAATTATTAAATTTAAAATTCATCACAGACGTTGAATATTTTGTTTATCATTCTGGCCTTGCCTACAATCCACTTCTTCGTCATTAGCTAAGGTTGGGCTGCAATCCACTTTTTCGTTTTTAGCTAACATCTGCAGTTTCGTTATTAGCTAACATCCGCCGTTTCGTTATTAGCTAACATCTGCAGTTTCGTTATTAGATAACATCCGCCTTTTCGTTATTAGCTCGCCATTGACTAAGATTGGTCTGTAATTGGTCATATTGTTAGATGATCGAGAGTGAACATGGAGATAGTTTGATACCAGGAACCAATCTGATATCAGGAACCAAATAATAGGTGAACAGTTTCAGAACCGTATCATTCATAACATCCGGTTTACAAACGACCAAACATGATACTAATCTGTTCTTTTTGTGTGGTCATTTTTCGGAAAATATCAAATCTGTCACGGCTTAATCCGCGTTAACATGCACACGGATTGTTTACTTTACATTAAATTAAGAAAACTAAAATATAAACGATAGATCATCTATCGACTTAGATTCAATCGATTACAAGAGAGGGCCATCAAGATTTTTGTGTGAAGATGGCGTGTTTTTACTATATTCCGTTTACATTATCTGCCATGGATGCCGAGTGTTTAATTGAATCATTTTTCGACTGATATTCCTTGTAGATATTCAACATTCACAATATTGTGAGACCTTATGTTAGTTATGTTAATTAGATGGGAAACGCAGGTTATGGTTTAATAATACAACGGTAATCATGTTCCCTCAATCAATCGATCACAAAAGACAACATTTCGATTTTAGCCGCAGCTTGATTACAAATTCAGACCCACGCATACGTAGTAGTTAGACCGCGGGTAAGGCCAAGATGTCCTATCTTCATATCACAGCACTGTCAAACTCCAGAATCAAAATGATCTTCCTGGCCCAGTTTACGATTTAATATGGCCATTGGCCCCACTCCACCCTGCAAACCACCCTCACGCTTGTGTGAGTGACCTCGCTGTGATGTTTCGTAAAGTTCCTTCTGCATCATGGCCAGGGATATTTTATTCGCTTGCAGAAAATCTTTCATCGATATCATTTCTCCCGAGTTGCGTCTATACTCGGAATCGCTGTCTCCGTCAACGTCCGTGACGGTTACAGTTGGAGCTTTTCCCCCTTTAGTTAGATGGCCTGGCGTTATGGCGTTTCGGCGGCCTGGATTAGGCCTCTGTACACGACAGCGACAGTTAAGTTTTCGTAACATCCAATTTAAAACTTGTTTGATCACAATCGACGTAACATTGAATAAGCTATAAATACAGCAACAACCGATAACAATGAAGATGAAGTTTGCAAAACGATATAAATCGACATTAGCGTATGATTCTCTCTGACTAACAACGTAATCCCCGAATCCGATAGTTGCGAAAGTCACAAAACAAAAGTAAATGGCTTCGAAATACGTCCATTCTTCAACCGGTTGATAAACTGCTGAGGCACACAGCGCCACAATTGATGCTCCGAGTAATAGAATTAACATCACCCAATACACAGACGGTTTCCACGCATCGAGTTGATCATCGTCGGAAGTCTGACTCGGTCGTCTCCCTTTATTATTTTTAGTCTCGCTTATCAAGCCCTTTCTTTTCATATCGCGTATATGAATTGCTCGAAGAATGTAGGCTAGGAAAGTAATTATTCGCTCTAAAAATAAATTGAAAAACAGAATAGCGCCAGCACAACCAAAAAATCCATAAAAAATTAAAACTACTTTTCCTCCGATTGTTCTTGGTGTGGTCATACCAAAACCTGAAAAGAGAAAATGAATAAAAATGTTCGTTATCAGGGAAGTTTCTAGTAGTAGGTGCAACCGCACCACACACAAGGGAAATTTTTGGATATTCAGAGCAGGGAAAGATCAACATGGGCAGGAGCCACGGTGGGTCAGTGAGAAAGACGTTGGCTTGCGCTAACCTGGAGATCCCGTGTTCGATCCCTGGATAGGCCGAGAAAGTTCTGACGTGGTCTCCCATTGTGAGTAGCGCAGGACAGGGGACAACGTATAGTCGTTCGGATTGGACGAAAAACCGAGGTCCGATGTACACATTGGCGTTCACGTTCACGTAAAAGATCCCTTAGCAGTTAGAATTCGATATAAGAGCAGGCCATGTCCCGGCACAATTTCCCCTCTTAGCACAGTGTATGGCCTATGCCCGTCTTCATTAGTCCAGTTAGGAGCAGAACAATAGGACGTTAAACCCCATTTCATTTCATTTCTATATACACCAGGGACCATGGAAACATGTAGTTCCTGGTTCCTGGTGGTGACTGAACGGCTATTATAGTGGACTGCCCCCCAACGGTGATGGTGTGGTATTCATCTGATCAATCAATTAGCTACAACAATGGTTTACTAATATTTCGACATAACATAATTAGCTCCAATCAATTACCCACCACAATGATTTACTAATATTTCGAAATAACAGAATTAGCCTCTAATGTTATCTAAATTATTAATTAGACATTTATTAACATGACAAGACCATAATTAACTCTCGTTGCCATCTGATGGCTGCAATCCGCCTATAGCAGGCCATTCTCTGAGCTTCCAATGTTATATAAATTATTAATTAGACATTTATTAACAGGACCGAATGGTTAGCGCCATCCTCGGTATTCCCAGTGTTTTCATTCCGTTCTACTTCACTATACCCTGAGTTAATCCATAGGGTTTCCACGATTTCAAATTATCTGCCCTGCCTTGATTGTAGATAAGGTCTACGAACCAATCAAGAAACAGTTTACAAGCCAGTCGTTTCGCGTTCGATTTTGTAAGGGTAATTAACCATATTCATGTCCATTTACTGAATGATTTATGTAAATAATGAATATATTTATAATTTATTTATAATTAATTGTATTATCAAAATCTGTAGTATGTGTTGTTGATTTCAAATATGTATAACATCTATATGTTTGACTTTTGTTATTATTATTACTATTCGTTCTTTATCTGAAATGTTTCATTCTTATTAATCTTATACTTGGCAATTTGATTCACAGCTTGTCTATAATATGACGTGGATGTAAGTCTCCGGGACCGAACGACCGACCGACCGAACGGCCGATTCTCAATAAAACTCTTGACCCCACGTAGATATAAAGGTCCATTCTTCATTAATATAATATTATATAATTTGTTGTTAATAAATATGCATTAAAAATAATTTGAACCTTTCTCATTTAGGCTAACTCCTAACCTTGTCTGATAAGAGTTACTTCCCTTTGCCAACTTCCTTTTCAATTAACGATGTATGGGATTGGTCGATAAAAATAGCACAATCATCAAGGGCGAATAATTTGAAAACGTGTCCCCCCCATAGATTAACCCAGGGGTTAGTGGAGTAGAACGGAATGAAACCACTGGGGATACCGAGGATGGGTTAGTGCGTGCGCGTCGTATCATAAGGTCTGTCATTGAGTCAACTGGCGTGGTTTAGATTATTGAAATACGATTGAACCATATGTGTTAGTCCCGAAAAGACCTAGTTTGTATCAAGTGGACGTTAAACCCTATCTCTTCCCCTCTCTGCAGTCCTCTCATACGTCATCATTAACACAATCTAAAAACTCGCGCAATCTTTTATGATTCACACGGTAAATATTGAGATAGGCTTCTCCAAATAGAATAGATAATTATATCTAATTGGTTGAACAAATATTCAACACCGGCAGCCATATAAAATATGGTTAAATAAATACTGAAATAATAGCAAACCATATAAGGATTTTAATTTACACATTTGTTTTTTTTTCAAAAATAAATTTGGATGGGAAGTGAATAAATTGGGAATATTGAGTGAATAATACAGTACGACAGACATGGTTTCCAGTAGACTTGATGAAAAGGGTTTCTGTTAGGTTTTGGTGAATATTCATGATACGCGAGATCAGAGGTTGGTCAGGTTGAAATGTAGGTCGGAAAATTGCATGTTTACTTGTCTCTACTTCCAGCTTGTGTATCTCAAGTTTTTCACAGTGAACCTCATACATGCTTTTTCGGCAAGAGGTTGCCACATGTTGCTCCATCTGTGGCAGAAAGCGTTCTACCCAACGAAAATTTGGGGGAAATTAAGAGCCGGTCTAAGAGACAAGAATTAACATTAAAGTCAATGGGAAATCTTTAGTGATCTGTGGCCAAATGTCAATGTCTTGCCAATCCAGTTATCTCCCTTAAACATACATTATGCAAGAGCTAAATCTGCCAATTGCAGGCTTTCTTTAGGCCTGAAATGTTATCTAAATTATTAATTAGATATTAATTAACTTATCCAGACCATAATCAACTCTCGATGGCATCGCTAACCTGCGATATTTACTGGATTGTGATCCCATTTGCTGCTCGACTTCCATTCATATTTTAATCATGAAATGGGTGATCGAGACTATGTTTTTATCGTACAGACTTTAGGAATAATGATCGAGGCTAGACCGAAATTTCAATCGCTTAATTCTCGGTCCATAGTGGATCAATTTGACTGAAATCTTCAGCAAATTTCCTGAACATTATCTAGTTTTTAACTATTATAGTGAGAACTGCCTGGTCTTTATCCTATCTCCCATAATGTATCTTTAATCACCAAGTACCGACAAGACGAGTTTACTGCTAACACAAGGTACAATTTTATGGATACACAATTACTGGGTTTAATACTAAGCAACGTTTGGACGAGGATACTCTCGTCTTTATCACGTAAATGATACAAATATGTGAATTGTGGGCAAATATATACAGAATATGCAAGAAAGATAATAATCAAATGCAATTAAAGCTTAACCCCTTTGATTAGGGGACCATTAGGAACTAATATGTTAAATTACTAAATGCCAATCAAAGAAGGAAAAGTTTACTGCTATATGATAACACAATTGTACAACTAAAAATAACATAACTGTACAATTATATGAATAACAGTGTGCCGATTGCATAGTTTATAACTGGTGGTCTGAATCCCATACATGGACCACGCTGTTCCATATAACACTTCTCACTAGTAGTATAAACAATTAAATTGATTCCGGGCGCATTTAGTAATTAAACTGTAAGTACTGTCTGTTTAACGTCCTACTGTTCTGCTCCTAAACTGGGCTAATGAAGACGGGCATACATCATACAGTGTGCTATGAGGGGAATTTTGCCCGGACAGCGGCGCTATGGCCTTCTGTCAAGGGTTCTTTTACGTGCACGCCAATGTGTACACGAGGTCTCGGGTTTTCCTCCCATCCGAACGACTATACGTTTTCCCTTTCCAGGTCATCTGTCCTTCACCACGGATAAGGTGGAACCACGCCGGGAATTCCTGATGAACTTTCTCGACTAATGCAGGGATCGAACCCGGCACCTCCATGTTAGCGAGGCAACATCCTACTCACTTAGCCACCGTGGCTCTCATATTGATTTTGGCTTAGGTAGACAATAATAGCCTTGGCGACTTCGGGTTGTACCTTAGTGGTATTCAAGTCCGGATGGAAAGTGGAAAGTCTCGGTGGCGTGAAATTATTTTTGTAGCAGAATTAGTCATTTGAGGTGGGGGAATCACGTGGCTAAGTGGGTAAGATGCTGGCTCGCTAGCCTGGAGGTCGGGTGTTCTATCCCTGCATTGGCCGAGAAAGTTCATCCCGATTTTCCGACGTGGTTTCCCCTTGTCAGTGATGCAGGACGGAGGGCCTGACAAGGACAGCTGTCTAGTCCTTCGGATGAGACGAAAAACCGAGGTCCCGTGCAAACATTGGAATGCACGTAAAAGATCCCTTGGCAGTTGGAATTCGAAATAAGAGTAGGCGATAGTGCCGCTGCCCGGGCAAAATTTCCCTCATAGCACACTGTATGGCGTATGCCCGTCTTCATTAGCCCAGTATAGGAGCAGAACAGTAGGACGTTAAACCCCATTTCATTTCATTTCATTTCATTTGAGGTGGAATGTGTAGGCTATTTACAGTAATTAGTCGAGATATATAAATCCGTTGTGAAATGAATTGATGACTTATCAAGAATTACTGGTAGACAGTTCGATATCTCATTAAAGAAAAGACAATATTTCCCAGTAGTTAATAGTACTAGTCCTAGGTTAATTAGATTATACTTGATCAAAACGTCAAACAAAACGACTCGATCAGTAACCACCATTCACCTTGGACATTTAGTGAAGGACACAAAATGAAATGAAATGAAATGGTGTTTAACGTCCTTCTGTTCTGCTCCTATACTGGGCTAATGAAGACGGGCATACGCGATACAGTGTGCGATGAGGAGAATTTTGCCTGGGCAGCGACGCTATGGCCTACCTTTATATCGAATATCAACTGCCAAGGGATCTTTTACGTACATGTCAATGTATACACGGGGCCTCGGGTTTTCGTCCCATCCGAACGACTACTCAGCTGTCCTTGCCATGCCCTCCGTCCTGCACCACTGACAAGGGGAAACCACGTCGGAAGATCCCGATGAACTGTCGCGGCCAATGCAGGGATCGAACACGTGACCTCCCAATCTGTTTCACAGAGAATTATGATTCTTCTAATATCTCTGTAAAAGATGACTGCCTTTAACACGTGCCGTCACAGCACGCGGCGTCAATCATTGACTGAATGGCGCGTGCATTGTTTACGTAAGACGTTACTGCTTTGGACAGAATGCTGCCTTTTAGTCATTTTAATACCCATTTACACTAAATAGGAAATAATATTTACCTACAAATACGTCAAACGTCTTTATTTAGTTTTCTAATACGTCAAACAAATGTTTTAGAATTTAATTTGTCTGTGGAAAAAAGGTAATATTTGAGACTCATTAAGTCGCATTGATGTCATCAGTGATTGTAGCGGCCTAGCGAATATTCACTGCTGATCAGTGTGGTGACACACATTAGAAATAAGTCCGATTTGTTGCTATGGCGACACCACAATTATTAAATTCGAGAAGAAAGTGAATATGAAACGTTGACAGTTGGAGATCGAATAAAGAGTACGTAGTGGTGCTGTCTGGGTAAATAGAATATGCTGAAAATTTCAGTCAAATTGTTCAACTCTGATCCAATATATTAGCTTTTGAATTTTAGGCTAGCCCCGATCATCATTACTAAAGTCGGTACGATAAAAATACATCATCTCAATTATACATTTTTACGTTTAATTATCATTCACAAAATGTTTTCTAATCCGCTAAATATCGCAGGCTAACAATGACATCGAGACAAACTCTCGATTATATATTTTTACGTTTAATTATCCTTCATAAAATGTATTCCAATCCGCTAAATATCGCAGGCTAGCGATGGCATCGAAAGTTGATTATGGTCTGGATAAGTTAATTAATGTCTAATTAATAATTTAGATAACATTTCAGGCCTAAACAGACCTGCAATAGGCAGATTTAGCTCTTGCACAATGTATGTTTAATGTTTTCGACTAAAATCGTCTATTTAGGAATTAAAATGTCGGTCAATTAGCTTAGTGTCTGTTCTCAAGCGGAGCTAACTGTAGACAGACAGCCTAAGTTTAGTATGAGCAAGGGTCGGGAGTATGGTTTAGTATGGAGGTATCCCCTCAAGCCGAGCTAATTGTAAGCCCACAGCGTAAGCTTAGTATGAGCAAGGGTCGGGAGTATGGTTTAGCGTTCCATTTCCGGACTAACATAAGGTACTCTTTTATTACAATAATTCGCTTCCAAGTAGGGGTCGTCAAGGAGGAGTCTTTCGGGTGGGACGAAAACCCGAGGTCCCGTGTACACATTGGCGTGGACGTAAAAGATCCCTTGACAGTTGGAATTCGAAATAAGAGTAGGTCGTAGCACCACTTCCCGGGCAAAATCTCCCTGATAGTACACTGCATGGCGTATACCCGTCTTCATTAGCCCATTCGGAGCGGAATAGTAGAACGTTAAACTCCATTTCAACCCTACTCCTTGTCACGTCCGAATGTGGAATCAAAACTACGCCACTTGACTCAACAACAGACCTAATGCGTTCAACGCATGCGTTAAGCCCGCCTGCGATTATTTTGATATACATTATATGATTATACAATCAATCGACAAATCGCACAACACAGAGAGAAATGGGGTTTAACGTCCACTCAACACAAACCAGGTCATTTCGGACCTAACACATATTCCATTTTATTTTAATAATTCGCTTGCGGGTAGGGGCCTTTAGCAGTGGGAGGAAATTTCGGGACTAACACGTGGTTCAATTTTATTTCATAATTCGCTTGCATAGGGGGACTTTAGCAGTGGGAGGAAACCAGAGGACCCGGAGAAAACCCATGAGGTTGGAGAGGCGAAATCACACAACAAAAAAAAGATTTAATATGTAAATCATTGGGTGTTTGTCGTTATTTTCACTATTCACAAAATCTGCTGCCAATGGATAAACAAGACTACAACATAAATGTCTACCTTTAGATGAGATATTACTAAGTATTATTATCATCTGTCCGTTTCCATGGTAATTACAAGCATAATAATAAATACATCTATTAGTTTGTTAGACTAATGATCATTAAAGGGACAATAACACTCTTGCTGGCTTGAAAGCTCCAGAAAATAAATAATATCTCTATCTAAGTACTAGATGTTTAAGTGTCCTACCTGTTGTGTAAATTATCCATTACATCCTATTTTACTTGTCCAGAGAGTTCGAAAATATTTTTAAATCGAAGTTTCATTTGAAAAGGTTTACGTTAGACGTTTCAAACCATTATGTTGAATTTTTCAAAATTTTTAAATAAGGTGTGTTAAGATGAAATTTGTATCATCAATGAATTGAAATATTCTAAAATAGTACAATTTGTTGACCAGAATAAAGATTGGGACATATTATTCAGTTACAACAAGAGTGGTATTGAGCCTTTAAGATCGGGAGGAAACGTCATTAAAAAAATACAATGTGGTTGTATTGTTAATTTGTTCAGTAAATACGATAATATATAATACTATCGCCATCCAGACTTTAATCAATATTCTGGCTAATTTTATATAATATTCTTTAAAGGCTCAGTCCGAGGTATTTGACATTATTTTTGGAATATATCAAATTCGTCATGTCTTAATCCACGCTAAAAAAAAAATACTAAAATTGAGTATTGGACATCAAAATATCCGCCATATTAAAAATAGGCCCATCAAACGATTTAAGCGAAACTTCAAGATGGTGCCAACCTAAGTTTAAGGGTTATAGGCGAATATGCCTTTTAAGTAAGCAAATGTTTTGTCAAAACGGCAATATAAAAGATTGATTAAATATATGTTAATCAAAGAACCCAGCAATATAATATTATTATATCGATAATGTTTGGTCCCATTTTCGTCGTTTGGTCATAGTTCAGATTTCATCATCGGTATGAAATGAAATGGGGTTTAGCGTCCTACTGTTCTACTCCGACAGCGTACTATGAATGAAATTCTGCCCGGACAGTGGTGCTATGGCCTACCCTTATACCGAATTCCAAATGCCAAGAGATCTTTTACGTGCACACCAATGTGTACACTGGATGTCAATTTTTCGTCTCAACCGAAACAGTAGGACGTTAAACCCCATTTCATTTTATTTCATTTCAGCTAGCCTTAATCGTCCAATGCACTGTACCCCCCCCCCCCCAATAAAAAAAACCCAAAACGTTGTACCATACATATTGAAGAAAGACTATTATTATTAATAACCATTTTCGTGGAATTGCTTGAGAGCGAGAGAGAGAGAGAGAGAGAGAGAGAGAGAGATGAGGTTTAACGTCCACTCGACACAAACTAGATCATTTCGAGTCTAACATATGGTTAAATTTTATTTCAATAATTCGCTTGCGCGTAGGGGTCTTTAGCAGTAGGGGGAAACCGGAATTGCTTAAGAGAGTAGTCGAAATAATTATGATCTTTAATAATGAAAATATAACTTGTTAGGGTAAAATAGTTAGAATTATTAATAATAAGAATAGGGTAAAATAGTTAGAATTATTAATAATAAGAATGGGGTAAAATAGTTAGAATTATTAATAATAAGAATAGGGTAAAATAGTTAGAATTATTAATAATAAGAATAGGGTAAAATAGTTAGAATTATTAATAATAAGAATAGGGTAAAATAGTTAGAATTATTGATAATAAGAATATATATCTTGTTAGGGTAAATAATCCCCGTTATAATTAAGTTATAATTGAAGACCGGTATGTTTCACGATGCTAATTTGTTATTTAAAACCTGCGTTGATAAATTCAATACCGAGAACAATTACCGGAAGTGGATAAAAACATCGTTAAGTAAGCAGATCTACTGGGTTTGACCAGTCTATTTAATATAGTTACTATAGCAACAAACAATGTCGACTGTTTTAGCAACAGTAAAGATTAAACCAAGGTTTAATGACCAGCCATTGTTACCAGACACTCGATCGATAACAAAAGTCTTTTGTTTTTGTTCATCGCGATTGTTATTTACTTTCGTATTCAAACAGGTACGATAGTTCTGTTTATGGTCTGAGACGATCCAAGTTCTGTATACAGAAGAAGAATAACCGAGCATTACGTCATTGACGCCATCTTGGAATTGTTAAGTCATATCAAAAATATCAGTCCTTCAATCGGTATGAACCCTCAACAATCAATGCGCAATTGTCCCAAGTTTCATGTTGATCGTAATTGATTTGGAAGAGCCTTAGGCTTTTTTTGGGGGGAGGGGGGTGGTTAACGCGGGCGCGTTTGATCATAAATTCTGTCATTGAGTCAGGTTTTGATTCCCACTTGTACGCGGCAAGGAGTAGGATTTCCGCTAGGTGCCCCGCCCCCCCCCCCCCCACACACTGCTAAAGACCCCTACGCGCTAGCGAATTATTGAAATAAAATTGAACCATGGGTTAGTCCCGAAAATCCCTAATTTGTGTCGAGTGGACGTTAAAGCCCATTTCTCTAAGGGAGTTTGGGACGGGCCGAATATTCAACAGAAAATGTCACAGAAAATTACCATCGGCATCCTAACCGAATTTTTAAAAAGATGGACGGAGATGTAGCACTGGTAAGCTGAAACCGTTGACGTATGAACCTGGGCCTTATAGTATTGACAATGTTTGTCATTAAATCATATAAGTGGTCATTAATTTAAACTAATGTTTAGTATGTATTTAAAATGGTTAGAAATTATACAGTTGTCATTAATTAGAAGGATCGCAATTAGGTGTTATGTCATTTACTTAGCTAAGGTGTTAAAAGCGTGATTTGAATGATATACCCACTATTGTCCAGATTTGTGTATTCAATAGTGGTGGGTGTTATAAACAGTCACGCTTTTACACCGGTAGTGACGTCTTTTACAGCTACTGCCTGATTACTCACTCGGCAAACCTCAACAGATTCCAGTACCCTACATCTAATCTCGGCTGTATGACAAAGTCCGCCATTAGAACTAATTTCAAGTTCCCGGATTACAATGCCGTTGTCCATGACGACCAATGACGTCATTGATGACGACGTATTTGAAGAATGTTTTATCTTACAAAATTTTCAAAGTTTGAAGCTGTTTTTCTTTCAAGTTTATCCGATTTTCTTTAGACAAGGACAAATTTGCACTGAAAATTCTACACACTCTTCGAACGACGCAATTTTGAGAACTTCTTTCTAAACGCGGGCAAGTTTCCCCTTATAAGTAAACCGGTGCCGCATCGCAAATGTATAGGCGTAGGTACATATCACTTACTGTCATACAGCCGAGGCTAGATGTAGGGTACCGGAATCTGCCGAGGTTTGCCGAGTGGCTGATTACTAACAATGTTAACTAACTGATAAACATTATGTATATAAAATGATGGCTTTGATCTACTAGTGTCGTATAAATTCATTTATAAATGTTATTTATTGCTTAGTCAACGATATAAACTTTGCAGTGATTGTGTAAATTATAAAAGTTATTGACATGTATTGCTTAGTGTAGATATATGAAAACAGTTGTAATTATCTTCAGTCGTACTCAAGTCAACTAACTGCTTGTTGTCCGGTGTTTAATGTCCACTCGACATAAACTAGGCTATTTCGGGACTAACATATGGTTCAATTTTAATTCAATAATTCGCTTGACCATAGGGTGTCTTTAACAGTAGGAGGAAACCGAAGGACCCGAAAAGAACCCACGAGGTTAGACAGGTGACCCTACTCCTTGTCACATACAACTGGGGAATCGAAAGTTGACTCAGTACATACATTACGATACAACGCGAAAGCGTTAACCATTCGGCGACCACCCCCCCCCCCCCTCCCCCGACAGTTGGAATTCGCAATAAGTGTAAACCTTTTTGGCGTAGGGCCACTGTTTGAGTAAAATTCCCTTCAAAGTACACTGAATGACTTATCCAAGTGGGTGCGGCAGAAAAGTATGACTTTTTTAGCCAATATCATTTCATTGAATTTGCGTTTTATTAATACGCCATTGTGAATACCCTCCGCTATTGATGATGTCGAGCAAAACCTTCCAATAAGATGTTATAGCAGCTGAATATTGTAAAATAATAAAAGATAGTAAGATTAACTGGTGAACTCGATAACCTACTGGGAAATTAGGAATCGCTGGACATTGAGGTCTTCGTAATAACAAAATTTCAGTCTTGGTCACACTCCATATATGAGTAATTAATAAATTAGTAAACAAACAGTGCCCGTCAACATTCCGCGTCCTTAGATACGTCTTGGAAGGTTTGAGGATAAACAAGGTTTTTGTTATTTCGAATACTAATAGTATATTTGATTATAATCATATAGCAAATAATATCAGACAAAATAATTATACTATCTCGTTATAGTTGCGCGTAGCGGTCTTTAGCAGTGGAAGGAAACCCTGCTCCTTGTCACGTACAACCGGGAAATCGAAACCACGCCAGTTAACCCAATGACAGACCTTATGGTACAACGCGCACGCGCTAACCACATTCGGCCATCGCCCCCCCCCCCCCTTAACATGTATAGCAAATAGTATAAAACATTCCCATTATATTATCTAGTCGTGGGTTTTCTCTGGGTCCTTCGGTTTCCTCCTACTGCTAAATTTATGCAAATGAAATTGAATCATTTGTTAGTCTCGAAATGACCTGGTTTGTGTCGAGTGGACGTTAAACCCAATTTCTCTCTCCAAAATATTGAATATGTTGATGTATAAAGATATCTTGACCGGTTTATGAAATAAGGTCCGGATTAAAAACTTGTATGCCACAAACTTAGACTAATTTGTTTCCATGGAAACACAAAAAATATTAATTCCGTTAAACATCTAATTAGCAAGGACACAATGATTGTGCTAGGTTGTTATATGTATAAAGTATTATAAAGATAACATGAACGGTTCATGAGATTTGATCCGAAATACAAATTGTATACCAAAAACATACAGTCAAATATGTTCCCATGGAAACACAAAAATATCAAATCCAAGAAATTCAATCTGGTTAAAACACAGATCCTATTTCGTTTCGTTTTTATAGTTCAAAATTTCGTTTTACTTGTCTTTACTACACTAGGATCTGGAAAGGTTGTTATATAACAGGCGTTCTACTTGATGTGAGGAATTGGCCAATGAAACGGTCTGTTACCGCGAGTTCTTGGCCTTTTTATGCACGGAACTGTGGGTAAACCACTAGAAACGTCAACGCTGATTGATTAATCAATCCCTGGCGTCATAGGGTCAAAAGCCGCTTGTTTGACCCATGACGTGAACTCCTACTATAACTTGTTAGATCTACATGTAGTGTAGACCATCGAAAGTATAAAAAAACGAAACGAAATATAGATCTGTATGTTAATCAAATTGCAAGAAATTCAACTGCTAAATTTCGAATTATAGATTGTATATAGCCTTAGGAAATTATACAACAACTATTTAAAACTATTTATAGAACATCCTACGCCACTTCTCAAATAGCAAAAAATGGCCATCCGCGCTCAATTTGAATCAGCAGAATTATCGTTTTTCTAAACATCGACAAATTAAATTGCTCCTCATCAGACACTGTGAACATTTATCCTTGGACATGTACCTAAAAACTATTAGCGTTGAATACTTAATCGATTATTTATTGGAAACAATTACCGTACATTTGATTGTCAAGCACGAGTTAATGATATGAAAAAATATTATTCTCCCCAGGCGTAGATATAACGAGAGAATAAATAATATTAACACATTTCATCAATATATTAATTTTTAAAATATGTTGGGATTTTCGACAAAATATAGGTTTGTAAAATATATTGATAGAACCATATACTTCGTTATGAAATGAAATGAGTTTAACGTCCTACGGTTCAACTCCAACTGGGCTAATGAAGACAGGGAATACGCCTCACAGTGTGATAGGAAATTTTGCGCGGAGACCTGCGCTACGGCGTACACTTATATCGAATTCCAACTGCCAAGGGATCTTTTATATGCACGCCAAGGTGTACACGGGACCTCGGGTTTCCGTCCCATCCGAAGGACTATGCGTTCTCCCCTGCCAGGATCTCCATCCTGCACCACTGACAATGACCGGGGAGGGGGGGGGGGGCGACACGTAAGAAAAAAATATACTTCGTTATAACGGGTTGATCTACTGTTGGGGGTTGGGGCCGAGCAGTCCAAAGCGTGACGATTTAAATCATGAGGTATGTCATCGATGTAAGTGCCGTGTGTTTGTTCGGTCGCCTACCCAATCCTTCAATTTCTTATAATCATGTTATATAGCAAATAATATCAGACATAATAATTATACTATCTTATTATAGTGAGAGAGAGAGAGAGAGAGAGAGAGAGAGAGAGAGGGAGGGTTTAACGTCCACTTGACACAAAGTAGGTCATTTCGGGACTAACATATGGTTCAATTTTATTTCAATAATTCGCTTGTGTGTAGGGGTCTTCAGCAGCCGGAGGAAAACCGGAGGACCCGGAGAAAACCCACGAGGTTGGACAGGCGACCTTACTCCTTGTTACGTACAACCGGGGAATCGAAACCACGCCAATTGACTCAATGACAGACCTTATGATACAGCGCGCACGTGCTAACCATTCGGTCATCCAACCCCCTTCTTCTAAAGATATTTATGCAGTTTATCATATATAATTCCGGAACCGATAATGCTTTCTTTATGTGAAACTCCCTTGGCAGTTGCATATTTGCTGGGAATTGGGGCGGGGTATCATTTTTGTTTGTATATTCATAACCATCTCCACTATGTCGATTATGTATATTGTGGTATTGTTGTGTTTTTGTTTTGTATTTGTGATGGTCGGGGGGGGGGGGGTCTTTTGTTTCGCTTTAAATAAAACATAATGGATAAAAATAAGCTATCCAAATAAATCCATTTTTTATTATATCAACAAATCACGGTCATAGACCCGACTGTTGCTCTCTTGGGCTCAATGTTTAATCCCGTAGACGACTTCTCAGCATGATATTTGACACGCAAACAGCCATATTGAATCTCTTACTGTCGTCTGATAGAAACATGCCACGATTCCCGCCAACATGCTAGTATTCCCGCCAATATCGCTGTTACAGACATCTATTCAAGAGTTGCATCAATACATAATTGTGGTTTTATTTTGTATTACGACATTCTCTTGATTCCGTCAACATCTTTTTATATTCCCCAAATGGTGATAGCCTTGAGATTACTTATACTGAAACATCAAACATTACGGACCTAACGTAAACATTGTCTGTACATAGACAACCAATGATTTATATGGCGAATAGTGGAAATTGGGTTTAAAAATGTCCGGGATAAAATTTAGAGATCGCTTATAGAGGCCCTCATATACTTGAAGTATTGGTAATAGAATGAAATGAAATGGGGTTTAACGTCCCACTATTCTGTTCCGACTGGGCTGAAGATGACGGGCATACGCCATAAAGAGGGTTCTATGAGGGACATTTTGCCCGGACAGCGTCGCTACGACGTACGCTAATATCAAATTCCAACTACCAAGGGATCTTTTACGTACACGCCAATGTGTACACGGGAGCTATGTTTTTCGTCCCATCCTAAGGACTAGACAGCTGTCCTTGTCAGCCCCCCGTCCTGCACCACGAACAGTGGGAAACCAAGCAGGAACATCTGGATAAACTTTATTATAGAAAAGTTGTTAACATCCTAACCAGGCCAATGAAAATGGGTATACGTCGTTGGACAGTTTGCTATAAGGGCAATTTTGCCCTGGTAGTGGAATTTACGCCTACTTTTCATCGAAGGCTGTTTTACATCCATGGAAACAGATGGTTAGGTCCAAAACACAAGAAATTACGAGGGAAATTTTGCCTAGACAGCAAATGAATTCTAACGGCCATTGATTCTATTACGTACATGCCAACGTGTGCATGGGATCTCGATTTTTCATCACACCCGAACGACCAGATGCTGGTTCTTGCAAGGCCTTCCGTCCTGTACCGCTAACAGGCGAACACTCGCGGAGGAGAGTGTGTTTTGGTTATTGTGTCTGTGCCGACCAACTGTCAGTTTTATTTCAGATAACGGAACTAGAAGAGACATCAGTTACAATTATCACGCACGTTCTTCGCGTTTATTTGGCAGGTTATAATTATGACTGGATAACCAGGGCTCTAAAGATTTAACACAATCAATATCTTTAAAGGTCCACCACCTCGAGTTTCAATCTCTGAATCTAACACATGTCACTCGAACGACTAGTTAGCTGGCCTTGTCAGACCCTCCGCCCTGTGCCAATGACAAGGGAACATCTCGCCAAAATGAAAAAAAGTGGGGTTTAATGAAATGAAAAGAATTTGGGTTAACCGTCCTACGTTTCTGCAGAAACCGGGTTTGGGTTTTGTTTACTACTTCGTGTCGTTTGTTTACTACTTCGTGTCGTTTGTTTACTAATTCGTGTTGTTTGTTTACTACTTCGTGTCGTTTGTTTACTAATTCGTGTTGTTTGTTTACTACTTCGGCCGTTTGTTTACTACTTCGGTCGTTTGTTTACTACTTAGTGTTGGTTGTTTGTTTGTTTACTACTTCGGTCGTTTGTTTACTACTTCGGTCGTTTGTTTACTACTTCGGGTCGTTTGTTTACTACTTCGTGTCGTTTGTATACTACTTCGGTCGTTTTGAGACAAACAAACAACAGAAGCCACGGCGCATCAGTGAGTAAGAAGGTGGCTGACTAACCAAAAGATCGCGGGACAACTTGGCAAGGAACGATGTCTAGTTGTTCGGATGGTACTAAAAACACATTGGCGCATACGTTATAGGAGCTTTAACAGTTGGAATTCGACTAAGAGTTGGGAGAAGAAGTATTTCACCCAGGCAGTGGCGTTCCTGTCAACTCTTTTTCGATTTCCATATATTTGACTTTTACATGCACGTCGATATGTAAAATGACAAATCTCTGTTTTACGTGTCATCCCAATACCTAGGCCTACTATCATTTTCAGCCTCGAAGGTGCTGCACAGAGAATGACAAGTAAAGACGGGGACTTGCTTGAACCTTTTGGTTTTTCTCATCGACCAATTAACACAGATTGAGATGTGAAAATGTTTCTGTGGTTTTTTAAACCTTTTCTACAATAATCCATAATGTAACAGGTAACGTGTTATTATTTTTACATCCAAATTTTCTTTATGTTTGCCACCAAGTAATTTACGTCTCGTGATTGACGATATTATCGCTTCTCTTTTTACGATGAATGAGATTTCAATATGGCGTCAAGTACAAGCAGTTATCTCCAGTTGGGCTGGCTAAATCATTTTGTTAAGGTCACCTCAATTTTTGTCAAGGTCGTTGAGATGTAAATAAGGTTAGGGCACGCGATTTTTGGCAAGATTGTAGGTTAAGTTTAGGCTAATCATTGGGGCTAGATTCGGGGTTAGGGTTAGGGATGGGATTAGCGCTAGCCCTGTTTACATCTCTTGACCTATGACGAAAAACTGAGCTGCCTTATCATTTAGCACTAACCGGTTGGGCTTATCAGAATCTGTTTACCACTCACATGTAAATACATGAGGCTGTAACATCGTTAGTCCCGAAATGACCTAGTTTATGTCCAGTGGACGCACCGGAGCGACGGTCAGTAAGACACTGGATAGCTAGTCTGGAGGTGTCGCGGGTTCGCTCCCGATTTTGTCCGAGAAAGATCATCGGGTTTCGGAGGGCCTGACAAGGACAGTTGTCTAGTCGTTCGGATGGGACGAAAAACCGGGTTCCCGGGTATAAATTGGCGTGTACAGAAAAGATCTCTTGGCTGTTGGAATTCGATATAAGAGTTTCCCTCAGCACACTGTATGGCGTATACCTGTCTTCATTATCCCAGTCGGAGCAGAGCGGTAGGATGTTAAATCCCATTTCATTTTCATTTCCGTCTTGCATTACCTACAAAGGAAACCCAACCTGGAAAGTCGCGAGGAACTTTCACGGTCGAAACCCATTCTTCACACAGAGCACTATATACCTTGAGAATAGATCTCTGTCCTCCATGGCCGCCATATCTAAAAATCAATATAATGTTTTGTCATGAGATACTACTCTGTTTCACATCTGTTATACACAAAGGGACCAATTAAATGCCTGCCTTCAATTGTATTAAATGGAAGCAGAATAAATACTTCTCAAAATTCTCGAAATATACTTAGTGTTTTTGACTAAAATCGTCGATTTAGAACTTAAAATGTCGGTCAAGTAGCTTAGTGTCTGTTCTCAAGCGGAGCTAACTGTAGACAGACAGCGTAAGTTTAGTATGGGTCCACCCCCACCCCCCACCCCACACACACACACGTTTAGCATAACAAACTGAATTTTATATAAATTGTTTAAGTCTCATTTAGTAACTGGATGAGAATAACACATGACACAATTATATGGAATACAACAAGTTACTTAAGTTACAAGTTACAAGTTATTCAATGTGTTATTGAATTTTATATATTTCCCAAGAGAATTTGGATATAAAAATCTATTTACATAACTGGGCACCTTTTAATAACGTCGACGAATATTTAGATATTAATTCGTGATTAATAACATTTTGTCATGCGACAGTGTATGGGATTAATAATATTTGTCATGCAACAGTGGACACAAGGCTCATTTCTCTTGCGTATCGCAGTCCAGAGCGTTTCTAAATCAAAGATGGCGACCGTCCATTAATGTAAGCAGATTTAATCAAGTTACAAATTACTACGAGGATTAATTATAGCCAATCAGAGACAGGCCATCTGTTTAATGCCGACAATCATTAATAAAAATGGCGGTTATTTTTCTCCCTAGGCACTAGATCAGGGGATTATGGAGAAGGTATTTCTCGACAACCAGTGGAATATATTGACCATTTGGTGATAAAAAGATAAACCCTATTTATTGCACGGCTTGATAAACGTGGCTTAAGCGACATGATCCAGACACATCTTGAGATAATAATAGGATTGAATATGGCTAATAACTGCTCGACTTTATTGCAATATTAGCATATTCCTGTAGATTTATTCATCGTGTATAGGTTTATTCTATAGATACTTGTTGGTTTAAACTCAAGTGTAGAATTTATAATATTCTTGTTGATTTAAACCAAGGGAAATTCTTTCTGGTTTTATAGGGAAACTACCTATAAATTTATTGATATTTCGATATTCTTGTTGGTTTAAACCAGGAAAATTCAGTATAGATTTATTGATATTCTTCTTGGCTTAAACCAATCAAAATGAGTGATAGTCGGACAAACATTTCAATATCTGATATCAAAATAAAATGAAATGAAATGGGGTTTAACGTCCTTTGTCCGATGTGTGCGAATATATAAAGAAACCGGGATCGTGGGGTTGTAAACCTACATTTTAAGTTTCATTTAAATCGGATAAAAAATTGTGACCTTTAGAGTGTCCAAAAAAAAAATGTGAACGGACGGACGGACGCACGGACCGGGGTGGCAACAATGTACTACATCCACATAGATATATGGGCGTATAAAAAAAATTAAAATATCAGCGGTAATGTCTCGACTTTCAATC
Source organism: Patella vulgata (assembly GCF_932274485.2). Classification (NCBI taxonomy): domain Eukaryota; kingdom Metazoa; phylum Mollusca; class Gastropoda; family Patellidae; genus Patella; species Patella vulgata. The sequence goes on from NC_065883.2 coordinate 1,182,723, forward strand.
GGATTGAAAACAGGCCCATCAAAAGATTTTAGTAAAGATTACAGATGGCGCTGGCTTATGATCATATCCGGTTTATATCTTCGACAGAGGGCGCTGAATGTTGACAATTTTTCGATGCATCAATATATTAGTTAATTATGATTGGAACTGGATCATATTTGGACTAATATTCCTTTCAGAGAGTCGATTTTCACAATATTGTAGTTTACAGTGGAATTACCCAACGTTCAGAGAATTTAATAGGAATGGCGATCGTCTTTGTACCACGTTTAAGATCAAAGTGTCTATTTTAAGGATTGATCAAAGGTTCGTGTGATTAATGGTGGTAACGAACCTAATATGGACAACCTGGTAGAACTGAGCAAATGTCTCAATGAGTCAGCGGTTGAAAACAAACAGGTTGGCAATCATTGGTTTAAACAACGTTGTGATTGGCCATTATCTCTAGAAATTAACTTCTATATACAGCAAATAACTGGTGTAGGCTTACTATTTCTACGATGACGATGATATTTTACATGGTGTGTGAGTAACTGGTGTTATGCATGAGGCAGGCAATGTACAAATAGACAACACTGACGGCGAAGAGGATGATGATGATGATAATATTCTACAGTATGGTGTGTGAGTAACGTTGGTTGTGCATGAGACAGGGAATTTACATGATGATGATGACGGCGACGACGATGATGATGATAATGATGGTGATGATGATGATGATATTCCAGAGCATAGTGTGTGAGAAACGACGGTTGTGCTTGAAGCAGAGAATGTACAAATAGAAAACGATGATCATGATGATGACTACGAAGACGGAATTGAACAAAATGAAGGTTAAAATCAATAGAAATATTCTCTAGTTTTACATGAAGTAAGAGAAGAAGTTTTATGGCTGTAAAAAGTCTATAGAAATGCACAACAATCACTTGAAGCCGTCTTTAAAAAAAACCCTAGAAAATGGTTCTGATCGATTTGTGGATCATGTCCTGGCCAACACGGTTTAAATCTCGGCTATACAAACCACTTGACTCACAATTCACAACAGTAAAACATAAAAAAAGACTAACTGCGGTTTATTCTGATAAATGTTATCTCATGTAAGGCCAACTAAGAAAACATCGTGCTGTTAACCGATTGAAATATACTCGCATTTTATTTAATCATTTGTACTCGACAAAACTTCCATGATCACCAAACACAAATCTAGTTTAGTTTCAATGTTCTCCGTTTTATTTTTCATTTGTAACGACGTTCTTTATTAATCCGTCGTTCTAATGAATGTCTTAGTCATGTAACCTGGGTTTTGCATTCGTCAATTCCCCATGTTTTTTTTTATTCTACATTCAGGTTTTTATTGCGTTTCTTGATAAATGTAATGGTTCGGAGGAAATTTAAAGGCAAATTGCTTTAATTTACATCAGAGACGTTCGACATTTGTAACTAGAGCCGGTGTACCGGTGTAAAGCCATTATCTGAGTAATTATTGAAAATATAATACGCCTAGATTGTCTATAATCAAGATGGGATTTTTAATTGCTATTAAACAATCTTTGTTATTTTATTGATGTTAAAGTTCTGATATTTTACAATATTAAACATACATTATGTAAGATCTAAATCTGCCTATTGCAGCTCTTTCTTTATTATTAATTAGACATTTTAATTAACTTATCCAAACCATAATCAACTCTCGATGGATGGGATCGCTAGTCTGCCATGTTTATTGGATTAGGTTCCGATTTCCTGTCCAACTTCCATTTAAAATTTAATTATGAAATGGATAATCGAGACTATGTTTTTTTATCGTACGGATTTTAGTAATGATGATCGAGGCTAGGCCGAAAATTCAGTCGCTAAATTCTTGGTTCAGATTGGATCAATTTGACTGAAATTTTCAGCAAATTGCCTTTACATTATCTAGTTTTTAACTATTATAGTGAGAACTGTCAGCTCTTTATCTAATCTCCCACAATGTATCTTTAAATTGTGGTTTAATTGTTATGGTGGGTGAACAGCTGATATTATAAATGAAATGAAATGGGGTTTAACGTCCTACTGTTCTGCTCCGAACTGGGCTAATGAAGACGGGCATACGCCATACAGTGTGCTATGAGGGAAATTTTGCCCGGACAGCGGCACTATGGCCTACTCTTATATTTCCTTGTCAGGTCCTCCGTCCTGCATCATTGACAAGGGGGAACCACAGCTGATATTATAGGAATATCAAGTTCAATGGTGCAGTTCGCAGGGTCTAGTACTCTAGACGTTCGGATTTGAGGTGCACGTAATAGACCCCTTGAGTAAACTGAAACATCGCTATCCGGGCAAAATGTCCTCTCATAACACACATCATGGTATATGCTCGTCTTGATTAGGGGGTTGGTTGGATGGCCCAATGGTTAGCACGTGCGCGTTGTATCATAAGGTCTGTCATTGAGTCAACTGGCGTGGTTTCGAATCCCCGGTTGTACGTGACAAGGAATAGGGTCGCCTGTCCAACCTCGTAGGTTTTCTCCGGGTCCTCCGGTTTCCTCTTACAGCTAAAGACCCCTACACGCAAGCGAATTATTGAAATAAAATTAACACCATGTGTTAGCCCAGAAATGACCTAGTTTGAGTCGAATGGACTTTAAGAGAGAGAGAAATGGGGTTTAACGTCCACTCGACACAAACTAGGTCATTTCGAGACTAACATATGGTTCAATTTTTTTTCCATAATTCGCTTGCGCATAGGGGTCTTTAGCAGTGGGAGGAAACCGGAGGACCCGGAGAAAACCCACGGGGTTGGACAGGCGCCCCTTCTCCTTGTCACGTACAACCGGGGATTCGAAACCACGCCAGTTGACTCAATGACAGACTTAATGATACAGCTCGCACGTGCTAACCACCAAGCCATCCCCCCCCCACCCCCCCCCCCCCCGAATGGACTTTAAACCCCTCTCTCTCTCTCTCGTCTTAATTAGCCCAGTCGGAGCCAAAGATTATATTTTATTATTATAACTACACTCCGATGATTCAACAAAATCTTAGGCTAATTCACCAATTAGTTTAATACCGCTAAATAAATAAACAGAATGGGCCAACGTCTGGGTTACCCCAGTCAGAACAGAATAGGTCAACGTCTTGGTTACCCCAGTCAGAACAGAATAGGTCAACGTCTGATCAGATACCAGGCAGAATAGGCGAACGTCTTATTGCAATGCCTGTTCATTCTGGCGACCAAATTACAAATGAAATGAAATGGAGTTTAACGTCCTACTGTTCTGCTCCTATACTGGGCTAATGAAGACGGGCATACGCCATACAATGAGCTGTGAGGGGAATTTCGCCCGGGCAGCGGCACAATCCCCTATTCTTATATCGAATTCTGACTGTCAAGGGATCTTTTACGTGCACACCAATGTATACACGGGACCTCGGTTGTTCGTCACATTCCAACGACTAGACAGCTGTCCTTGTCAGCCCCCTGTCCTGCACCACTGCCAAGGGAAACCACGTCGGAAAATTCCGATGAACATTCTCGGTTAATGCAGGGATCGGGCATGCGACCCCCAGGCTAGAGAGCCAGCGTCTTACCCACTTAGCCACCGTGGCTGCCCGATCAAGTTACAATCGGTTATTTATAACAAAAGTCAAGAATAGGAATTAGACCAAGAGATGAATTAAACATAGTATTAGAAATTGAAGAGGCATATAAATAAAACAGTATCACATTGATACCTCGTGTATTTGATACCTGGGTGGGGGGGGGCTAGTGGTCTAGAGTGCCGAGCTTCGACCTCTAGCTGGCCCGTCACCTCTGGCTTGCGGCTGTAGTTTCGATCCCTGGTGTGAGCGTATGTGGCTTGGAGACAGGGGACGCCTTCTCAACCTCGTGGGTTTACTCCGGGTACTCCGGTTTCATCTCACAGGAAAGACCCCTGCGCGTGCGCTAAGATAATACAAATGAAAAAATAAGACTTGTCTGCGATATCGCCTTCGGTGGAAGCGGACGTTAAA